>NC_080542.1:108315193-108630193 GCF_028640845.1 Ahaetulla prasina | reverse complement strand
TATGACTTCGTCCAGAGGGATTGTCTGTCTCGAGCAATTGCCCAGAGGGCGGCCGTTTAGCCTTTCTTCCTCTCCGGACAGAGAAATCCAACGGTGGGGAAATCTTCACCTGTGGAACGTCTTCCAGTTCGGTATTTGTTAGCCATAGAGGCGGATCATTGCCTGTAGAAAAGCAAAGTTAGATAATTTGGCTAATAAAACTAATTAGCTTAAATAATTATTCGTTTTCATCTTTAAAAAGTTTGAGCCTTTTGGTTTTTATTTTATATCCAACCCCCACATGTCCATGCTAACTCTAAATGATATTTATTTAAATTGTGGAATAATAATCCATAAAATTTTATGCTGTATTATTTTAGCTTCTATAACTACAAAACCTGGACTTCCATCTGTGCATTTGCACTAGGAAATAAACTATCACCGAGTAAAGAGCCAGAAGGTCCTCCATCTGAGGCTTGCTGAAATAGGAGGTCAGATAACCAAGATTGCAGAGTTGAGGCTGCTATCTCGACTTTTTTGACTCCTGTCCTCCCAGTAGAGAGGACATTATGTGTTTTGTTTGCTTGTTTATTATTAAATTTATTCTCCATCCACCTCACTATTAAGCAACTCTGACCATGATATGAGATTGCAACTGGTTCCTGGTCAGAGGCTGAGACTGATGGAAGCTGGAATTCCACACTATTCAGAGAGATTTGGGGATTCTAACTATGTTACCCTGTTTCCCCCCAAAATAAGACATTCCCTGATAATAAGTCCAATTGGGTTTTTGAGCACATGGCAATAAGGTCAGGATTGAAAAAAATATAAGATAGGGTCTTATTTTCGGGGAAACGCAGTATCTTATAGGATAATATTCTTTGTTTTTGTGGATATAAACTGCGCAAAAACTTTTCACACATTTTTAAGCAGGGGTAGAAGAACTACTTTTCCCACTTTTTAATAGTTTACATTGGGAAGCTATTAGAAAATTCACACAGTGTCTCAGCAAAGATTTGCTTAAGCACTTTCCTAAATAAATCATTTCCTGTTAAGTCAAATGTATACAACTGAAGTCCCTGAGCAACTGCATCCAAAAACCTTGGGTATGCTTCAAATTTCTTCAAAAGTTGTTACCCAATTATTAAACACATAAGGAATCATATATATATATATATATATATACTCCAAGACCCTGCATACAAGCCCCTAAACACAGACCCCACCACCTACCTAGAAAAAACCACTAGATCCAAAATAAAAGCCTCCCCCATCAGCGAAGAAATCCAACAAAGAATCATTCCCAGAGAGAAATCATCCAGATGCCCTAAGCTCTATGGCCTCCCCAAGATACACAAAGAAGGAACCCCACTCAGACCCATAGTCAGCTCCATAGGCTCACCTCTACAAAACCTAGCCAAATTTCTCGCCAAACAACTACAGCCCTATGCAGAATCCATCACCTCACGTAAAAACTCATTCCAGTTCATAGAGATCATAAAGAAACAAAACTTACAGCCCAGCGACCTACTCGTGAGCTTTGATGTCATATCCTCTTCACCCAAGTGCCAATCAAAGAAGCCTTGACAGCTATCCAAAACAAATATAACCCCCCCAAGCACATCCTAGATCTGACCAACCACTGCCTATCCAACACATACTTCATCTATAATGGACAAAAATACAAACAAGTAGAAGGAGCACCCATGGGATCACCCCTCTCACCTGTCATTGCCAATCTCTACATGGAACACTTTGAAACCCAAGCTCTAGAAAAATCTGATCACAAACCCAAACTCTGGCTCAGATATGTAGACGACACCTTCATAATCTGGCCACACGGGAAAGAAAAACTTGACAACTTCCTCACACACCTCAATAGCCTACACCCCAAAATACAGTTCACCATGGAAACAGAAGTTAATAACCAACTTCCCTTCCTGGATGTCTTAGTCTACAGAAAACCCAATGGCTCCCTAGGACACACCATCTACCAGAAGAAAACACACACAAACCGCTATCTGCACGCACTCTCACACCACCACCCAGCACAGATCAACTCCGTAGCCAAGACACTCATCTCCAGAACAAAATGCTTAGCTGATGAACAACACCTAAAACCCAAACTAGACACTCTCACTAATGTACTAACATCCAATGGATTCCAAACAAATAAGATTACCAAGCTAATCCAAAAAGAACCCCCCACTAAAATCCAAGACAGAGAACAAGAAAACGGCACAGCCCTCCTCCCATATATAAAAGGCACCACAGACAGAATCAGCAAGATCCTCCACAAACACAACATCAAGACAGCATTCTGCACAAACAGAAAAATATCCACCATCCTAAGAAACCCCAAAGACAAAATTGAGTTAGAAAATCAAGGAGTATATGAAATCCCATGCACCGCCTGCCCCACCACATACATTGGACAAACCAACAGAAGAATAAGTGCACGCATTGAAGAACACAAGAACTCATTCAAAAAAGAGGAACTAACTTCTTCCCTGGTCCAACACTTTAAAGTCACAGGACATGATATTGACTTTAAAAGACCAGAACTATCGCCAAAACTGAACACTTTAACAACAGAATAATCAGAGAAGCCATTGAGATAGAAAACGCCCACACAGCATGAACAAACGAGATGACACCTCCGCCTACCAGCCATTTGGAAACCCGCCTTATTGACAAACGAGTCCCTAACACGAGGAATGACACCAGACCCACACTCACAAGGTCCACACAGGATGTCACCACCGCACATCCACCCAGAAAGCAGACCCAAACCCACACTGATCATGAAGCACGACCAAGGACCAGAAGCCAGACCGCAGCTGCAACATTAGCCATTTCAAACCCCTCCAATCCATTCATGCAGCAGACTGACACCCACTATGAAGATGTAGCACGACCACAAAGCCAAACAACAGCTATGCAGCTCACCAGCTCAAATCCCCCTGCAGCACAGACTAGACTGAGCACAACCAAGCCCCCACCAACACAGGACACACCCCCAGCCAATCAGAGCACAGAAAACCCCATCCAATCAGAGCACAGCCAAGCTCCCACCCAATCAGTGCACACCCCACTAGCAGTTAAAAGGAAGAAATAGCTGCGATCACACATTGCTCCCAGAAGCACGAAGCTGAAGCCTGAAGATGACGAATGAGACTTCGTCGAAACGTTGCCAAGACACTTCCAATTTTACATGGGAGAAAACCCGAACAACCAAAGACCTATATACAAACACCCGTGAAAACCTCAGAAAACATATATATATATGATGGATGAGTGGTATTTTTTATATATATATATATATACACACATACATACATACATATATATATATATATATAATATATATATATATATATTAAAAAAATACCACTCATCCATCATCAAAAAATCTCCAGAACTGTAAAGCCTATAAACTTGAAATTTGCCATGTATGTTCCTCTTGGCTTCTAGGTGCTCACTAAGAAAGGATTTTTCAAAATGACTATCAAAGCATTCCTATTTCCTATATTATTATTAACAGGCTCTAATCCTAAGGAGTTCTACTCCCCCTCCCCAGCTGAAAATCTGTTCCAAATGAAAAGCGGAGGAGAGGAGTTTCAGTTTCAGTTTTACTTTCACAGCAGCAAGCAGCTTTACAACAGAACAGTTGAGCTAAGTCACAGCCAGGCTCCTTCCTGTCTCCTTCTTGCTCACACAGCACTTTCCAAACAGCACTCTGATGCTAAGGAGTTCTACTCCCCGTCCCCACCTGAAAAGAAATCTGTTCCAAATGCAAAACACAAACAGAAGAGAGGAGTTAAAGTTTTACTTTCACAGCAGCAAGCAGGGGATAGGATAGGAGAGGCTTCTGTGGGATAAGATTGAGAAAGAGGGGATAGAATAGGGGAGGCTTCTGTGGGACAAGGCTGAAGGAGAGAAGGGGATAGGATAGGAGAGGCCTCTGTGGGGTAAACCTGAGGGAGAGAAGAGGATAAGATAGAAAAGGCTTCTGTGGGCAAGCCTGAGGGAGAGAAGGGGATAGGATAGCAGAGGTTTCTGTGGGGCCAGGCTGAGGGAGAGAAGGGGATAGGATAGGGAAGGCTTCTGTGAGGCAAGTCTGAGTGAGAGAAGGTGATAAGAAACAACCTACTCTCTAATAAACAATTTGGTTTCAGAAAAAAATTATCATGTAATT
Source organism: Ahaetulla prasina (assembly GCF_028640845.1). Classification (NCBI taxonomy): domain Eukaryota; kingdom Metazoa; phylum Chordata; class Lepidosauria; order Squamata; family Colubridae; genus Ahaetulla; species Ahaetulla prasina. The sequence continues at coordinate 108,626,016 of NC_080542.1, read as the reverse complement.
TACAACTTCTTCACTGCAAAAACATATGGACTACAAATCTTGATCAGGGCAAAGCAATAAATGCAATCTACATAGACTTCTGTAAAACTTTCGACTCAGTAGTACATGATAAACTTCTCCTAAAACTAAAATCCTACGGCATCTCAGGACCTCTCCACAATTGGATAACAGCTTTTCTATCAAACAGACAACAAGTAGTCAAAACTGGGTGAGAAAAGTTGATAGGATAGGAGGGAGAGAAGGGGTTAGGATAGGGCAGGCTTCTGTGGGGCAAGCCTGAGGGAGAGAAGGGGATAGGATAGGGCAGGCTTCTGTGGGGCAAGGCTGAATGAGAGAAGGTGATAAGATAGCAGAGGTTTCTGTGGGGCAAGGCTGAAGGAGAGAAGGGGATAGGATAGGGGAGGCTTCTGTGGGGCAAGGTGGAGAGAGAAGGGGATGAGATAGGGGAGGCTTCTGTGGGGCAAGGGGATGAGATAGGGGAGGCTTCTTCTGAGGGAGAGAAGGGGATAGGATAGGGAAGGCGTCTGTGGGGCAAGCCTGAGGTGGAGAAGGGGATAGGATAGGGAAGGCTTTTATGGGACAAGCCTGAGAAAGAGGAGGGGATAGGATAGGGAAGGCTTTTATGGGGCAAGGCTGAGTGAGAGAAGGTGATAAGATAGCAGAGGCTTCTGTGGGGCAAGGCTGAAGGAGAGAAGGGGATAGGATAGGCAAGGCGTCTGTGGGGCAAGCCTGAGGTGGAGAAGGGGATAGGATAGGGAAGGCTTTTATGGGACAAGCCTGAGAAAGAGGAGGGGATAGGATAGGGAAGGCTTCTATGGGGCAAGGCTGAGTGAGAGAAGGTGATAAGATAGCAGAGGCTTCTGTGGGGCAAGGCTGAAGGAGAGAAGGGGATAGGATAGGAGAGGCCTCTGTGGGGTAAGCCTGAGTGAGAGAAGGGGATAGGATAGGGGAGGCTTCTGTGGGGCAAGGCTGAGTGAGAGAAGGTTATAAGATAGCAGAGGTTTCTGTGGGGCAATCCTGAGGGAGAGAGGCGGATAGGATAGGGCAGGCTTCTGTGTGGCAAGGCTGAGGGAGAGAAGGGGATAGGATAGGAGAGGCCTCTGTGGGGCAATCCTGAGGAAGAGAAGGGGATAGGATAGGGCAGGCTTCTATGGGGCAAGGCTGAGGGAGAGAAGAGAATAGGATAGGGCAGGATTCTGTGGGGCAAACCTGGGTGACAGAAGGTAATAGGATAGGAGAGGATTCTGTGGGGCAAGGCTGAAGGAGAGAAGGGGATAGGATAGGAGAGGCTTCTGTGGGGCAATCCTGAGGGAGAGAAGGGGATAGGATAGGGCAGGCTTCTGTGGGGCAAGCCTGAGGGAGAGAAGGGGATAGGATATGGCAGGCTTCTGTGGGGCAAGCCTGAAGGAGAGAAGGGGATAGGATAGGAGAGGCTTCTGTGGGGCAAGGTGGAAAGAGAGAAGGGGATAGGATAGGGGAGGCTTCTGTGGGGCAAGGTGGAGAGAGAGAAGGGGATAGGATAGGGAAGGCTTCTGTGGGCAAGGCTGAGTGAGAGAAGGTGTTAAGATAGCAGAGGCTTCTTGGGGCAAGGCTGAAGGAGAGAAGGGGATAGGATAGGATAGCGGAGGCTTTTGTGGGGCAAGGCTGAAGGAGAGAAGGGGATAGGATAGGGGAGGCTTCTGTGGGGCAAGACTGAGTGAGAGAAGGTGATAAGAAAGCAGAGGCTTCTGTGGGGCATGGCTAAGGGAGAGAAGGGGAGAGTAGAGGCCGATCCGTAACTACTCATTAATTTTCAAGCTGCAAGTGACGATTTATCAAGCCCGATCACATAGTTTCACGGCAGAGCACTGGTATTCAGCTAATATTAACGGTAGTTAATTTTAATTACTATTACATGGAAAAATACTGGGGAGCAGAATTTTGTTACAGTATGGTCAGGCCACATGTTACTCTTAGCATGCACATCTCTACATTAGTTCCTGAATCATGATTTACAAGCAAATGGATGCATCTACACATTTTGACTTAGTATATTGAATAAACCCATTTAATGCATATCAAAACATTGTTTATTTATTACTAATTATTTTGACTACTTTATTTACTACTACTACTTTACCTTGTCATATCTGTAGTTTTTCATGGAAGCAGCTGGATGAGTATCACAGAAACCCAAATTGTAGATTAAGGTAAACTTCCAGATAATTTTGTTCTAGCAACATTCATAATCTATTCTAGATGTGTGAGAAACTTTTTAAAAGCAGTAAATTCTGATGTCAGGAAATCCCTTTCCAGCCTCAGCCCCTTTTTATGGACAGCCCCTTTGGTAAGGCTACAGTTAAGTTGTTTGGACATTGGAGCAGTCTGAAATAAAACAGGACTTTTCAGAATCATGCTCTACATGATATCACATTATCCATGACTTTTGAACTTCAAAACTATCCCACAAAACAGCTATTGCCATCTTATCTTGTTTTGTTTTTTGTCTTAAATTAACTTTAAAAAGTTAGAATTCTCATTTTCAAACATTAGAAATGTGGTTACTATACTTTAACTTTGCATTAAATTATTAAGCTTTTAAAAATAGAAAGTTAAGTCATGCAGTAAATCGGAAAACATTGCAACCTCTGACATCAGCACATAGATGAAAAACTATCATGTGTAGTCAAATCACGTGATTCAGGTCCCAGTTAAGGAAGTAATGGAAAAGTGTATCTTGCCACATCATATGTGAAGCATCCTGAATGCTGAATAATAGAATAGAATAGAATAGAATTTATTGGCCAATTGTGATTGGACACATTGGACACATAAGGGAATTGTTTTGGTGCATATGCTCTCAGTGTACATAAAAGGGGGAAAAAAACCTTCATCAAAGGTACAACATTTACAACACAAATGATGGTCATAGGTTACAATTTAACCCTTAATGATAGCAACAAAAAGTTACAGTCATACAGTCATAAGTGGAAAGAGATTGGTGATGGAAACGATGAGAAGATTAATAGCAGTGTAGATTTAGTAAATAGTTTGACAGTGTTGAGGGAATTATTTCTTTAGCAGAGTGATGGCCTTCGGAAAAAAAACGTTCTTGTGTCTAGTTGTTCTGGTGTGCAGTGCTCTATAGCGTCGTTTTGATGGTAGGAGTTGAAACAGTTTATGTCCAGGATGTGAGGGATCTGTAAATATTTTACTGATGCAGTCATTGGTATACAGAGAGAAGAGAAGTGGGAAGAGCACACAGCCTTGGGGGTCCCCTGTGCTAATTGTACAGATATCTGATGTGATCCTGCTTAGCTTTACCTGTTTACCTGTTGCTTCCTGTTTGTTAGGAAGCTTGTGATCCACTTACAAGTCTGTTCAGGTACTTGTAGCTGGTTTAGCTTAGTTAGAAGAGTGTCTGGAATGATGGTATTAAATGCTGAACTAAAGTCTACAAAGAGGACCCTTACATAGGTCTTTGGAGATTCAAGATGTTGTAGGATGTAGTGCAGAGCCATATTAACAGCATCATCTGTTGATCTATTTGCTCGGTATACAAATTGCAAAGGGTCTAACAGCGGATCCGTGATGGTTTTCAAGTAGGAAAGCACTAGCCTTTCAAAAGCTTTCATGATTACAGATGTTAAAGCAACTGGTCTGTAGTCATTCAGTTCCTTGATAGTGGGCTTCTTCGGCACTGGGATAATGATAGAGCATTTGAAGCAAGACGGAACATAGCACATCTCTAGTGATTTATTGAAGATATGGGTGAAGATGGAGGCCAATTGGTCAGCACAGACTTTTAAGCAAGAAGGAGTTATCTTGTCTGGGCCTGGAGCTTTTCCTGGCTTTTGTCTGTGAAATAGGTCCTGCACTTCCTTTTTTGTGATCACTAGGGGATGTGAACCCAATGGGATGGGGTCAGTTGTAGGAGGCTTGGCTGTTGCTGGTGTGTCTGAGATGGGCTTATGGAGATAGGTGGCTATATTTTCCTTTCAAACCTGCAGTAAAATATTGTCTATTTAGTTGAAGGTTTAATTACTCAAAGCCTGTGTTCCAGGTTAGTTTCAATATAGGCCTTCATATTGTTACATTTAAAAACCATAGAACCTGGGAAACAAGATTAAGCTGGCAAGATGACAAGGAATTATAATGATGAAGATTACTGAGGCTTGCAAACAATTACTGGGGCTTGCAAACAATTACTGGATCCTGTTGAAACTAAACATTTACATTGGATAGTATTCCAGAGTTTGAGAATGAGTGTTTTAATTTGCATAATGTATACCTTACCTTTTATTATAATCGCAGTATTGTGCAATAGTGTTATCACATTCTTCTGTAAAGGTCCAGCAAGTCAACTTTTAAAATAAATATTCATTATTGACATCTTGTGCTTGAATTTTTACTGCATATAGATAGTTGTAAATGAGTTTAAACTGTTACTGAATTGCTTTCCTGCTTTTTACATCTTATCAAAGACATTTTTTTCTGGTCAGGGAATGAATTCATTGAATACATTTCAACAGTTTGAACTGTACACTAAATTAGACTAATAAAACTACAATAGAAAAGTAAAAATGGAATTAATACTATTCATGTACCACTATAAATCTACCAACAGGATTAAGGCAAAATTTGGAAACTACTCAAAACATGGATGTTGCAACAATTTTTGGGACTGGGACTGCTAGTACTAGAGAAGACATAGTGGTTGGGTTGATATATCAAATTCATCCCATTTTGGCTGTCGGTAAACATCACACAATCCTGGGATTGTGTACAATAAAAAAGCCAGATATTTATGAGAAAGCTTGTGCCCTTCAATTCTGGATCAGTCACAATAAAACATTACTGAATATTGCATAAACTTACCAGCTTCTTGGAAGTAGGTGATATCAGCATAGTTGTTTAAACCACTTGTGCACACAAGTGGACTAACCATTTAGCTTTTATACCGAATAGAATGGAAGCGTTGTTTTGGGAAGCTTTGTGTCACCTAGAGGTCAGAAAGTTGCCCAGTCTGGTAGTCTCCACATGCATTAGGATTGCAACTTTCCTGACAGTATGGCCAACATACTGTTGGTTTTTATTTCTGGTATTTTCTGAATGGCACTTGATTGTAGGTGCTATTCTGTGTTACAATAGCTCTGTTTTCAGTATTTTTCTTTTTTACAGAAACAGGAAAGGTGAGGCTTCCTGCATTTAAAAAGTGATTTCCTCCACTTAAAACATAGCTTGTCAAATATTTCTTTGTGCCAAAGCTGTCAATTTTGAAATGTGGTACTAGGGAGGAAAAGTGCTATGCAGACTTTGACTTAATTTTATTTAAAGGCTGGGAAAAAGTAAAAACCTTTATAAGAAATCCTGGTTTAGTGACTACAGTTGGGACCAGCAACTTGATTGTTAAACAAAGCTAAATGAAATCACAGCTGTGCTTGTGATCATACCTTAACTTTCCTTTGCTTTATAAATTATGACCTGATTAGGTCATAAATGTAAAGATTTACGGTATGTTTAAGTTAAATTTAAGTTACTTTGTTGTGAGTGTTGTAATTGCACTCACTAAACCAGGATTACCTGTATTCCATTCAAAAATGTTAACGTGACATTATACAAATGACACAGGTTAATCTCTTCCTCTATTCCAAGTGGTATATATATTTATTGCCTGCCATCTACTAAAAGAGTGTGGATTTCTGATGTCCTATGTGAAGCCGAATTGCCATTTAATTTCCAGTATGGCTCTAGTACTGTAAATTAAAGCATTAATTTTCCATTGTTCATAGATATCAGGATATTTTTTATTAATTAAGGATACATTTTTTTACATGTTTTTCAAAGGTTGATTAAGAGCTGCTGTTACAAAGATTAATTCAAAATTATGAACTAAATGGCAGAATTTAGCTGACCTTGGATGATCTTAAGAAAAGAAAAAAGCAACTAATCAGGTCAAACCAGATGAGCACATGGGAGATTGCCAGAAAACTGCAAAACTCTGAGCTAAACAGGGCATTAAAAATATTGTGGAAATATTTCAGAAAAGAAAATAATGACAAACCACTTCCATACTGTTATCCATAAAACGCTTTACTTCAATTTTTTTTCTTGTGATTTTTTTAAAAAAGCTATAAACTCATCAAACTTGTGAACATGAACATGTATATTACAATGGTTTTTTTTTAATGCATAATGTACAATTAAAAGTAGCATTATTATCAATGAAATTAATGAACGACAACTTCCTATCTGGATTTGCTGATTTTCTTTATGATTGTCTTTGGTTTCCAAAAGGAACTTTGCATAATTTTAAAACTGCCATAAGCATTTTAAGAGAGTTAAAGTAGCATGTCAAACAGGAGATTTTTAAGATCATGAAAATTAAGCTAGATTTAACTCTTTAAGTTATTGTGAATATATTTTATACCCAGGAGAAATGTTTGTGGGAATGTTTGGACCAAGATTATTGTACTGATTTGAATATGTTCACCTTTCACTTGGTTAGGGAAGGAACGCTACACTGCTCTAACATATAAGCAAAACTTTTCTTCACTTTTTCTCTTTTTTAACAGTTGGTCAGCCTGTTGCTGATTGGAATTGCAGCTTGGGGCATTGGCTTTGGCCTCATCTCCAGTTTCCGTGTTGTTGGAGTAGCAGTCGCCGTTGGAATCTTTCTGTTCCTGATTGCTCTGGTGGGACTGATTGGGGCCATCAAACACCACCAGGTCTTGCTTTTCTTTGTATCCTTTGACTTGAAAGTAATCTAACATATTTTGCCTATTTTTCTGTAACTCCTTTGAATAACAACTTCACAGTTTCTTCTATTTCATGGCAGGTTCATTAACTAGAAAGCAGTATTTTGCTGAAATCATTTTAAGTACAGGAAAATAAATGTTATTTTTTTTAAAAAAGGAACTCAACTTCTATCTTTTTACAACACTAAAAGTTAGACAGTAACATCTTTCTCCAGTGGTATAACTGGTTTCTTTCAAATGGCTGCAGATTAAATCTTGAGTTTGTTTGTTTATTGAGTTCCCAGAGTTTCCAGAGAGAAGATTGTTCAATTTCATTGTACAATCACTTTTTTCAAGGTTATTGCAATTTTGTACCATCATTAACAAATGGTTGTAAAGTGAGGATTACCTGTAGAGGAGATAGCTCAGTGTGTAAATATTCATGTAACTTATGTTGTTATTTGACTGCAGATTTTATGCAAATTAAACTAAATTAAGTTCAGAAAGAGGTGCAATGATTCAGTGGTTAAAGACACTGAGCTTGTCAGTTGGAGAGCAGATAGTTTGGTATGAGACCCAAGATCCGTGTAATGGGGTGATCCCCTATTACTTGCCCTAGCTCCTGCCCACCTAGCAGTTCAAAAGCATGCAAATGCAAGTAATTTAATAGGTACTACTTATTGGGAAGGTGTGAAGATAACAGCATTCCATGCACCTTTGACATATAACCAAGCTAGCCATATGACCATGGTAATTGTCTTTGGACAATGCTGGCTCCCTCAGGCAAGAAATGGAGATGAGCATCATGCCCTAGAGTTGGACACGACTGACAGGGAAACCTTTACCTTTACCAGAAGTTCAGAAGGAAAGCTTGTACAAAGGTGCCAGATATTTACTACACAGCAGGTAAAATTACTTTGCATTCCAGAAAATTCTAACAACATCTCCTCTTACTAAATGTGAATATAGCATGCACCACTTTTATTTTACATGCAAATTCAGTTATTTCAATTGTTACATTAGGAAATAATCTAATTAGAATTATTCAAGGGGTGTGAGGCAAAGAAGGAGCTGATGATTCAAGAAGACCCAGGGTCAGGTTGGAAAATTGCAACTGAAACAAAGCTGGAATGATTTGGAGGCCACATATAGAATGCTGCCTGGTTGCATGTAGCTGACATGCATGTAGTTGATGGAAGAGGTAGAAATTTTGGCATTATCATAATCCAAAATGTGCTCCATCGTGTCATCTCTCCATTCAACTGGGCTTCCTTTGAACCAGATCAAAATATCATAGCTTTTTAAATTTGTATCACTACATTATATCTATGTGTGTGTGTGGCATGCCGCACAGAGTCACTTGGTTGAGTTGGGTGCATAAAAGTCAAACAAACAAATAAAATGAGTGAATGATCAAACAAATAAACAAACAAATGCATGTGTATCATTTCTGCAAATGCAGTTTTGATTACTTTAACTGAACTATTTCAGTATATGATTATACTTTTGCTAGTGTTTGTTATACAGTTCTCCGTCTCATGTGCTTGCCTGACACTGAATAAAGAACAGCAGGTAAGATATTTCTTATGATATCTTTATTTAAAATATATTATTATTATGTGGATAATCTACAATTAGATCCACAATAAAAGGCTGGTGAAAATTTAATAACCTGGAATCTAGGACCTAAAAATTATGTATGTATGCAAGCAGTCCAAAGTTTTATTTATTGATTTGTAAAATGTCAAAATGTTGAGGCATTATTATTATCAAAGAGTCATTATGTTTATCATTGGATCATAAAGAAGATATTCATAGTCAAAGTTGTGGTGGGCACACTGAAGAGCATTTGTTTGTTAATTAGAAAAAGTAACAGTTACAAAACGTAGCATGTATTCCCCCAGTAGAGGGAAAAAACAGAGCAGTTAAGCCCAATTAAAGAAAAGACAGAAGATACGGTCTATATTTCATTAGGTTAAGAGAATAGTACTGTAATCTTAACTCAGGTTCCCAGTTCAAGATACTCAGGCCCAGACGCATTTCAAAGCTAAAAAAAGGGTAAGAAGGATTTATCCTAAAAAAAGACCAAAGACTCTAAAGACTCTTACTGTATATATAAATGACAGAACTTGTAACAACTGGAGACATTTTAGAATAGAATTGCTGGCGGAAGGGCCAGAAAAACAAAAAAAATCTATAGCAATACTGCTATAAAAATTCATGATACATTTTATGGATTGACTCCCTTGAAGCTGGTTGTTGACAGTCATGGTTGAAGTCTAGAATCTAGCAGTGTACTGCTGATCAAGTTGGTGTTAACTCATTCTTTTCTTCTTCATTTTTTTTCCTGATAAAAAATAATGAAGAAATGAGAAGGTTAGCTCTAGAACTGATCCCCTCTCTCATAAATACTGTAACATTAAGTAATAGTACTGTTAATCCATTTTGTGAAACCTTGGTTGATTCAGTTAGCCAAAAATAAAACAAAAGGAAAAGGACAAATTAACAAAATAGAGAAATCCAATTATCTGTTCCCTGAAATCTTTTACCTTAATGTGACAGAAATATCAGTTAAATAGATACTACAAACAACTTTACTTTAGCTTCAGGTTACACAGACTTTTGAATAGCATCTTTTAACACATTTAAGGTAATCCCAATATCTTCAAATCCATACTTTATGGCTGTGTGTAAACCAGCATGCTGGCTAAAGAGAGCTAAAGAGAGCTGGAGTCCATATATCTTAAAGTTCCCAAATTTGAAAAACTCTGATTTAAAATAAGCCTATGAGCTAACAGAAACCAAAACACATACATGTTCCCTCATTTCCCCCTATATGGCAAAAGAAATGAAGCGGCAGCAATGTAAGTATTTTTTTGTGAACAAGCAAAAATGGGAGAGAGGGAGGGAATGCATCTAAGATACAAAAAGTATTATAAACTTTAAGAAACAAGGTAAATTTTTTACATAAGAAAAAAATGCTGATACTAACCACTAGTGACAAACAAATTCAAGACAGTGGAAGCTATGAGCAAAATAAGGAAATGAAATTAATAATTAAAATACTGGAAGATGATTCTGTTTGCATTGGCGGTTCAGATATAGTTAGCAAACCAGAGTCTTTATGCAGAAGTTTATATCAAACTAATAGCAAAGTTCAATTCTTGGCTACTACATAATTTCCTTGTGTTTATAGAGCAAACTTCTAGAGGTTGGGTGGAACAACACAAACAATGCAAGGCAGGATATTCAGCGGAATCTAAACTGTTGTGGCTTCCATAATGTCAGTGACGATACCTCTTGTTCTGCTGTAAGTTGACCTTTTTTATGTTCTGTTTTAGAAGAACTTTGTTACCATATATTTTCTTTGCTTGTCTGTCTTGGATGTGTAATGTTCTATCTTTGAAATCCATAATCCATTTCTTGCATTTGATTTCAATATATACAGTTATGGTAGAATTTTGGGAGAAAATACATTAATTTGAAAAGTTGCATCCAAATCTTTTTATTTCAAGATCTGTCCAAGAAACAGAATTCATGAGCACTGTGGCAGTCCTGCACTTATTATAGTTTTTGGGGGGATCCCTTTGACAAGAGTGGTGACATCCCTAGATATGCTTTTTACCTTGATAAGGTGTCAATGTGATTGGATAATGTTAATTCATTCCTTGCCATGGTCTTGGAGTTGTAATCGGAACTTTGCAGGGATCTGGCTTATCTCAGGCAATTTATAAACCCAATGGGTTTTCAGAGGGATTGAAGCAGTGGTGAAATCTTTTTTTTTTCCTTACCGGTTCTGTGGGCGTGGCTTGGTGTGCCATGGCTTGGTGGGGGGTCATGTGACTGGGTGGGCATGGCTGTTTAGTCAAGTTACTGGGGGGGGGAGTCAAAAGACAGAAACTCACTTTAACATTGTCCTGCTGAAGCAGGGGGTTGGACTAGACGACCTCCAGGTCCCTTCCAGCCCTGGATTGCTGTGCTCTTTCAATCCTATGACGCTATGTCTAGTGCCAGGTTTATGGTCTGTCCTTCCTCTCCTTTTTCCCTCCTTCCTTTCCTCCCTCCCTCCCTCTCTTTATTTATTTCTCTTTCTTTCTCCTCTCCCTCCTTCTTTCTTTCATTTTTCTTCCTTCCCTCCGTCCCCCATTCCTTCCTTCCTTCCTTCCTTCCTTCCTTCCTTCCTTTTTCTTCCTTCCTTTCTTCCTTTCTTTCTCCCTTCTCTCCCTTTTTTTCTCCCATCCCTCTTTCTTTCTTTCTTTCTTTCTTTCTTTCTTTCTTTCTTTCTTTCTTTCTTTCTTTCTTTCTTTCCTTCCTTCCTTCACAGCACCCCCATCCCCCATTTTTAGCATAGCAGGCCTCAGGAAAGCTTCCTGGGAGCAAAACCAGACCCTGAAAAAGTAGTTAAAAAAAGCTTTAAAAAGTAAAAAAAAAAAAAAAGTTCCAAGGATCACACAACACAGTTGATTGTTGGAACCTTTTTAACATTTTTTTAAAAGTTTTTTTTTTTTACTACCTATTGCCCGAACGGGTAGTAAAAAATGCTTGAAAAAAAGTAAAAAAAAAAAAAAGTTCAGACGATCAGGTGCGTCACGCAATCATGGAACTTTTTTTTTTTTTACTTTTTAAAGCATTTTTTTACTACCAGTTCGGGAGAACCAGTAACATTTTTGCTACCGTCACTCCTGGTTGATCTGTGTCCAGTTCAACTGAGATTTTAGTGGATTCCATCAATGTGAACTCTGTGATTGTGGATCTTGTGGAGCCCTCTGGTTCGTACATGAGCTCTGGAAGATGAAACAACATAAGAGATACCTAGAGTGTTATTAAGACAAAATGCTAATAAGACAAAAAGCAAATCTGACAGGCCACAAGTGAAATTATGTATTAATTATGTATTATGTATTTTCTTACAATAAGATGTTGAAGTGCGGGTAGCACTTACCTGGGCAATGTTGATATACAATTTGGAAATTGCACCTGTTTCTTAACTGCAGAGACCCTGCTGAACTTATACATGTCTTAGATACTTCTAATTAAACTACTGCTCCATGGGGCTACCCTTGATGACTACTTGGAAGTTTCAACTGGTCCAGAATGCGGCCTGTTCATAATTCTGAATGCTCTGAGATTTGCCCATGTTACACCATTGTGGGTGCTGCACTGACTAACAGTTCACTCTCAGGTGCAATTCAAAGGCTTTAAAGCACTTCATGGCACAAATCAGCTTATTTGCAAGGCTGTCTTTGACAAGGGTATCCGCCAATTCCACCAAATCTGATGGATGAAGAGAAGGTCCCCCTTTGTCAGCAATGTCTTTTGGCGTGACCTTGGGGGAATACTTTATCTGTTGAGGTGCCTCAAAGCTTTATAAAACAGGCTCTCCCTTGAGATCTAGATGGCCCCTTTTTCTCTTGACTCTTCTCCTATACTATGAGCCAGGATGTAACATGAAACCAAACTATGGACAATTAGCACAAGGTGTTTTTTAAATGTCACCTGGTTAAGCTGTGATGGTCTTTAATTTGATAGGAGGGAGTATTTGTAATATGTTGGTTTGTCTATTGTTAGCTTCCCAGTGTTATATTATGTAGGGTGGGCTACAGTTATTTTAAATAGCATAGATATCTGTACATGTAGCTATAGATAACACCCTAATAATGAATTGAAATAACGATTGCAGGAATGTTTTGAAACACAAAGCTGTAAACCCTGTGCACCTATAATTAAGGAATATTCTGGAATGGTCTTGAGATTTGTAGGAGGCATTGGTCTCTTCTTTAGTTTCACAGAGGTAAGTGCAAAATCAGTCTAAACCTTTGTGTATGTTTGTGTGATTTGGAGAACTTTCTAATATAATTATTTTCTTTAAAAGTATCATAGTTGATATGGAGAAGCACTGTTCTCTTCTATAAAAGGAAAATATTTTTATTTCTTAACAAGATAATGTACAAATTATCTCATTGTCAGGTAAAATTAAAATCTTATGCAGTTAAAGGAGTGAATGCCCTTAAAGGAGTGAATGTCATTGAATTAATTGTTTTTTATTATTGTACAGGTAGCATATGTTGTAGCATGTATGCTACCTGTAATTTATAGCTTATAGTATAGCTTATTACACAAATAGTCCATTTTATTTTCTAGGACTACGCACGCTTCAAAAATAATCTGGGAAAAATACCTTAAAGAAACCATATCTTTTTTCAGATCTCCTCATTATCTTGGGGATGGGGGGGGGAGGGGAGTCTGTCTTTTGTGCAGAAATCTAAAGGGGGGAAAAAGCAACTTCAATGAACAGCAGTGAGCTCCAAATACCTTTTTCTGAATCAATTTTTAAACAAAACCTTTCGTTAGAAAAAAGCAAAAATCCAAGGATAAAATGATGCTTGTTTTTATCCTCACTTACTAGCTGCAATTGGAATTATGTCATTAAGCAGCACAGATGTGAGATAAGAAAAATCACATGACCGTGCCTGATTTATGATGGTGGTTTGTCAGTTCTAGCTGTGGTTGTTAAGCAAATTACCATAGGTTATTAAGTGTGAAGTGCAACCCATTGACTTTGCTTCTCAGAAAACGAGTGAATGTTGCAAAATGGCAATCACATGACTGCAGGATGCTGCTACTCTCATAATTGCTTAGTGATTGCCAAAACTCAAACTGCAATTATGTAACTGTAGTGACATTACAATATGTGCAACATTTGAGGACTGATCATAAGTATCCTTGTTCAGCACTGTTGTAACTTTGAGCAGTCACTGAATGAATAGTCATTAAATAAGGACTTCCTATATTGATGAAATAAAATACATAGAGATATGTACATATAGAAAGATATAATATAACAAAAAAGTAGTTTTATTCTATGTATAAAATAATATCCCAAGTTACTCCAAATTCAGGAATATCAGGAAAACTAAAAGTTCAATTTCATAGGTTATTCTAAAGTTGAAAATTGGTATATTATTTACTCATAGATATTATTCCTTCATATATGAATATATGATGAGTCAAAAGCATTGGGTATAGAAAATGTTTATAAATGAAGTTATGGACTGCTGAAAGATATTGCAGTATATTATGAAGTTTTAGCAGATGCTTTCTTTCTTTTCTTCCTTCAGATCTTAGGAGTGTGGCTGACTTACAGATACCGGAATCAGAAAGATCCACGTGCAAATCCTAGTGCATTTCTTTGACTTGGAAATGTTTCCAGGGACTAAACATTTTTTCCTCTGTGGTTTTAAAAAGCTGAATTCTCCACTGATCTGTCTACTCTCCATGTTAGTTGGGGGCATGTGCCTTTGAGATTAGAAAACAGATCTAGAACTGCTTTTCATCCTATTTTCTAGTGTTTTTTGAAGGAACTAGTCTGAACTGCTTGTTGTCAATTGTATAACTAAACAGAACATGAATTCTGTAGGAATGTAGTGATCCAGTAGAATTATTCATGTTATTCTTCTCTCAATGGATTAGTGTTACTTTTAATTTAAGGAAGGGTTTATTTTACTTTTAATTTAAGGAAGGATTTATTTGACCTTATATCAGGTGGGCTGCTGTTGGTTCACACCAGTTTGGGTGAACCAGCAAATGCCACCACTGGGTGACCCTGCCCCTCCCTTCCCTCTCACTCCTTATCACGCCTCGCCTGCCTTGGGCAATGACTAGAGTCATGTACCTGGCATAGCTGCTGTTGCTCTGCTTCCCTCACTTGCCTCGACCATGCAGCCTAGCTGATCTCCCTGGTGAGTCTTCCTTCATTTCTTGCCTAACTACTTCCATGTTGCCCCCCCCCATGCTTGCCTGCCTTCCCCACTGCCTTTCCCATGGCCTAGCCTGCTTGCCTGCCTTACCCATGGCCTAGCTGCTCTCTTCCAGCTCGCCAGTTTGGGCATTGGGAGCTTGACAGGTAGATTGTACACCCTGAAGTCCATCTGCTGCTCCTTCAAGTCCAGCTCTGGCTGCAGTCGACCACTGGCCAGTTTTTTTCCAGTGCTTGTGTGGGGACCCAGGAGCAGCAGCCTATTGCATACTTTTCATGCCAAGTAGCCTGGGCTGGAAAATGCATGGCTGGGCAGAGCAGTCCTCCTTAACAAGCTCCAAACCATTGCTGCTGCTTGAAGCCTGGGTTCCACGCACGAGCGCAGGAAGTCCGGTACTACTTTCATGCCCAGTCAGCCCATGCTCCCCTCTTGCTCTGGGCACCCATTCCCCCAGCACACACACATCCCAAAATTTTAAGAATTAGACCCACAGGGAGGAAAGGCACACTGATCTCTGTCTCCTTCTAGGACCAGCCTTGGAAAAACCTGCCCTCACAATCAGACTCCCTTTCTCCTAGCGCTCGTGCGAGAACCCAAAATTTTTAAGAATTAGAACCCTGGAGAGGAAAGGCACATTGAGGCAGGCTAGTTAAGACATGCAATATGCTGCCGCTAAGCTCCAGAGTTCCTCACAAGAGTACTGGAAGAAAGGGAATCCAATTGTGAGGGCAGGCTTTTCCAAGGCCGCTTTGGAAGGCAGCGGCAGCACCCGCAGCTGCTTTTTCTCTTGCCGTGCAATCTTTGAGACAGTTCCCTAAAGGTAATGGTACTGTGGGGGCAAGGAGGGAACGGTGAGGGCGAGTAGTGAATGCTGGAGCCAAAGTATTCAGGAGCAAAGTGCAACTTGCCTTTGCGCTGCCCATTCTGGCGGGGGGGGGGACTTCGTCATAGTACATTTGCAGCAGGTGGTGGTGCTCAAGGCATGGTCTGGGCCCATCAGCAATGGCAGAGAAGCAGGCACAGAGTGGGCTGCCTGTTTGCCCACCCACCGGCCAGGCTGGCCCAAAAGTGTGTTCCCCATTGTGAGCAGCAGGATCCAAGGTAGAGGGGAGACTGCATGGGCAGCAGCCAGCCAGAGCACTGGCAGAAGCTGAGGGCTGGGCTGCCCATACCTTTGATGGAGACCTATTTCAGAACATCCCCTTGGCCTAGGATGGAGTAAAAAGGCTCCAATCTTTCCACAAGGGAAGGGAAGGTTTTATCAGCACAGGAACATTGCTCAGGAATGCCCCTCACTGCTCGTCTCTGCCTGTTCATGGCAGAGCAACTTCTCCCTCACTCGGTGTTAGCCAAGGGGAAACAGCAAAATCACTTTTTTATTCCTTTGCTAAAGCTGTCATTCCCTTCTTCACACTTCTCTTCATCGCCCAGCAGTGGAGGGGCAGAGGGAGAGGGAGGAGGGGGCAGTGGTGGATACTAGCATTGTATGTGGAGCTAGCAGGAGTGACAACACACAGGAATGTGCTTTCTCCCTCTCCCTGTCCACTGCTGGGCAATCCCGTGTGGAGAACAGAACTGCAGCTGTAGCAAAGGAATAAAAACTGATTTTGCTACTTCCCCTTGGCTAACGCCTAGCAAGGGAGAAGTTACTCTGCCATGAACGGGCAGAGACAGGCAGTGAGAGGCGTGCCCAAGCAATGCTCCTGCACTGATAAAACCTTCCCTTCCCCTGTGGAAAGATTGTACACACACACACACGTTGGATCTTTCTTTCCTCCCCCCTCCCCCCACTGGAGACCTCTGAATTCCCTCCCCAATCCTGCTGATCCCAAACAGGCACCACCCACATGGGTGATGTAGAGTTGGCCATGCCCATTCAGTCACATGACACCCAGCCACACCCACCCAGAACCAGTTGTTAAATTATTTGCAGCCCACCACTGCTTATAATGTATTTCATTTGTGAGAATTTCTTTCATTGATCTATTTTTTTCTCCTTTTTTGAAAGACTAATTTATTGGCTTAAGTGAATTTAATTTGAAATATGTTAAAGAAATTGTGCTTTTGTTTCTTATACTGGTATTAGTTTGGAAGAAACCCTCTCAATAATCACTTGACAATTGAAAACTTATCATTTTTAATGATTGGAAGTTATACCTATCAACTCTCCATTTTTTGGATCTGTTTAACATATAAATGCAAATCAGTTCAGTGTTGTCCAATAATTTCAGTATTGGCTATATAAATAGTGATTTTGTTTCAACCCAAGAACAGATTATGTCTAAATCTCTTGATTTACCTCCAATTTAAAAATGATAGTATCATTTGACAGGGGTGGTTGGATATTATCCAACATAATTTTCAGAAGGTTAACTATCAGGTTTTTTTGTGCCCAGTATATAAACACAGTAAGAAAGAGAGATGCATTTTCACAGTACACTAAATTTATACAAATTGTATAACTTAAAATGATAAATGAAGAAGTGTAGTATGTAGTTGGCTAGTCATGCTAAGATATTTGATGCTAGGAGGTTTTTTGGAAGGGGCATTTCCGTTTTATCAGTGTAATACATTAACTGTGGTACTGATATGGGTCTTACATTTAATTGTTTGTTCATTGATATCTAAAATGTCTGACCATAAATATGTACTAGACTATTGTAAATGATATCTTTGTAGTTCTTCTCTTTATTTAAAAATAAAACTTTTAAAGAATTACATTTAAAATTCAGTTTCAGGCATTTATCATATAACTTAGCTCTTGTTGAACTGCCAAAACATTCATAATATTTCTATTAACATATAAATGCAGATTGTTCAAGCATATTAAATATATTAATTTTAAAGGGATAATTGGAAGAAGCCTGTAGAGAGCAGAAAGCTTAAAAGAAATGTAAGTAATAATAACTTACATTCTGTGGGAAAAACAGAATGCCAAGTAGACACAGTTCTGGAAATTAAAGATAGTATGGGAAACCAGGTACTGCTCTTCAAGAGGACTATTAGACTTGAATTTCAGAAATTCAGATGGCCATTAGAGAACAGTCAAGTATTGTTTTGTCTCATCCCTTTAGTACCATCTTGGAATTATCTGATTCTTGTAGCCATAATATGAAGTTTTTATTATCTCTGGGAAGTTGGAAATGAATTAAACGAATTGAATGAAATGAATTGAAAATATCTAAAAGCCCAGTATGACAAGACTTCATTGAAAGATAAAACTTTCCATGAACTGATATGGACATCTAATTGGAACTGAGATCTATGGATACAGATCTTAGGCGACAGTTCAATACCCATTCATGAGCTGGGAGTAAACTTTATTCTTGTGGAGCTGATTGTTGGGGAGCACAAGAATATCAATCCACAATTTAGCTACTATCTAAATATACTTTAAAATTTAGTTAGAAGATTTCTCTATGTCTCATGTTGTTCTTCCTCTGGAATTTTCTGAAGTCCTAAACACAGTTTGTCCTTGAATAAGGACTCACACAAAAATTAGTTGTATTTAAAACATATCTCCTGGTCCTGATTTTACAAGTTGCTCTTGTATTCTTCCTATTCCTTGCCTTTTCTTTTTATAGTGATGACACTCACATTCTTTTTGACTGCAGTTCTCTATAAAAGAGAAACTTAGCCTTAACTATGAGTAAAGATGTTTACGAATATTCACCACATTGATATGATTAATATGGGTGTCCTTCTCAACATAGTGAGTGTGGGCAGCTGACAGTATATAAAATGTGCCAAGAATGTAACAGAAAAGCAAAAATTGTAATTTAAATATCTGTAGCTAAGAAAAACAAATATGTTAAAATATAATAACCAAATGTACATAAACTGTACAATCCAACTGAGGCTTCTAAAAGCCCATCTGGAAAAATAGAATAAAATACTTTATTTGGCCAAGTGTGATTAGACACACAAAGAATCTGTCTCTGATGCGGAATGTTCAGTGTACATGCAAAGCAACAGAAGCATCATCATCATTTCACCCCAATGAGGGAATGGTAAATAAGATAATAGGGATAATAATACAGTAGTATTACAACCTATGGCTAAATATACACAGACATTAGACATTATAAGAATTGGGTTCAGCAGAAGCATGAAGAAAAAAACTGGCCCTGTGTCAGTTGTTTTGGCATGCAATATCCTATAATGGCATCCCAAAGGAAGAGTTGAAATGGTTTACGTCCAGAAGTGAGGGATCTGTACAGATATTCTCAGTCCTCCTTCTGATCCTTGCAATATACAAATCGTCTATGGAAAGCAGGCTGGTTGTAATTGTTCTTTCTGCAGGCCTAACTATTCAATGGAGTCTGTACCTATCCTGTTTGGTTGCTGTACTAAATCGGACAGTTAAGAAGTACAAGTGACAGACTCAATAATTCCTCTAAAACTGTATTAACAGTTTTAGCTGTTGGGGCAGTTTGAACTTCCTAAGTTCATATAGGAAGTATATTCTTTGTTGTGCCTTTTTAATATGGTTCTAATGTTACGTGTCCACTTCGAGGCAAACCCAAAAACTTGAAAGATTATACTACTAATACTATGCTGTTGAATAAGAGGTGGTAGAATAGAAGGGCTTCTCCTAAAATCCATTCCCATCGCTAGTTTTAAGAATGTTCAGCTCCAGATTGTTCTGGTTGCAGCAGTATATGCAGATTCATCACTGTCTCGAATGAGGCCAGTGTATCAGTAAACTTCAGTACTTTAACAGATGGATTCCTAGAAATGCAGTCTTTAGTATAGATAAAGAAAGGAAAGAAAAAGAAAAGAAAGGAAAAGAAAGAAAGGAAAAATAAAAAACATACTAACCAAACTTAATACAGCAGGCTCAACTAACAAATAAATGCTCGAGGAAAGAAACAGATTTTAAAGACCTTACAGAAAGCTAAACAGGTGAGCTTGCTGAATCCGGGAGCGGGGAAAGATGTTTCAGAGATACTGACATGCAAGAGAAGATAGGTCTCCTGAATCCCACTAGATGGCATGGTTTCACAGATTGATTAAGTGACAACTATTAGATGTCAACTGTTGGTAACCACAGATTTTTCCAGGAGGATCTGTCCTCAGCCAGCTTTTTCAAGACTTTCACTGGACACCATTGCTATATAATTGACCATCTACCTTGTTGCTGATATCCTATCACCTCAATGTCCTTCCTGTTGAAGACTACTTCAGCTTCAATCGCAACAATACACAAGCACACAATAGATTTAAACTTAATGTGAACCACTCCAATCTTGATTGTAGAAAATATGACTTCAGTAACAGAATTGTTAACGCCTGGAATGCACTACCTGACTCTGTGATCTCTTCCCAAAATCCCCAAAGCTTTAACCAAAAACTGTCTACTATTGACCTCACCCCATTCCTAAAAGGACTATAAGGGGCGTGCATAAGAGCACCAATGTGCCTACCATTCCTGTCCTAATGTTCCCTTTGATTGTATCCAATTCGTATGATTATTTCATGCTTATACTTATATATACTGTTGTGTTTGACAAATAAAAATAATAATAATAAAAAAGTATAACAGATTTCTCCAGAAAGCTAGACCTTATCATAATATGTCTAAAATAGGACAATTTGAACCTAGTAATTTGTGTCTCGGGTGAAAATTCTAGGTTTATTTCTTTAGTGATTTGTTTATTTAGCTATCACGCTACTCTAAAGTCTTCTCCAATACCAAGATTCAAAAGTATCAGTACTATTTCAATTCCTATGCTGTTGGATCTGGCAGAATCTTGCCTTCAAAAGCTGTGGGTGCTCCATCATTGGAAATTTTAAAAGAATTTGGACAACAATTTGAAATGGTATAGGTTTTCATTCATGAGAGGGTGTTTGACTAGAAGACCTCCAAGGTTCCTTCCAACTGTGTTGTTCTGTTCTGTTCTGTTCTGTTTTCATCCTGTCCTGTCCTGTCCTGTGAGACAAGCAGAACAGCTAGGAAAAGATCCTGCAAAATACCTGGCCCTGTCATTTAGGACTTGAAGGTAAAACCACTATTAGAATCACACCCAGATGTCTATTGGGAGTCAGTGTAGCTTGTGAAGTAATTGTATTTCATTGCCATGCCAGGCAGGGTAAATAGAAAACCACAAATACTCATGAGTTGTTTTTAGAAGTAAAAACTGGCCTATTAGCATTTTCAATTTGTTTGGAAGCATAAAACCCTGATTTTGACCCAGAAGTGGCATGAAAGCTGGCAAAAAGCAGTAATAGATATGGAACTGCAGGAGAGGTTCCATTTTGCATTATTATTTTCCTAGAGAATTAATGTTTTTCATTCATCTTCACCATTCCACAGCCAATATTCAGCTAATCGTGGCAGTTATAATTGGGAGTCCTAGAAAGAGCCTGGGAGCCAAAAGTGTTCTCCTTCAGTTTAGCATAATGTGCCACACAACTTTGAGTCTACCGTCATATTGCCAAATATATTATAGTTTAGATTATTAAATAAACCACTATATTTTATGTGATGTATTCAGCATGCTGAGCTAAAATACGTAAAACCCTTTTATGTATATAAAAATAGTTTTGTTTTCTATATTTCTGGCAAATTATCACTTTGCCATTAGACTGACAAATTTCATTTGTGTATTAATTAGAAGATTGCTATTCTGCCTGGATCCCATGATTGTGGAAAGGCAATTTCCAGCATTAATACTTAAACACGTTAGGCTAATATTTAATAGATGACCATACTTCAGTTACAGGGTTTTTGCTTATACATTTCAATGTGTAATATAAATAGCAAGTCAACCATTAACTATTCAAATGATTTTAGGTATATTGAGACTGAAACACTGAGGCAACGGCTTCACAGATGGATGGAAAATACCTGTTTCACTTCACTTAGTTATTTAAATTCATGTGTTTATTCTTCATAATAAAAATGGTTTGCAAAAAGCAGTCAAAGCACAATTTTTGTTGTGTTAGGTATTGATTTTTATAGTTTCACATCAAAACTTTTCTAACCCAGACTGAAGACACCAACAATGATCCAAGTATACTTTTGCATTTATAATTTTATACATTTTCTGATTTTCATTGCTATCTCTTTCAGATAGTTTACCTGTGTATTGCTTTTGACTAAGAAACTTACAGGTGGATGTTTAAAAAATGACAATGGGGAAACTCTTTTTTGGTAAAGATGTAATGTGGATTTATTTTTAAGTCCTTTTTTAGCATACATTAGTATTATTTTATAAAAGCAATCAATACAATGTCATAACATTACAAATGAATATTTATAACATAGTTTTGGTATTAAAAGGTAGCATATTAGCAAACCATACCCTATGCAAATCCAAAATCCAGGCTGCTTTCATTTGGGGGAGAAAACTAAGCATATTTGGACTGTCAGGTGCAGAAGAACTGAGATTAGGTCACTTTTCTTTCTTCACAATTCTGTCTTTAGCAGAATCAGAGCTTTCTGCATATTTGAATACACTAGGGATAAATAACTTGGAGTCATTATTTTTTTAGGAAACAAAACATCATGTGCTATTAAACAATTTTATAGATACCAGTTTGAATTGTTTGAATTAAACAAGCTACAAAAATAAAAAACCACACCTTAAATTGACTTAAAATAGCATGACCATTCACAGCATGTTTATTGTAGAAAATCAGATTCATAATTTGGTTAAATTGGATTGTGTTCATTTTAGTGAAATACTTTTAATTTATCTTAAATGCAAATGCTTTATCTAGGAATGATTTTCCACTTTTATAGTAACTTGTATACTGCGGTAAAGAGCTAAAGAAAAGGTAGTTCAGAAATTCACTAAAGTCCAGCACCACTTGCATGGGCAATTGGGCATCTTTATTTATTCTTCAGATTTATATCCCTCTTTTATTTTGTAGAACTCAAGGGAGAACATACTCCTCTTCCTATATTGTCCAAAACAAGGTGGATTGGGCTGAAAGAGTGAACTGGCCCAAAGTTACCTTTCTCTGACTAATGGAAGAACAGAATCCAGTTCTTTAATCACTACATCAAACTAGCACTTGTTTCTGGGGTGACACAATGGCAGCTCAGAAACTTTACTCAACTTCCAAAATGGGAAATGGCTACAATTCTACAATGGCCAGTGTACATTCAAGATGCCACAAAAGGTCTAATGGGGGCCATGATCCACAGAAGTTGCCCATTACCAGTGCTGGCCAATTCATATCATGCAGAATCATACAAAAATATGCAACATGGCTAAACTCTCAGGACGAAATTTTTTAGCTGGCTTTCACTTACAGCACATGAAAGGAAATGGTGTCAAATAAATTGGTATTTTTTGGTGATAAATTCTAAGGGTGTATCCAAATATTTGTTTATAGCATACAGTAAGTCACTGGATTTTCCTTTGTTAAATCTGCTGAAAGCTGTGAAATGAAAGACAAATTATACTCACACAGTGGAATATCTTGAGGCTCATAAGCATAGAGGCGGTTAGAATATCTTCCAGTAATATCTGCTCTAATAGTCAGCATAGGATCTAGAGACAAGGGAAGATGGAAACAGTCTATAAAACTAGCCATTCATATTTTTCCTATTATCAACATCTGAAGTACAAATTCCTAATTAGAGCTATATTATGAACTTGTGAATACTGCGGAATATGGTATCAAAACATTCAGATGATACCAGGTTGGGGAAAGACTTTGCAAATGATATCACCTGTATGTGATTCTTCTTTCTAGTTTTTCCACATTCATACTGAATAGTGAACAAATTTTGTTTGTACAATAAATATTCGTTGAGACTATTTTTACTAGCTAGATACCAGTTTTTCAAGTAAATATTTTCAACTTCTGAAGACTCACCTACAAACAAAATTCTGGGCACATATTGACCATCTGGTGCAAGATGTTTATCTGTAGTTTCATACTAGAATTAGGGGAAAAAAAGATATTGATATTCCTATGTCATTTAAGCTGCAGTTTCTGTATCTCTCATTCCAACAACAACAAAAAAAACCTCTCTTAAATATAAAGATTTGGTAGAGAAGGACAAGGTACAACTATTGCAGTGTTGCACAAAATTCACAGTTAGAATGATAATTTCAAGATATTTAAGTTAGAACATTTTAGATCAACCTGATGCTGTGGATAAATCTCCATATTCTTCAGCCAACTTCAGCTACCATAATCCTTCAACCAATATAACTGACAGTACAACTGGAGAAAGTTGAGGCTGTCACAGTATGTTTTCATCATCATATTTTCCTATAAGTATTCATGTAAGCAACAATATTACTGAAAATACATAGTTAATTACTACAAGACCACCATTTATCAATATACTCTATGAACTGAATTCTTAACTCAGAAAATCAATGAAAATTATGTGCTTGCAAATTTTATTAAAATAATAGCTTTCATTTTCTAAAATTATTTGCAAATCATTTTCATTTTGATAAAATGCATTGTGTAAAATTATATACAGATATAATAATTCAAATATCATATGAAAACTTACAACAAGATTAAGAAGAACAAAGTTTGCTGCTATTTTCTGTATTTCTTTGTGTTCAGCAAATGCCTTCTTCAGCGCTAAAACAGAGCAACAAGCAATTTAAAAAAAAATAGAAAAAATGTTATATATTAATTGATAGTGCAAATCAGGCCTAACTTGTAAACTATATTAATGTCTGGTATATCTCAATATAAAATGAAAATGTAATAATATAGAGGAGAACCAATTCTGAAGTGGTTTAGACATCAGGCTATAAATTGGAAGATTGAGTTCTAGACTTGCATTAGGTGCAAAGTTGTCACTTTGGGCCAGTCACTCATTCTTAGCCCTAGGAAGTAGGCAATGGCAAACCACTTCTGAAATCTTGCAAAGCAAACTGCAGTCTTTGAGTTCAGTCAAAAACTGACTTAAAATCACACACATATGATAGTATAAAAATGAACCATAAAAATGATTAAAGAAAAATACTTAAAACTATCACAATATTTGTCTTTGGATTTTAAAACTTGGATTTATTTTCTTTTATATATATATATATGAATAAGATTAACGTTGTTCTTTACAAATCAAACACTTCATTTCTAATTACCATGGCTGCTACAAAACCTTTATTCAAATTAGTTATGTCTTTCACCTTTTAATTACTAAGTTAAAACAGGTTGCTTTTTCAGGTGATTTAAAAAAAAACCTCTTCTGATGGGAAAAAGTAATTGATTTTGCTAGATGAGATGCAAATTTCATTTGTTAGAAACAACAGTACCTTGACTATGAGGGCATTCTTCTAAGTGGTGGATGATCATTATAGGCTTGTTGCTGTAAAAGAAAAAATGGTCCATAACAGAACTTCAGTTAGATAACTTCTCTAAATTAAGCATGTCCCATTGTATTGGCCTACAATTTCCATCAGTGTAGTTGGCACAGCCAATGGATTATGTTGATGGGGGAGATGAGAATTAGAATCTGTCTGGAAGGATCTCAAATCTGTGCTTAGTTTTTATCAAACATAGTGCTGAAATATTTTTTTCCTAAATTTCTTCTCTTGCAAAACCTCTTTCTGCATTTCTATCTCATTTCTATAGTGCTTTAGAATTTCTTTAGCATTTCTTTTGTGGTTTTGTGAGATGAATTTACTGTTTTTAAAAAAGCCAGTAAGTTCCATACTGCTGCTTAATCAATCTGTCTATTAGTGTGAAGTCTAATTCCTGTTGCTTTGTGATCGATAGAAGTTCTGCAAGATTAATTTCCTCATGACGTAATTTTCTTGGATTTAAGTGAAATATAGAAACTTGGGAAAACTGAAAACTGCTGTAATGCTGATTATATTGTGGATGGATGGAAGGAAGGAAGGAAGGAAGGAAGGAAGGAAGGAAGGAAGGAAGGAAGGAAGGAAGGAAGGAAGGTAGGTTAAGGCAGATCATATGGCAACCCATCCATAAGAATTTCCCTAAATTGTTCTTATCTTTCCGGGTGGAAAAAAACGAAAGCATATTCTTTTCCATAAGATCGAAAGAGACTAAACAAAGAAAGAGACAGTGACATAATGGTAATGTACAGTATCATTTGTTGAAATATACTAAAAGAAATTGAAATATTTTATCAATGTCTCTTACTGGAAGTCAGATTATTTTTCATAAATCAATGAGTAGGATTTGCAGAAGGAATTACCTTGTTTTGGATTTAAAAAGAGCTTCTTCATAAGTCTGAGTCCAGATTTGGTTATCACCCCAGCCTGAAGATAAATGACAAATGGAATTTAGTTGAAGAATGTCATTGTTGAAACAAATCATAAATATATAACTTCATTCAAATCTGAACAAATATCGCAGTAACTCTACCATATAATACATTTCTTAATCCAAGCATTTCCCATGTTTTAGGGAACTATTTTTGATGATATGGGTTAACAGCAAGCATTCCTTTGAATTCATTTATTAATGTGAATTCATAAACTTATAAACATGGAGTGAATTATTAGCTTCTGATAATTATTATCTCTAAAGGCTATTAATCCCCCCTCCAGACTGATACATGATTAATACTTGAATTCATTTTTTTAGAGGATGCTGTTTGTGCAATATCTACTTTTTTTTTACATTCTGGGAACTGACACATCTTAAAGTCATAAAGATAGGCAAACACTGTCCTTGGATCCCACACTCCAATTCCTACCAGCTCTAGCCAATATAGCAAATTATTCAATTAATTCAAACCTTATTAACTTAATGGAACTAACTTTCAAATATATATACATACATACATACATACATACATACATACATACATACATACATACATACATACATAGATATATATATGTACATATTTTAAAGTTGCCAGGGTTGAAAAACAATGTTATAAACTATCTACCCCCTGGTCTAACATTTGTTAGGCATGCTGGATTTTTTAAAATTGATTTTAAATTACATAATATTCTGTCTGTTGAAAATTATTTGAAGGAAAATAACTGTGATGAATAATTTTAGAAATCACTTAAAAATAAACAGGTCTGATTAACAACTGAAATTATTGGTATAAAATATACAGCCTTACCTCTTGAAAGAGTCTGTGGAAGTTTAGGATGGGTCTCTTTGGAGTCTTTTGGATCTTTTCTTCCATCTTTAGTAGTAGTTTCTTTAGCCAGAGTAGTCAAGACAGCAAGAACCAAAATCAGGATGGAAGCTATGTTTCTTTCCATTGTTAAAGCTAAGGAGCGAAGAAAGCATTAGTCTGGATATACTCAAAAAGCAATGGGACAAAATAGTACAAGAAAAGAAAAATAGTTACAAAACATAAGAAAATAAAGATAATTTAAATCTCATGCGTTGGTATAGAATTTCTCTATTTAGAGAAGAACTGACTACCTATGCAAATTTACAACAGAAATCTATGTGTGTTTCTTTAGAGCTGAGCACTACTGAACTTAATGAATTTCCTCCCAAGTTTCTTCCTTCCTTCCTTCCTTCCTTCCTTCCTTCCTTCCTTCCTTCCTTCCTTCCTTCCTTGTGCCTATTGGTGAACAGAGTTTGAAAGCTCCAAAAGAGTACTCACAACTAGTGAGTTACACACTTGAACTACAGATTGGATTCATGCATCACTCTAAACTGAAATTCACTCAAAGTTTAAGTTTCCTTAATCATTTATTAAATGTTGAGCTCATTAGTTTTATTAAGTTAAAAGCAAAATGTATTGTGGCTTAGTATGATATATACTAAGAGTTGCAAAAATCTGAACAACCATTGGATAGCAACAATGAAGTATAGAAAAAAACCTAGATATTTACACTCTAGATAAATGTACTTTAACACTACCACTTTAAATCTATGTAGTAAAGCTTGTATACACTTTAAACAGAATGTAAAAGTTGGGAGGGGGTTTATTCAATATATTTCTCCTGTAGAATCCACGATAATATTCATTATAAGCTTTACAGGAAGAAGTTAAGTATAGTGAATGAAAATCCTTTTAAAATTCCTGCATTGGATAAAGGAGCATAAAGCACCATTGAGGAGCAAACTGCTTCTCCAAGTATAAGAGAAGGGACACCAGGTTTCAAAGCTAAATTTCCAACAGTCCTTTTCCCTTGCTTCTTTTACTCTGAATTTTACTCTAAACTACTGATGAATTTGCTATAGTTGATTGTAAAGCAAAACATTTTCTACTTGTTTAACAGGGAATCCTCCACCAATCAATACAAGAGTACCTAAATCAGAATAAACACATTTAAAACTGACTGCATTCACCTGTTGACTGAAGAATTTTGGGATTTGAAATCTAGGCATCTGGAATATTGCCTTAGATCTAGCCACAATTACATCTAGGTCTAATTCACTAACTTGTAAGTAGATTTAATTACAATATAGAAGAACAGGCTCCAGATATGTTCGGGATCATTGTTATTTTTTTAGAAGACAAAATTGCTACAAATAGTAGTTTTTAACTTTGAATAAGCATGCCTTGGACTAAGCATTTAATGACATAATTATAGCATAACACATATATCAGAAAAATCAAAATGGGGATGGTTAGAAGGAGGGATAAGGTAAATGTAGGATGCCAGGCTCCTGTATCTAATTTTTGAACCCATAGGAGAATTAAAAGTAGGTATACATACATGTGTCTATCTAAATATCTATGCCTACCTGAGTGTTTTTAGGGTATGCAACCATGACATTTTTATAAGGCAGTCCCATCATGAATAGCCAGCATGATCTATGGTTAGGCTGAATGGATGGTGAGAGTTTAGAGAGTGGAAGATTGTGGTTTGATGGTAATAGTAAGAAAAATACAAATAGAAAGAAAATGGGGAAAAAGTGTATAGAAAAAAGTCTTTTCCTCCAAGCTTTCTAAGAAACATGAAAAGATATAAAACTTCCATTTTGTACAACAGAGAAGTCATTCCCTTTCAAATGCAGCCTTAAAAGAAATTAAATGGATTTGTCCTTGCCAAACAGGAAATCAAAGCACAGTAAAGGAAGGACTGTTGGCAGGCTAGAAGAAGAAAGCAAATAACTGAAAATAATGTATCTTGGCTGTAAAAATATGTTGTGTACTTGCAAAGCTCTGTTTAAAATGGATTTTTTTCATGTAAAAAAGAATGTCAGGATTATCTAAATATCATCATCTCGGCTCTACTTGTTACCCTTGCTTATTATTAAGTAACTTGAGTCACAAGCAGAAAAGATTTTTAATAGGACCTTTGTTACTCCAGCAGCAATAACCTTACCTTTCTTGCCCTCTTGCTTCTTAGAGCAACAGCTGAAGAGATTTCAATTTCAGTGTGAACAAGAAAGGTGTGGAATGCCTATTTATATATCCTGGGTGCACCTGATCCCACCCACGAGGTTGGTATTTGAATCCTGCTGTTATAAGAAAAAGTTAAAAAGAAAAGTAGAAAAGTATTAGCAAGGAATTTTTCAAACAATGTTGTGCCATTTCGTGCTTCGGTTTATTGAACAATTATTATAGAAAACTAGAATGTTGATTTTGTGTGATTTGTTCAACAAACATACTTGGCACCAGGCCAAAACTAGTACGGTAAGTTTAAATAGAGACTTCCAATTTGACCAAAGGCTGATTTGTCCATATCTGATTGGAGCAGCCTTTATGTCAAGGCAAAGGTCTATATTTTTTTTTGAAAATATGAAGCTGATTATTTGATTCTTGTACAAACCAGAATAGACCTTAGTATCTGCATGTAATTACCTGGAATAAGGTTTTTCCATAACTAGAAAACCTGTTTAGTGTAGTGATTAAGTGCTGGCCTAGTAACTAGGAAACTGTGCGGAAAGCCTGCCTTAGGAATGAAAGCTGAGTGACCTTGGGCCAGCACATTTAAAAATTATTCTTTATCAGCCTCATTTCACAGGGTTATTTCTGGGAAAAGAGAGGCCAGAGTATTAAATATGTTCACTTTAAAAAGTAAGATAAAAATTTAATAATAATTATAACTAACAGATGCCAAACTAAATACTTTCAAAAGAGATGTTCTTGATTAAGCAAGATGGTGAGGTGTCATTGCATTTTTGCCATTACAAGCATACAAGCTATCTATGCAAAAGTTGTATATTTGCTCTGATGTTGTTTGCTTTGTTCCTTTTGTACAATACCATTATAAAACAGTCACACTGGTATTTCATTATGGTAAATCTCTGCTGCGATTTGTTCCTAGCAAGCTTTTTTGATCATGCTAGGATCACCACTATTCTTTTACCATTCTATTTATTTTTCATTGCAACTAATTTGATTAGTGCTTAATCAGCTTTCCCTTTAGTTGTACATTTGTCCATGTGTGTTTTTAGATCCATGTCCCTCCTAGTTGTATTAGGCCTCCAGAGATATGTTTGGATACATTCAGTGGTGAACATTTCTTTTGAGGGAAAGGGTGAATCTAGCCACTTTGGATGAGACTGTTGTTTACTCTCTTCTCAAGAAGCTATTGCTCTAGGACAACCACGACAACTTGAAGATGTATGAACTTCAATTCCTATAATTCTCCAGCCAACTGTTGTTTCACTGCTGCTGGGTGGTTTGTTGAGAAAATGATCAGTTTATAGCTCTAAAATAATAATAATTATTTTAGCCCTTTTCAATTTGGACTAGGCCATGTCATAGCCCTGAGACAGTATTGATCTCATTTGACATCTGCTAGGCTCTGTATGACTGTAGTACATACATTCCTACACTCCTTAATTTTTTAGCAATACCTTCATGACCTCCTGAGCTGGCTCAGGGATTTGGAAGTGGGAGATTTTTGTGATTCTTTTTTCTTTTTCCTGTCCAGTTCCAGGTATTCTGGATAGGTGTGAGAGATTGAGTCTAAGTTTTGTGGGATGCTTCTTTACTCTTTTCTTACTCCTGTTGAATATGATGAAGCTGCTATCATCTGTCAATATCACTGACTCCTGAATCTTTGTCCTGGACTGACCAAATTATGCCATTAAGTTTCCCAATCCCTACATTTCCTGGAGCTTGTGTGGGTTTGAATGGGAGACAAAAGGGAATACCATAACTTGATCTATCTCTTTTGCTATAAGGTGGTTTTATGAATCTAGTTGTTAAAATATAAAATATAAAAAAGTAAAGCAAAGGTAAATTGTCACACAGTTTGATATAAAAAGCAGCATCTCAGTTAAACTGTGTTAAATTGTTTCACAACAAGCTAAATTGTGCTAAATTAAACATGGTGTACTGAACACAATATTCTGAATTGAACAGCACAACCAACCAGCTATCTAATTAACCAACCAACCAACCAAACAAACAAACAAACAAACAAACAAACAACAGTGTGATTTTATTTATTTGTATCTCACCTTTATTATTTTTTATAAATAACTCAAGGCAGCAAACATAGCCAACAAATCTTCCTCTTTTTATTTTCTCCACAACAACAATACTGTGAGGTGGGTTGGGCTGACAGAAAATGACTGGTCCAAAGTCTTCCAGCTGTCTGTGACAGAATTTAAAAGTATGGTATCTTGCTTTAGAGCCAGGTGCCTTAACCACTAGACAATTGGCTCTCATATTCAAATGTATAGAGTGGAATAGAATAAATAAAGTGTTCTATATATGTACATCACTAGACCATTTTGGAATTTATTTTGCATATTTATATAGATTTCAAACTATTTATAGACCTATATAGATTTTAAACTGTTCAAATAAGTTCCTGTTTATTGGATTATTTCCTCTTTTCAGGAAAAAATTGGTCAGTTATTAGAATGTGGTATTCAAAATGAAGCATTAAATCATATGGTATAATTATATTTAGTTGTTCCCTTTTCAACAGAATCCAGTTCATTAATATGTTTTATTCTGGAAGAATAAATAGTTTTGTAGATGCTCATGCTGTTCTGAATGCCAGTTGTTTGGAATTAACAGCAGAACAATAGAATAGATATTCATAATGAATGAATTATGGTTAAATATTAATAAAATCAAGATTGTTTATTTGTGTGTATATTTATTTTAAAAGATAAAAACACAAAGTCAAATAATGTGTATTAGAAATACGTTTGACTTATCAATATACTTCATTTTAGTTGACAGTTTCTTCTTCTCCTCCTCATAGTGTGGTATTAGCAATATGCATTTCTTTGTCATGGCACTATATTCTGCATTTTTTAAATAGCCATATACCATGAATGTGATGAAGGATGGGGCTGGAAATTACATTGGATAGTTGTGGGACCATCTTTGTCCAATCGTGCTGAAGGATTATACGCATACATACATATAAAATGAATACGTCTATTTTTTGGAATGGATATTTGATACATAGATAGATGCTTATTGCAATTTGGTAATTTACTTTTCCAAAGGCAACTGGACTTAGTTAGTCAGTTAATCAACTTAAGCAACCATGACCTGAATGATTGAGAATCTCCATAGACACAATTTGATAATATATCAGCTTTTCCCAATCTAAAAATGTTTCTTCTGAGAATAGGACTAATTAAAAAGCAGGAGTAGTGGACTTGATAACCAAGTTATTATAATTGTAATTTAACGTGTTAAGAGAAAACCAAATTAGAAGTCTGGAGAGCCAAGGTTTTTCAGATCCTTGTTGCACAGGGTATGTTTATGACCACAGAAATTTTGCACATAGAATCTATTTAGATGAAGCTATTCTCTACTGGAATCAAAGAGTCTGGAACTAGGACAATAGTTCTGATCCAAACTTTTTTTCTTCAGTCAGTGAATGTAGATGTTCATGAACTCCATGTAGCAACTTGTTTTATTCCTGAAATTCAATATTGAGGTCATCTAAGAGCACAGCTGATATATTCCTTTTATTTAATATAACTTTAATAATTCTAGTTAAAGTTTAAGGTGCAATATTCAAGATCAATATTCCCAAACAATTAAACATTTGTCATATTTACTTTACCCACTCCAGAAATTTCACTTGATGATGTGTACATAATTTCAATAGCAAATCCTGTTGTGTTTAGCTCTGACGATGCATTATTTTTGCTGTACTATCACTGTATGTCTTAGCCCTAAAAATAAACAATGACACATACTTTATTAAGTATTAAGTCTAGTCATCTTTCTGAGTTTCTCTAGATAGCTCTCATTACCTGTGATATCTGAGATTGTCCTACGTTGTATTTTAATAAAGATATATATTTTCTTTCAAGATGAAGGATTTTTGTAAGGTGGGAATTTAAAATTTCTCAAGATTTGGACCTAGTTTGCCTAGTTTGTGAGCTTGCCTTTTGTTCTGAAAATGTGGATTACAGAATTTTAATTCACACCTTACAACTACAACAGTTTCTGTTTTTCTCCAATTATCAGCACAACTTGATTATTCCTCAAAGTTTCCTTAATGTGAATTCTGTTACCAGCAAGTTTTGATGTTCTCCTTATTCTGATTGTTGAAATTATCTGCCTTCGTCCCATACCCATATTTATACGGACAATGAAATTTCAAGTGGGAGAGCTATATATGGCTTATACATCCTAAAAATAAATATAATTTGATAAAATTTACCTGCAAAAACAGAATAAGAGATTGCATCCTCCAAATTTACAATTTTGCCACTAGCTACTGTATATTAGTAGAGCTGGTAATGTTGGAAAATAGTTATTTGAACAACTCAATGTATTTTTGATTGATTTGATTCATAGCCTGCTTTTCTGCTCATACCCTACTGAACATACCCTACTGTGTCCTATTCAAGTAATTTCTCAAGACATATAGCAATAACTACAATAATTACAAATGTAAGGTAAAATGGTGTGAACATTATTTCAATAACGTAAGATCAGCTGCTTATCTAATAACTGTGAAAGTAGGACTAAATATAACTCCAGAAACAGTGCATTGCATACTAGATGTGATACAGGAGAAAATCCTCTCATGTGTCAGATAAAAAAGGTTCTGTCAGGTGGGACATCTTCAAAAGGATCTCTCTTGAAGATCTTAACATCCCATCAGATTTCCAAAGGGAGGGGAAGTCAATCAGATAGGCCTGTATTTACATGGGACAGAAAATCAATCAATGGAAGAAAACACACCATAGAACAAATGTCTTCAGTTAACTACAGTTAAGAAGGAACTTTAACCTAATTTTTGAATTAGAGAAGAACTAATCCTAAAACTTCCTCCAGAAGTTCTGGGTGCTCCAAGACCAGAGATTTTAAAGAACAGATTGGACAACCATTTGTCTGAAATGGGATATGATTTCTTGCTTGGGCAGAGGGCTGGACAAGAAGGGTCCCTTCCAACTCTATTGTTCTTTCTTGCTTTTTTCCCTCTTTATATTTTAATTTGGAATATTTTCTTCTTCTTAGCTAGGGCATAGCTAGAATATGTACAACTGATTTGAATCCAGACTTCAATATATTTTGAATAAACCTGTTGAAATAAAAAGGGCATTAACTTATTTATAATAAATATAACCTCTTATTATTTTAATAACATGTTTAAGTGGGATGGAGTCTACATGGGAAAAGACAATATTTTCCATATTTTGCCAAGAGAACCACATTGACAAATCTTATAAAGTGATGGATCACATGGTCCTGGATGATGTGAAGCCCAGGAGCAGATGACATTCAATATGCTATTGAGAAAGATTGGACAATCTTTTAAAATTGAACTAATTTAAAACATTTTGAATGTATGGCTACTGGTGTTGCCATGCAGAAAAATAAAAACTGAAGGCACAAAAACAGACTTACTCTGTCAACACGGCTTGTAAAAAGCACAGACATGGGAAAACTCAACATGTATGAAATGAATTGGTTAAACACTGACAAATAGTGAACTGAAATGCAGTGGGATTGGTCACTTTCAGTCAAAAGATCACACTTTTTGCTATTTAGATCACACACAAAAATAAAGAAGGAACAATGTTAGTTTTGTATCAGGAAAAATGGGAAGATAGTGTTTTGATGCAATTAAATTAAGATGAAATAACATGAATTTCATTTCATCATAAGATTATTACTAGAAGGAGGAGGAGGTGGTGGAGGAGGAGAAGGAATATGAGATTTTCTAATCAAGTTTAATATGAAATTGACAGAACATGTAAGAAATATGAACTACTTATGGCTGGGTGCTGGAATGCCACATGGACATCATTAGATGGAGTACACAGCAATCAATTTAACTACATTATTGGTACAAGGAGGTGGAAGAACTCAGTTATGACTATCATTAAGTGTTGTACCTTATGATTCTTGATGAATGTATCTTTTCTTTTATGTACATTGAAGCATATGCACTAAGACAAGTTCCTTGTGTGTCCAATCACACTTGGCCAATAAAGAATTCTATTCTATTCTATTCTATTCTATTCTATTCTATTCTATTCTATTCTATTCTATTCTATTCTATTCTATTCTATTCTTATAACAGTAAAGATGTGGCTAGGGTATAACTGTGGACCAAATTACAAATTGCTTATTTGGAATAGACTACAATCTGATTATTTACAAGTTCCAGGTTGAAGAAGAAAGCCAACAGGTTCCATGATATAACTTTATATATATCCATCATTTTCAAGAAAATAATCAGATTGCTTTGAAATCCTGAATCTCATTGACAAGGAATCAGAGAAACTGTGAATGAAGTAAAAGTTGTTGTTAAGGATAAATGTGAAAAGAGACTCCCAAAGATGAAAAAATAGAATATTAGATTGAAAACAGCATATTGCAAACCAGCAAATAATTGAAATTGCTAAGAAGAGAAGATAAACCAAATCCAATGAGAAAAAATATCTCTCAGATAGAATCTCAACAAAGAATTTCATAGAATGTTAAATGAACTATTTCAAAGATGGAAAAGACTCCCAAAAGAGCTCTGAAGTCAGGATGAAGTTCTAAATTCAAATTGGTATCTAAAGATTGCCAGTGAATGGATGGCATTTGATTCAAATATCAAACAAAAATGGAAGGAGTATAATGAAATTATCTACAATAGAGATGCTAATATCTAAAATACCCTAGGGCAGGAGTGTCAAACTTGCAGCCCACAGCTGGATATCTCATAGCTGACCCCACCCCCACCCCCATTTTAGCAAAGGGGGAAAAAGTTGTGATACATCACATGATGACATGACACCCAAGTTTGACACCCCTACCCTAAGGGATATTTCCTACTTAAAAGAATCTCTGATACCAGAATATGAAGCTATATGAGCATTCTAATCAAAACATAAGGCTATGGAACTGATGTCTGTATAACATATATATCATATAACAATAAAAAGAAGAGTCAATTAAGGTTCTAATCTAACTATGTCAACAAATCTGAAGAACAATATACTGGCCAGCAAACTAGAAGAGACCAGTCTACATATCAATATTAAAGAAAAGAGACTTAACAGACAATACAATCTATTGTTCAGTTTTATAATTTCATATGCAACATGCAACAAAATAATACACAGGATCATCCTGTAGTTAACAGTCCTACTAGCAAAGGAGACTTGTTAGAACAAACTCAGTCAAAATTACGGGATGGAGCAGTGGGAAATACTTCTTAATACATTCCAGTTTTTGAAACTAACTTGGCTTCCCATTTGTCTTTTCCCTTAGGACAAAATAAATTATTAACTTAAAATATCTCACCTTCTGAAAGTGTCTTGGGCAATGGAGTGTGCATAGAAGCAAGATGTTGGCACAAATTTCCAGGATCAAAATTGTTTTCAGTTCCTGCTCATTGCTTATTTACAAAACTTATTGAAAAAAACCTATTTCTTTGGTATTTCAACTGTGCTGAAATTACTTATGTATCATTGTAATCTCTGCACAATATTAGAAGTCGAACATGGGATACCAGATAAGTTAACTACTAACCGTATCAGTTCAGTGTGAATATATTACATTAAGAGATAAGCCAATTCATAATTCTTCAATTTGCCATTACATACACAAAACAGTTGTACTGTGAGTATGGCCTTCAATATTAACATATTGCTGTTACATATACTCTGTTTCCTCCAAAATAAGACATCCCCTGGTAATAAGCTGAATCAGGCTTTTGAGTGATGGCAATAAGGCCAAGCATTTATTTCAGGGTTCAAAAAAATATAAGACAGGGTCTTATTTTTGGGAAAACATGGTAATAGGAACCTGCTTCTCTAATATGAAGTTAGCAAGGGAGCTAACATTTTTTAAAGAAAATAAAAAAAGCTCTTCCCTTGCTACAATCTCAAAAATTACATGCATTGCTGCTGCTTTCATATTTTGTACATTACAACTGAAATTACCAACAACATCAAGAGTTACAGTATTGTACTGGACTCAAAAAGATCCAAGTTCAAATTTTCACCCATGGAAGTTGAATGAGATGACTTTCCATCCTGCCATTCTCAAGTCCAAACTACTTTACAGGGAAATGTGTTGGGGGAGAGAAAGAGTTTAAAAACAACAACAAGAAACCATTAAAGAAAACTGCTTTTTAAAAAGTGTGTTTCATTTTCTGAGATCATGCAATTAGATGAACCACAATTAAACAAATGATCTTAGTCTGATGACCTTGAAAGGAATAAAAAGCAAGATTAAAACCAGGTATGTGCAAAATGCTCTACAGTATTTCTTTTCTGGACCATGCTGATCCAGCTACCCTTGGTGGTTTTGCAGCATATTGGATATTAATATTCAGTTCAAACTTGAACAAATAATAACCAATTCATCTGAAATATTAGGAGTAGGCAAAAAATGTTGAAAAATGCAGTAATGTAACTGCAGGATATTGCAAAATCCCTGTAAAAGTGAGCCAGTTACCAAAATGCAATCATATTACATCATAACAGTGAATGGCCAGTAAGTAAGTCATAAATTGAGGATTACCTGTATTGCTTAACTATGTTAAAATTATATCAAGGACCCTTGTTTTATAAACCAGTTGAAACAAGTAATGAGAAAAAAGTTGTATGAAATGCCTCAGCAGGGCAAAAATGAAGACGGCAGCAATAGTAGCTTTTTACATTAGCTCTTTAATTGTAGGGCGAGAGCACAGTTCAAAAGGATGGAAGCTTCTTAAACTGAATCCTGCTTGTTCCTCAGAATCCTCCTTTCCTTTCTTACCGTGAGCTCACCGTTGAATATGATCTGAGTATTTTGCATATATTTTTGGCCTGTTTCTTCCTGGTGGGTATATAAGGAGGAAAAGGCTTTTTTAAAAAAAAT
The DNA here is from genome assembly GCF_028640845.1 of Ahaetulla prasina. NCBI lineage: Eukaryota > Metazoa > Chordata > Lepidosauria > Squamata > Colubridae > Ahaetulla > Ahaetulla prasina. The sequence goes on along the minus strand of NC_080542.1, from coordinate 108,588,415 downwards.
TATGGATGAATGGTCTGACAGTATAGATTAAATGTCTTGTAGAACTGGTTTTACACATGAGGGTAGGGCTTTGCACATTCTTTCCAAGTACCAATTTCGGTCTTAAATTTAAAAATTTTAAAAAGGTTTCTCCAAGCTCAGAAAAATTTACCACGATGATAGGTTATTTCTTTGTTATGCAGAGAATCTACTAAATTGATTTCAGCATGGAATTTATTTTTGAAAACCACAATAGAAAATAAATCTTCAACCTAGCATTTTTATAGCATACTTCAATCTTGTGTCATAATAAATTGTATCATCCTTTCTTACTGCTGAAATTGCTTTCAGGTCAAATTCAATATTTAATACATGCCAACGGAAAGCTTGTACCTTGCGTTTTCAATCTTTATGGTTGGAGAAACGCTTAGGCAGGAATTTTCTTAGATATTTGATTTCCAGCACCAGAAAAGAGGCAAAAAGAGGAAAGTGGATAGAGACAATGCTCTGTCTATTCCTAATGCTCCTAGTGGTCAGTAAGTTAATACTAAACTTGTAACTATGTTTCCAACATGTGTGAAGATAAAATGAAATAGGGGATGCTGCCAAAAACTCCTTGCAGAAAAAGTGAGATGTAAATAAAACAAATAACATCCATTTTTCTCTTTCTTCACAGCTACCAGATAGCCAAATACAGCCAAACACTTGAAGATTTTTTTCCATTCCTCTCACAGTGTGAAATGTTTGCAGTTTAGATATATAGATTCCTCTTGCCTTTCACCTCACCTGAAAACCATCAGTTTTAATTCAAAGTTTGGTTAGTCTACCTTTTAGCTCAATTCCAAGGGTATTTGTAAGGTGCAATTATCCTCAGTTTATTACGTATAAATTCCTTATTTCTTAATAACATTGTTAATGCCGTTGTATTTTATATGCTTCAGTAGAATACACTATGAGATTACATATAGATATATATTATTTCCTCATTGAGGTATTCCTCTCCCTAGTAGAACAAGCAGCTGGGAAAATTCCTGCTTTCAAAATGGTTTTACTACACTCGTGTATCTTTTCTTTTTACTATAAAACAAAAAGACAAATAAAGGATAATAAAGAACAATAAAATACAGCTAGTTTTTTTTAGTTAGCACCTCTGCAGCACTTAAAAGTTTGCTAGAAAGGGATATGCAATTAAGAATAATATTCCTCTAAAATACATACCATTTTGAAATAATATGGAGATTAGCTATTGCATTTTATCAAAAAGTACCATAGGAGTTGCCATATGAAGAGCAGTCTGAATACATTCAGGCAAGCTAGCCTCAATGAATATAAATAGTGGATTCATATATCATGCTAAACCACAATATGTTCCATGTACCTGAGGATTATAGATATTTTGATTTGATGGTTGTCGTAACTCAGCTAAATGGGTAATCATGACATGTGAACCATGTCGCTATAGTGATGAACAGAAAGGGTCACTTTAGTAAACACTGTTACAACACTATGGCAATCATCTAAAAGATTATGTTACTTGTCTTAGGGGAAATTGGTATTTCTTGACAATTAATTATCCAGTCTATGTGGTATATTTTTTAAAAACTGAGTACTATTCATTGTGGTGTATTAATGGAAAGTGGATATGGCTAGCATTTCTGCAGCAAACCATAATAGCTTCAAAATGATGACACTCATATTGTAGTATCTGACAGAAGTCTAGATTTGTTTGGTGACATGGTCATGATCAATATATCTTTTCCTCTTCCCTAACCATCATTGCTCCTATCTGCACTGCCAGATATTTAAGTATAATTCACAAAATGCTATTATCTTTGAAAATGTCTAGTACCTCAGTTATTATAATGTGTGGGTCTTTTTTTCTCCCTTTGACTATTATTCACAATAAAATTGTATATTACCCAGAGTAGAAATATCCCAACATAATATACAAACTAACTACATAGTTAGAATTAAGCAAAACATATTTTAATTGGGACCACCTTTCAGGGTTTTTCTTTGAAAATTATCTACAAAATGCTATGCCCATTTAAAGAATACAGTATAACCCATTAATCTGATCCCTTAGTTAAGACACATCAGCATTGGAATTTTCCTCTCACAGCCCTTTTATAAGCTTACGTCGAGTTGTAACCCTTAGAACAATGAAGCATAAATCAAAAACACATTTATCCAATTTCATGTTCTTTCTGTGGCTTAACTGCTGAGGTGTTCCTAATTCTTTGTTTTTGTGATAAAATTTTTTTCCCTTTTAGTTACAGCTCACAAAACAAATATTTGTTCAGTGGGAAATATTCAGCTCTACACATTTGTACATTTGCCATCTGCTTAAGAAAGCCTCCACCCTCCTTGTTGAAGGCGGATACAGGCCAGAGACCTGTTCCGTCAGTTTCTGAAACTCAGATGCCTGAAGTTACATAGCTGAAGTTTGTTTGCTTCCTGTTCAGATTACTCTCTGATAATGCTGGAGGAATACAATGTGCACACATTTGTTTGGGAAAGGAGGAAGCAGGATCCCTCTAACCTGGCACCTTTCAAATGTATTTATTCCTGCAGTTGGGATGATAAGAACTGAAATCATGCATGGGGTGGGGAGCTGGGCAGATGGAAACCTAATTTTTTCCTTCATCTTAATCCTTTTGGGGAAAAAAAACTCTTTTCAGTATTCTAGATTAAGACCTCAACCCATGAGAAAAATGTGGTCTTTCATGTATTTAAAATAATATATGAGATTCTTGCAAACAATATACCGTATATACTCGAGTATAAGCCGAGTTTTTCAGCACGTTTTTTGTGCTGAAAAACGTCCCCTCGGCTTATACTCGAGTATATACGGCTTATACTCGAGTTGTTTTTTTTTTCCTTTTTTTCACATTATACCGGCCGGCGCGAACTTGGCGGGCTTTTGCTTTAGCGCGGGGGAGCCCTGCCGGTGCAGTGGGGGGGCGGGGCCGGGGGGCCGCCAGCCTTCTCGGCCGAGGAGGAGGGTTTCAGGTGCCTCATTTCCCACCCTCGGCTTATACTCGAGTCCCCAGTTTACCCCAGTTTTTGGGGTAAAATTGGGGACCTCGGCTTATACTCGGATCGGCTTATATTCGAGTATATACGGTACTCTAGTTCCAACATGGAAATCAACATACACTCAAACATTTTTGTGGAGAAGTAAATATGTTTCTTTCTGGTTGATGAACAAGATTCAGAAAAAAATAGTAGAAAACATGAGGACAGTCCCAGATGTTCCCAAAGAAAGAGCTCTCTGGATACACTTCTTAATTATAGTGTGGATAAGAACAAAGGATAAGTTAATTGAGTATATAACTTACCTCTCTTGATCCTTCTCCTTTAATTTATGGGCAGTATAAGAAAAATTAATATGATACCTGGGCTGGAGAGCAATAAAAAAAAGCAAAGGCATATGAAGAATTATCAATATTAAATTCATGAGTTGAAAGAAATGAAGTGAGAAAACAATAAATAGGTACCATTTTGAAACAATATGGGGTTATCCTGCTAGCTTGTTATGGCAAATAAGTATAGATTTTGTGAATAGTATGTTTATTATTATAGTGGCCTTCTTTCTTTTAAAGGAAAAAATAAGAAATATAAATCAACATTGTATAAATATAATGTTTATTGCTATCTATTTTCAGTACCAATCTGAGGATAAGGTGTTATCAAAGGATGGCATGATGAAGTAGGATGATGAAAATACTAGTCATTTTCATTTCCATTCATAAGAAATACATTTCTAGGATGGAGAAAGCTCACAGGCATCAATAGGATTTTCTATCAATTGCCTGTCCTTCAGCTCAATGAGCAAACAATGCCAAATTTCAACATGAAAGTTTTGTGATTTGAGGTTTGGGGTAAATGGGCTGAAAGAAAAACGATTTTTTAAAATTTAATTTTGTCACAAAAGTATACATAAACATTGTCATAGTAAAAAAAGAAAAACATATCATGAAATATATATATATATATATAAGTAAAGGATATGCATAGCTATATTAATTAGATATAATAAAGAGAACAATAGGACAGGAACGGTAGGTACTTTTGTGCTCTTATGCACGCCCCTTATAGTCCTTTTAGGAATGGGGTGAGGTCAATAGTAGACAGTTTTTGGTTGAAGATTTTGGGATTTTTTGTAGAGACTATGGAGTCAGGTAATGAGTTCCAAGCATTAACAACTCTGTTGCAGAAGTCATATTTTCTGCAATCAAGTTTGAAGCGGTTGACATTAAGCTTGAATCTATTTTTTGCTCTTGTAATATTGTGATTGAAACTGAAGTAGTCATTTTCAGGAAGGATATTGCAATAGATGATTTTGTGTTAAACACAGTTCATGTCGAAGTCGACGTAGTTGTAAGTTTTCTAATCCCAGGATTTCAAGCCTGGTGGCATAAGGTATTTTGTTGTTTTCGGAGGAGTGAAGAACTCTTCTAGTAAAATATTTCTGGACGCGTTCTATTGTATTTATGTCAGAGATGTGGTGTGGGTTCCAGACTGATGAGCAGTATTCAAGAATAGGTCTGGCAAATGTTTTGTATGCTCTAGTTAGTAGTGTAGAGTTTTTGGAAAAGAAGCTGCGTAAAATTAGGTTAACTACTTTTAGAGCCTTTTTTGCTATGTAGTTGCAGTGGGCTTTGGCATTTAGGTCATTTGATATGAGAACTCCAAGATCTTTGACAGGTATGAGAACTCCAAGATCTTTGACAGGGTGAGGGTCGTCAGTAAGGTAATGACCATCAAGTTTGTACTTGTTGATAGGATTCTTTTTTCCAATAGACTGAGCATTTGCTGGTAGAGATTTGGAGTTGCCAAGTTTTAGACCAATCGGAAACTAAATCTTGAAGGGTAGAAGTATTGTTAGTGGTATTAAATAGTTTGACATCGTCAGCAAAGAGAACACAATAACTTGAGATGAGGTCACAGAGATCATTTATGTATAGTATGAAGAGCGTTGGACCAAGAACATTACCTTGGGGAACGCCACTTTTAACAGGAACAGGATTTGATATATCGTTACCAATTTTGACCACTTGTTGTCTGTTTGACAGGAAGGCGTTTATCCAATTGTGAAGAGGTCCTGAAATGTCGTAGGATTTTAGTTTGAGGAGTAGTTTATTATGTACTACTGAATCAAAAGCTTTGCAGAAGTCTATGTAGATTGCATCTATTGCTTTACCTTGATCAAGGTTGGTAGTCCATATGTTTTTGCAATAAAGAAGTTGTAAGTTACAAGACAACTTTTTTCTGAAACCAAATTGTTTATTAGAGAGAAGGTTGTTTGTTTCAAGGTGGAGTGTAATGGATTGGTTTATGATAGATTCCATTACTTTGCATAAGACACAGCATAGAGAGATAGGTCTGTAATTTTCAACTAGGCTTGGATCTCCTTTTTTGAAGCTAGGGATGACTGTGGCTAGAGACCAGAGTTTTGGAAGGGAACTAGTTTTGAAGGCTTTATTAAAGATTATGCTTAAGGGTTCAGCTATATTAATTGAAAGTTTTTTTAAAAAGTATGCACATAGTCCATCTGGTCCAATAGATAAAGATGGTTTCAGGTTGCGAAGGGCTTTTTCAACATTATCTTCAGTGAAGTCTATATGTGTTAGGTCGTTGTTTTCTTCTGTGAAGTTTATATGAGTTAAGTCGTTGTTAATATTATTGGTACGATTGGGGAATGTTGGATATGAGCCATCACTGTTTACAAAGACTGAGCCGAAGAATGTGTTGAAGAGGTTTAACAAAGGTCCCCAACTCCCGGGCTGTGGCCCACTTCTGGGCTGTGGCTTGTTTGAAACTAGGTAACAGGAAAGATGGGTAAGCATGCACATGAAACTCTACTTGTGCAAGCAGAAGGACTACTGATTTAACAGTTCAAGGACAATGCTAGAAGGGGAACAAAGAGGCACAGTGCTACTGTGTGTGGAAGTCCCTATAGAAACCACCCACTTCTGCAAAAATTCTTACTCTTGTATTCTGTTTTTGGTACACCATATCCTCCATACTGATTCAAATGGTACTGAATAGCAATAGCACTTAGATTTATATATTTCTTCATAATGCTTTACAATCTTCTTGAAGCAATTTACAGAGTCAGCATATTGCCCCCCCCCCAACAATCTGGGTCTTCATTTTATTAACCTTGGAAGAATGGAAGGCTGAGTCAACCTTCAGCCAGTTAGAATCGAACTCCTGGCTGCGGAAAGTTTGCCTGCAATACTGAATTCTAACTATTATGCAACTCTGGCTCTTTCTGTGGGTGGAAAATCCCTCAGAAATATATTTAGAGCTGTACCCTTTCCTAATATTTTTTCCTAAGTGCTACTGTCCTTGCAAATTGAAAATAGTATTTTTGGCTTTCTTGATCATATTATAGGTGTCAGGGTTCCAAGTAACACCCCCAAGAGAAGTAAAACTTTGAGGCAGGCATTTTCCTCAAAGCTTAATTTTATTAGAGATGTCATATTGGCACATCTGGGAAAACCCATATCTGAAAGCCCACGGGTTTTCCCCACCCAAAGTAAAGTCAAAGTCCCTTCTCCTGCATCAACATGGGTATCAAATGGGCCAATCAGGTCATTGTCCCAACTATAGTTGATTCCCAGTCATGTCTCTCCAGGTGCAGGCTGAACATCCTTAAGTCCCAGAGAAAAAATGTTGTTCTGGCTATATATCCCACACTGTCTCCATTACCCCGCTCCCGTTTCCCATAGCTTGCCCATCCACCTAGTGGGCAGCCCTGAAAAAGATGATGTCCAGGGCTGACAGACTGCCCCCCTCAGCTGATGAGTAGTTCCTGAAACAAGATAAGCTATGAAGGTTAGTTCGGTTGTTCCTAACCACATTTCCACCCACCCCCGGGACGACACTTTGGCTTATTAGGATATGCATCATGGAACTGTTTCACCAACCTATCTGGTCTCACATCCCAGCTTTTAACCCAGGTAGCTTCACACAAAGGGTACCCCTTCCAATGGATTAAATATTGCAAGCGACCCCTATACAAGTTAGAGTCCAAAATTTTCTTAACCTCATAGGTTAAGGTTTCTCCTTTCACTACCATCAGTTTAGGTGCTGGCCAGTTCTGTGGTCTCAGTTGTGAACTAATAGCAGGTTTCAGTAAACTGCTATGGAAAACCAGATGCACTTTCTCTAATAGATGCAGGAGGTTAAATTCAGGGGTGAAATGCTCCCAGTTCGGACCTGATCATCCAATCCGGTATCGATGGCAGCAGGTGGTTTGGAGAACTAGTAGTCCTGTGATCATCAGAGGTTTTTGTTTTTTTTTACTATTAAAAGTATTTTTTCTTTGGCCAAAAAATGCTTTTAAAAGTAAAACAAAAGCCTCTGACGATCACGCGGCTCAGCTGGGATTGTCAGAACCCTTTAAAAGATGTTTTCTACAAGCTCTTCAGCCAAAGAGGTTGTAAAAAACTGCTTTTAAAAGGTTCTGGAGATCAGGCAACTCAGCTGGGATCATCAGAACTCTTTAAAAGCTTTTTTTCCTCTAGCGATGCCACTGAGTTGCCTGATCATCACAGACTTTCAAAAGCATTTTTTTTACAACCTCTTCGGCTGAAGAGGTTTTAGAAAAAATGCTTTTAAAACTAAAAAAAAAAGGTGGCCACGCCCACCCAGTCACATTACCACCACCACCACCAAGCCACGCCCACAGAACTGGTAGTAACAAATTTTATATTTCACCTCTGGTTACATTGTATTGTTACTGGGTTAATTATTTTCACTATTGGTAATGGCCTTAAAACTTAGGTCCTAGTTTTTTGTTAGGCAACTTCAGTCTAAGGTATTTGGTGGATAGGTAAACATGATCTCCCATCCAAAAGGGGGGTTTGAAAAGATCAGCGTTTATCTTCTTGTTTCTTGTACGCTTCGCTGCTTCCGCTAGTTCTTTCTTGGTATTCTCCCAACCCAGCTTCAGCGACTCCATCCATTCCACTAAAGTCATGGATGATGGCGGCTTACATGGCAACTCGGGCATAGGAACGAATTCCATGCTACTAATGCATTGTTGTAAGCCACTTCAGTGAAAGGTAGCAAGTCCGCCCAATTTTCCTATTGATAGTCCACATAGCATCTCAGGTACTGTTCCACCATGGCATTTGTACGTTCTGCGTCTCCGTTTATACTCAGCTGAAAAGCCGAGCTAAGTCCCTGGGTCAATATGATAGACTTCAGGAATTCCTCCAGAATTTAGCAGTGAATTGAACGCCTCTGTCCAAGACGACCCTGAGGGGCACTCTGTAGCTGGTAGATTTGCTAAGCAGGTGGTGAAATGGGCTTGCTTAGAGAATAAGTCAATCACAGTCCAAATGATATTATTCCCTCCACTCTTTGGGAGTTTGACTATAAAGTCCAAACTTTATTTTTTTTATTTATTTTTATTTTATTTAACTTTTATTTTATTTTACTTTATTTCCTCACAGGGCCAGCAGGGGTTGGCTACTTGCTGTAGAAGTCCATGGGTTTTTCCTGGCCTCATTTTCATAGTTGCACCTGTAGCACAACTTTTTACTTAAACTTCCACATCGGCTTTCATCTTGGACCACCAGAATTGCCTCCTGGCTAAATAGAGGGTTTTTAGGAATCTGAAAGGACCAGCCAATTGGGAGTCATGGCTGCACTGTAGGACCTGGAATGGCAGGAACATATAACTTGGATCCTTTCCAAGCTAACCGTTCCCTCAGGGTCAGGATATCCCATTGTCTTCAAACCACTGGTCAAGTGGGAGCACAGCCTCCCACCTAGGGTCATTTTGGTGTCTTGTTTGACCCATTGTGTTGACTTGAGCCACCTGTTGAGAAGGGGATTGTGTGGATTACTTCCTCCCTCCAACTATTGAATTGTGGTTTTCTCGACAATGCATCTGCTAGCAAGTTTTTCCCCTCTGGGATGTATTTTAGCTCAAAGTTGAACTGCTTAAAATACTATGCCCAGCAGACATGTTTGGGGGAGCGTTTTCAGGGAGTCTTTAGGATCTTGAGGTTCTTATGATCTGTCCAGACTTCGAAAGGCACTTTACTCTCCTCTAAGAAGTGTCTCCAGGAAAGGAGCGACTACCAGACTGCATAACCTTCCTTTCCCCATATTTCCCACCATCTCTCGGTGTCAGTGAGTTTTTTGTACACATAGGTGACCTTGTGAGGTTCTTTTGTAAGAGCACCACTGCTACAGCTACATTGCTCACATTGGCTTGGACGATGGCTGGGACGATGAATTGAAGAATGGGTTCCTCAGCAAAGGGTAACTGTAAACATGCTATACAAACAGCCTGGTCTATTCCCAATTGTGTGCCTACTTACTCCCTTGTAATCCCTTACTCTCTAATATCTCTACACTTCAAGAGAGAAAAAAGAAAAATAATAGATCAGGGACACGTCAATGTGTACTGACTATCATAGCAAAAAGCGACTTAGGGCTACTTAGAAGGTTATAAATGTGGGATTGGTTATTAAAATTATTTTTTCAGCACCATGCTAACTTTAAATGATCACTGAATGAGGCAGTTGACTATCTGTATTTCAGGAAGGATTTGACGAATAGAAATATTAAGGCCTAAAAGTAGCGTCTGTCTTTCTGTCTGTCTTACACAAACACAAAATACTCATAGACACAGGGTTATACATGAATAACCTATTAATTACAACTTATTTTGACATTGCAACTCTAAGTCTTTTTATTCCTTCTATTTCCAGGATCAGTTTTACCATAAGAAAAGAGTGATTGTGGAAGCTGAAATTATAGGAGGCAACACCAATGGCTAAGTGTTGAAAAGAGTTAATCCAGCATCTTCCCTTAATACCAATGGAGCTTACTATCCCATGGCTAGCACTAAAGTAACAGTAAATCTGTTACTTCTTCTTTTTATTCCTTCTATTTCCAGGATCAGTTTTACCATAAGAAAAGAGTGATTGTGGAAGCTGAAATTATAGGGGGCAACACCAATGGCTAAGTGTTGAAAAGAGTTAATCCAGCATCTTCCCTTAATACCAATGGAGCTTACTATCCCATGGCTAGCACTAAAGTAACAGTAAATCTGTTACTTCTTCTGCGGTGTTGACAGGGGGGCAGAGATTGACCGCGAGGCGCCTCACTTGTGGGGTGCTGCAGGGGTCGATTCTCTCGCCCCTCCTGTTCAACATCTATATGAAGCCGTTGGGTGAGGTCATCAGTGGTTTCGGGGTGAGTTACCATCTGTACGCTGATGATACGCAGCTGTACTTTTCCACCCCGGACCATCCCAACGAAGCTGTCGAAGTGCTGTCCCAGTGTCTGGAAGCTGTACGGGTCTGGATGGGGAGAAACAGACTCAAGCTCAATCCCTCCAAGACAGAGTGGCTGTGGATGCCGGCACCCCGGTACAGCCAGCTGCAGCCGCAGCTGGCTGTAGGGGGCGAGTTATTGGCCCCAATGGAAAGGGTACGCAACTTGGGCGTCCTCCTGGATGGGCGGCTGTCGTTTGACGATCATTTGGTGGCCGTCTCCAGGAGGGCTTTTTACCAAGTACGCTTGGTTTGCCAGTTGCGCCCCTTCCTTGACCGGGATGCCTTATGCACGGTCACTCATGCTCTTGTCACTTCCCATTTGGATTATTGCAATGCTCTCTACATGGGGCTGCCCTTGAAGTGCACCTGGAGGCTGCAGCTAGTCCAGAATGCAGCTGCGCGGGTAATAGTATAACACCGATCCTGCGCGGCTTGCACTGGCTTCCTGTGGTCTTTCGGGTGCGCTTTAAGATTTTGGTTACCACCTTCAAAGCCTCCATGGCTTAGGGCCCGGGTACTTACGGGACCGCCTACTGCTACCTCATGCCTCCCACCAACCCGTATGCTCACACAGAGAGGGTCTTCTCAGGGTGCCGTCTGCCAAACAATGTCGGTTGGCGGCCCGCAGGGGTAGGGCCTTCTCTGTGGGAGCTCCTACGCTCTGGAACGAACTTCCCCCTGGATTGTGTCAATTGCCTGATCTTCGGACCTTTCGCCGTGAGCTGAAAACACATCTATTTATTCAAGCGGGACTGGCTTAATATTTTTAAATAATTTTAAATTTTTTAACTGGGGTTTTATTATTTTAGGGTTGTAATTTTTAATTTTTAATTTTTAATTGGCCATTCTAATATGCTCGGTTTTAAATTGTTGTTTTAATTGTATATTTTTTATGTTTTTTATCTTCTGGCTGTACACCGCCCTGAGTCCCTAGGGAGAAGGGCGGTATAAAAATTTAATAAATAAATAAATTACTATTTTATCTTTCATCTCAGGCCTGCACCCTACCTTGTCATCTTCTTTATGTTTATTTAGCATTAACCTTCAAGTAAAAAAATGAGCAGCTCTTCCCTACATTTCCTTACATGTAAAAGCCCAATCCAACACAACATCACTGAAAAAAAAGCAAGAAGTCCAGAAGAAGAAATCAACAAGGATGCACAAAGATCTCTCTGATAAATTGAAAAACAAAAATAATAAGTAAAAAAATGGAAAATATAACTAAGGCAGAATATAAACAAATAGCCTGAATCTTCAAAAGGGAAGTCAGAAAAGCAAAGGCTCAGAGTGAACAAAGACTTGCAACAAAAGTCAAAGATAATTAAAAAAAAAGTTTCTTTCAACATATAAATAACAAGAAAAAGGTCAAGGGAACAGTCAGTCCACTAATGAGAAACTATGGCAAGGAAGTAATAAGCAGTACAGAGAAAACAGAGCTGCTTAAAACATTCCTTGAATCAGTCTTCATGCAAAATAAACTATAGCCCAACCTATCAAAACATAACACTAAAAGACAGACTAGAAATAAATATTAAAATAAGCAAGAAAATGGTAAGAGAGCACCTGTCTGATCTTGATTAATATAAATCACTAAGACCTGATGGATTACAACCCAGGGTTCTGAAGGAGCTGGCAGATCTTATCTCAGAACCATTGTACCATAGCTTTAAAAAATCCTGGATCACCAGAGGATCACTACTACAAAAATCACTACCAGAGGATTGGAAAAAAGCTGATGTGGTTCCCACCTTCAAATGGGGCAGGATTGGGGAACAGACCCAGGAAACTACAGACCAATTAGACTAACATCAATACTGGAAAAATAATCAAAATAGATCTGTGAATATTTAGAAACAAATAAAGTTATAACTAGTAGTCAGCATGATCTGTTTGTCTTTGACAGTGACTAAATTAGTAGACCAGTAAAATGCTGTGGACATAATATACTTAGACTTCAGCAAGACATTTGACAAAGTAGACCACAACCCACGCCCTTAGTAAACAAGAAAAATATGGGAAAGACCGCATCACCACCAGATGAATTTGTAACTGGCTGACAAACTGTACTCAACAAGTAGTCCTTAATGGTATTACATTTACATGAAGTGAAGTAAGCAGTGGGGTACCACAAGGTTCCATCTTAGGCCCGGTACTCTTCAATATCTTCATAAATGTCTTAGATGAGGGAATAGAAGGGAGATCCATTAAATTTGCAGATGACAGTAAGCTGGCAGGAATAGCCAATACCCCAGAAGACAAGCTCAGGATCCTAAAAGATCTTGTCAGACTTGAGAAATGGGTCTGGAATGTAATAACATAATTTCAATAATGTGAAATTAAAGGTAGAGAAAAACAAGGCTTTACACCTAGGCATGAAAAACCAAAGGTGAAACCTGGCTCAAAAACAGTAACCCTGGGCAGTGGTGGGATTCAAGTTAACAACCAGTTCTCTGGCCTAATGATTTCTTCCAACAACCAGGTTAGTCAAACTGCTCAGAAAGTTAACAACCGGTTCTCTCAAAGTGATGCGAATTGGCTGAATCCCACCACTGACCTTTTTGTTTGTTGTTTTTACATTTATACCCCGCCCTTCTCCGAAGACTCAGGGCGGCTTACAGTGTATAAGGCAATAGTCTCATTCTATTTGTATATTTTTACAAAGTCAACTTATTGCCCCCCCAACAATCTGGGTCCTCATTTTACCTACCTTATAAAGGATGGAAGGCTGAGTCAACCTTGGGGTCCTAGTGGACAATCACTTAAACATGAGCCAGCAGTGTGTGGCAGCAGTCAAAAAACCTAATACAATTCTTGGTTTTATAACAGGCATAGAATCAAAATCATGTGAAGTATTAGTATTGCTTTATAAATCCTTAGTAAGATCACACCTGGAATATTACAAACAGTTTCATTAAAAAAAAATGTTGAGACTTTGGAAAAAGTGCAAAGAAGAACAACTAAGATGATTAAGGGCCAGGAGACAAAAGCATCTGAAGAACAGTTGCTAATCTAGAGAAAAGAAGGATTGAGGTGACATGATAGCAGTATTCCAGTATTTGAGGGGCTGCCACAAATAAGAAGGGATCAATTTATTTTCTAAAGCATCAGAAAACAAGAGAAGAAAGAATGGATGGAAACTAATGAAGAAGAGAAGCAACCTGAAATTAAGGACAAACTTCCTAACAGTGAGGACAACTAACTGTGAGTTGAACAGCTTCCTTCAGAAGTTGTAGGTGTTTCATCACTGGAGGTTTTCAAGAAAAGAATGGACAGCCACCTGTCTGAAATTATATAAGATCTCCTGCTTGAGCAAAGGGTTGGACTAGAAGACCTCCAATGTCACTTCCAGGTCTATTCTGATTGATTGATTGATTTGGTTCATGTGGATTCAAATACTGATAACCGGGGGTGGGGGGGAGTAAAACAATGAATAATAACATAGCTAGCATAATAATAGAATTGTATAAGTAAGCTGGAGGTAAGAGGAATGGTTGAATAAATCCAATCATTTTGTTGCTTGTGGCTAGAAAAAAAAAAGAATTACATATAATGTCTTTTCTTCCAATAATCTTATTGCAAGATGTGCATCTAATGCCACTCAGTGGTGGTGAGGGGGCATTGCAGAACCTTAATGCCATTAACTTTCTTCAATGTGATACTTCCAGAAATGTTGGAACTATATTCTTCCTGGTGAGCATACTGAACAGAAATTCTAGGATCTTTAACAGAGATGTTAAAGCTGCCAAGAAATTCAGGAGGGTCAATATTCCCCTAACCCAGTCCTGTCAAAGCCATCCAACCTACATGGTGACCAATGCAGTTTCAGGCCCATATGTAAGTCTCAATCATGATTGATAGGAATAGCCATATATTATTACCAGCAACAGAAACACCGTACCTCTTGATGCCAGTTGCTGGGATACAAAAGTTATTTCCATAACTGGGCACTTAGTTTGGCTGGGAACAGAAAGCTGGGAACATCTCTTTTTCTATTGTGCATCTGCCATTTGCAATATTGTATTCGTATACTGAGAGAGTTCTGTACAGAATGTGAAAATATGAGATACAAAAGAAGTACACAAAGAAGTTGACTGCAGGGTTTTTTTTTTAATTTCTTTTTTGAAACTACAAAACACTGTAAGTATTTTGTACAGATCATGCAGTTATTTGCAACATATTCAGAACTTTAAATGTAAGTCACTTATTAATGAGTCCTTTCCCCTGAAATCTGATGAGATTCATTTCTGAAGAACTAATTTGTTCTTGTATTCTAGCAAATGACGATTTTTCTTTCTATCCTATAAGCTTTTTTTCTACACCAACCAACAACACTGTTATTCTACACAGACATGTTTCCCTAAGGAACCTAAGGCATCACAAATGTGATCACTCCTCACATCATCCTCACAAGGTCCTAGTGACATAAGTAGGACTGAGCAATATAGCCCAAGTCTAGCCTTAGTCATTCAATAAACTCTATGTTTAAATGGGGTTTGATCCCAAGTTTTTTGAGTCTCAATTCAACCCCGTAATTGCTATATCATATTGACTTACAAGGAACTACTTTTTCATTTGGACTTCTATAAATTGAAAGTATCAGGGGACTGTGAATTCAGGAGATATATGGAACAAAAGCATCTCTATCTCTAGTAACAGTATATAAAGAAAAGAACTTGTTTTCCTGTAGCATTAATGCAATATAAACTGATGCATATATTTAGAAAGGCAATACAGCATATACTAAACATGTATCCTTAGCATAAAAAAGATTCTTCAGTGGCATAGGAAAATACCCTGGGGTATTTCTTCTTCACTGCTGTATAAAATCCCAAGGAGAGAAGTATCCTGATGAACATCAAATCTTCCTTGTTGCTGAATTCTTCTATTATTACAGCCACTAGTATTTTTTCAGCAGAAGTGAAATGAGCTTGCAACTCATTTAGGCAACATTCCAAGCGGGACAAGAGAACTGAACAACTTTTGTAAATGATTTTTCTTGGTCCACATTTCTTTTTTCTGTTGTTGTGATCATCGATTCAGCAGTCATTTACAATTCAGTCTGAATGAGACGCAATGCTTTCTTCATATTCTCAATTACTAAAAAAAGAAGATAGCAAAGTGATTTGGAAGCATTGTAATTCAAGAAAAGGACAGAACGGAAAAATACATGATCTATCCAATGCCTTTAATTTTTCAGGTATTTAATTTATAAAATATTTATAACGTATTTTAAAAATTAAAAAGTGACATGCTACGGGGAAAAGATAGGGTATAATGAAGAAAGATGACAGAAAATTCAAATAATTATGAAATGTCACCATTGCTATGAAAATAAACAGCTGTTATAACTGTTTTTTTTGTATGACATTCAATACTATCCCAGAGTAGGACAGCCAAGGTAACCAATTCTGCAGCTAAAGGATAAAATACCTGTGGCCTTCAATGCTATATATGTAAATCAATTCACAGGCAATTGCACCTTCTGTTACATCTGAAGACAGCAAATGAGATAAAATGGAAGCATTGCCACCTCTAATGCATAGCTTTGGGTGCAGGAACATCTTATCCAAAGAAATGGAGTTTAACAGTTGGGAGTTAGGCTAAGAATTTCAAACTCTGGAGATAATATAATTCCTAAATTGAAATATATGTATCGGGATGCAATTTCTTGCTGGGCATAATTTCCAGTTACCTAACTGCCTACCTAGCTTCCTAACTCTATTTATGGTAGGGCAGATCCCGTAAGCTAACATGCTTAAATCTAGTCAGTCAATGACCCAGTAAAATTACTGTATTGGTGGGTCTAGCAGCATACAATCTTACTAACTAGTCAAAAGTCACCATTTATGGCACCTCCCCAGGAAGTACCTATTTTCCATGGATACTTGAGCAAAGGGATTTATTAAATCACAACTGTTTTCTTAGGGTCCGGGTAAACAAGAAAATGCACTCTTTTGGCCCTGTAGGCGATTGGGTTCTGGGAAGTAAATTTGATTCTGGGGGTGAGTTGTGCAATGAGAATCTTGCTCTTTAATTCTTCTTTTTCCCCAGCTTTGACAACTAGGTAGGCAAAATAAACAATTATCTTAGTTTCTATAACCATACAACGTGGTTAGTTGAATATGATCAATTTAATTCTTTAAAAGATTAGGCCTTACCCACTTTGAGATAATTATTTAGATCTAGATCTAGATTTGATTTTCACTAATTTTCAAATTGATCCATTTAAGCATGTCTTTGGATCAGGACTATTTCTCCAATTTCATGCAGGCTGCATACACACACAAATTTAAAAATGCTACATATCCTAGAACATTTTTTAAAAATTAAATGTGCCCCAAACCTATGAGATTCATAGTGAGATTTTAGATATTTATATTTATATTAAAATGAAGCTTAGGAGGGTATTATATAGCATTTCCAGAAATGACTATGCTGTAAAGTTGTATAATTATTAGGAAGATTCAGACTTATGAGTTATGAGTTTAGAGAATGATGGTCCTTGCACAGTTATATTTTATTTCCCAAAGATGCAAATCTGATCATTTCATTGATAGTTCATCATTTCTAGAACTGAATCTATTAGAACATGAAATAGTCTGTGATGTTCTGTGTATAGTCCAATCCTATTTCTCGAGTGATTCATTATTTCTCAGGAATATTTTTGTTCCAGCAGATTTGTTTCTATTCAATGCTGAACTGTTTGTTATAAAGCTAGATCCGATTGTTTTAGAGGAAGCATGGAACATTTCAGGAAATTCTAGCATGAATTAATTCTAGTTACTTGATCAGATCATAAAAACACATTTTAATGTTCCCATAACTATTGAGAAACATTATGGGTAAGCAAAATGTAAAAATCTTATGAGTGACTAATTAAAATCTTGCCTTCTAACCAGTTTTAGTTATCTTTTCCTGCCTAGTTTTTATGACTGTTGGATAGCAGCTATATTTTCTTTGCAGAGGTAAAGCAAAAAAATAATAATCCCAAAAATCTATGAGCCCAACCCAATCATTATATATCAACAACAGCTGGTCTCAGGATATAACTATAATATATAAATTCGTTGACAAAAACTTAGAGACATTAATTATCAACTGCAAACCATATTATTTGCCTCGTGAATTTTTCTCATTTTTTCTAATTGCTGTTTATGTCCCATCACAAACCTGTGTAAACAAGGCATTACGAACGCTAGCTGACCAAATTATGGAGGCTGAAGCCAAATACCCCGATTCATTGGCCATTATTTTGAGAGATCTAAACAAGGCAAACTTAAGGAAAGAACTACCAACATGTCAATTGTCCCACTAGAGGCAAGAATACTTTAGACCATTGCTACACAACACTAAAAGATGCTTATCGGTTCTTACCATGAGCAGTTGTGGGACACTCTGATCATTGCATGTATCCCTTGTACCTACTTACAGGCAAAGATTTAAAACCACAAAACCAACAATTAAATCAGTGAAGACCTGGACGGAGGAGGCAAAATTAAAGCTATAGGCCTGTCTTGACTGCACTAATTGGAATGTTTTTGAAACTACCTCTGCTGTCTTAGATGAACTCACAGAGATTATAACATCATATGTCAGCTTCTGCGAAGACCTATGTGTCCCCACTAGGAACTTGCGAATATACAGTAACAGCAAACCTTAAGCAGCTATGTCATTCCAAAGAGGAAGCCTACAGAAAAGGTGATAAAATGCTGTACAATCAGGCCAGAAATGTATTAACAAGGAAGATCAGAGCAGCAAAAAGAAGCTACTCTAAAAAGCTTCTCAACAAATGAACCAGCAAACATGTGCAAAACTCTTAAAAATATCACCGGCTACGGCAAACCTCCTTCCCAGGCTGAAGGAAATCAGCAACTGGCAGATGACCTGAACATGTTTACTGCAGGGTTGAAAGGAAATTACAGCCACCTTTCTCCACAACCGCCATTTCAGACACACCAACAACAGCCAAGCCTCCTACAACTGACCCCATCCCATTGGGTTCACAACCCCTAGTGATCACAGAAAAAGACGTGTAAGACCTATTTCACAGACAAAAGCCAGGAAAAGCTCCAGGCCCAAGCAAGATAACGCCTTCTTGCTTAAAAGTCTGTGCTGACCAATAGGCCTCCATCTTTACCTGTATCTTCAATAAATCACATAGATATGTTATGTTGCTTCTTGCTTCAAATGCTCTACTATCAAGCCAGTGCAGAATAATAATAATAATAATAATAATAATAATAATAATAATAATAATAATAATAATAATAATAATAATAATAAGCGGACAAAACCATTGATCACATACTGAGCTGTTGTAAGACAATAGCTCAGACCAACTACAAACAACATCACAACACAGTTGCTCAGATGGTCCACTGGAACTTGTGTCACAACTACCATCTGCCTGTAGCAAAGAACTGGTGGGATCATAAGTCTGAAAAAGTGATTGAAAATGATCATGCAAAACTACTGTGGGATTTCTGAATACAGACTGATAAAGATTTGGAACACAATACCCCGGATATCAAGATTGTAGGGGGGAAAAAGTGTGGATAGTCGACATTGCTATACCTGGTGACAGCAGAATTGATGAGAAACAACTTGAAAAAGTCACCAGATATCAAGATTTGAGAATTGAATTGCAGAGACTCTGGCATAAACCAGTGCAGGTGGTTCCAGTGGTACTCGACACACTGGGAGCTGTGCCTAAAGACCTAGGCAAGCACTTAAAAGCAATTGGCGCTGACAAGATCACCATTGGTCAGCTGCAGAAGGCCACCTTTATTGGGATCTGCTCGCATAATTTGCAGATACATCATGCAGTCCTAAACACTTGGGAAGTGTTCGACTGGTGATCTGTGATATGAAATCCAGCATAGTTATTTCGTTTGCTGTGTATACTGTCATTTTGTGTAAATAAAATAACAACAACAATAACAATAATAATAATTATATTATATATATTATAATATAATATAATATAATATATATATTATGTGTGTGTATATATATATATATATACATATATATATTAATAATAAGGTTATAACAAAAATGCTGGATGGATCAGAGATTTTGAGATGAAATTCTCCAAGAACAAAATGGACCAACTGAAAATAACTACCGAAATGATAAGCAACAAAGTGAAGAAAGTCAAGAACTGGACATGCCTGGTAATGATCAACTGCATGGCTTTTGGCTCAAATACCTTACCAGCCTGCATGGAAGAATGGCCGAACAATTCAATGAGATGCTGCAGACAGGAAACATCAGCGAATGGTTAACATCTGGGAAAACGTACCTGATACAGAAGGATCCAGCAAAAGGGGCAATACTTGCAAATTACAGGCCAATAGCATGTCTGCCAACCATGCTCAAGCTGCTGACTGCATCATAGCTGATAGGATCCAGGACTATCTAGAAGCAAACAACATCTTGCCAGTAGAGCAGAAAGGAAACAAACGAGGAAGCAGAGGAACAAAAGATCAGCTCCTGATCAACAAAATGATTCTAGAGAATTGCAAAAGCCGAAAAACAAATCTGCATACAACTTGGATTGACTACAAGAAAACCTTTGATTCATTACCACACAGCTGGATCATCAAATGCCTGGATGTCATTGGAATATGCAATGCATTGGTACTCTCATTGCAAATGCGATGAAGCACTGGAAAATGGAACTGTTTATTGGAAATGAAAGTTACGGATTGATCAACATCAAAAGAAGGGATTTTCCAGGGCGATTCTTTGTCACCTTTGTTGTTCACCATCGCTATGAGCCCCCTAACAATTTTACAGAAAACTAACCTGAGGTATCAAACTGCTAAAAATTCACAGAAAATCTCTCACCTGCTGTACATGGATGACCTGAAGTTATAAGGAAAATCAGAAATTGAAATTCAATCACTGACCAATATAGTTTGAATTTTCAGCACTGACATCAGCATGGAGTTCAGCCTGGACAAATGCGCCACAGTGGCACTGAAGAAAGGGAAGATCATAGAAAGTGATGGAATTGAAATGCCCAATGGACAAACCATCAAGTGCCACCAACCTTAAGCCTATAAATACCTGGGCATACTGCAGCTGGAAAACATCAAGCATGGGCAAGTGAAAAATATGGTTAGCAAAGAATAGGGTCTTTGCTTCTAAAGGGTCAGGAAACTTCTAAAAAACAAACTGAATGGCAGTAATACCATCAAGGCTATAAACACCTGGGCTATACCCATCATCAGATATACTGCTGGGATTGTAAACAGGATACAGGCAGAGCTGGACAGCCTGGATAGGAAAACAAGAAAGCTGATGACCATACACTATACACTGCACTCACGTAGTGATGTCGACAGGCTATATTTGCCCAGAAAAGTAGGCGGTAAAGGACTTTTGCAAGTGAAGCAGACAGTCGAAGAAGAGAAACATGCTCTGGCAGATTATGTGAAAGACAGTGTTGAACCAGATTTGATGGAGGTCAACAAGAGGAAGGTGTTAAAAGTACAGCAAACCTAGTATCACTATAGGAAAACAGCGATGCAAACTCAAGTTGACAGCTGTTGTAACAAAGCACCGCATGGACAGTTCCTTGACAAGATCCAAGGAAAAATAGATAAGGAAAAAACCTGGTTATGGCTAACCAATGGAACACTGAAGAAAGAAACAGAAGGCCTGATTCTTGCAGCCCAAGAACAAGCCATCAGAATGAATGCAATTAAAGCCAGAATAGAAAAATCTGCTGATGACCCCAAATGTAGAGTCTGCAAAGAAGCGGATGAAACCATTGATCACATACTGAGCTGCTGCAAATCAATAGCTCAGACTGACTACAAACAACGTCACAATATAGTTGCTCAGATGGTCCATTGGAACTTGTGTCACAACTACCATCTGCCTGCAGCAAAGAACTGGTGGGACTATAAGCCTGAAAAAGTGATTGAAAATGAGCATGCAAAACTACTGTGGGATTTCCGAATACAGACTGATAAAGTTCTGGAACACAATACCCCAGATATTACGATTGTGGAGAAGAAAAAAGTGTGGATTGTCAACATTGCCATATCTGGTGACAGCAGAATTGATGAGAAACAACTTGAAAAACTCACCAGATATCAGGACTTGAGAATTGAACTGCAGAGACTCTGGCATAAACTAGTGCAGGTGGTTCCAGTGGTACTCGGTACACTGGGAGCTGAGCATAAAGACCTAGGCAAACACTTAAAAACAATTGGCGCTGACAAGATCACCACTGGTCAGCTGCAGAAGGCCACTTTACTGGGATCTGCACGCATAATCCACCAATACATCATACAGCCTTAAATGCTTGGAAAGTGTTTGACTAGTGATTAGTGATACGAAATCCAGCATAGTTATCTAGTTTGCTGTGTATACTGTCAGTTTGTGTGATAATAATAATAATAATAATAATAATAATAATAATAATAATAATAACAACAACAACAACAACAACAACAACAACAACAACTGTCTGGTTTGGTTCTGCAACACAAGAAGACAGACACAGACTTCAGAGGATAATTAGAACTGCAGAAAAAAACAATTGCTACCAATCTGCCTTCCATTGAGGATCTGTATACTGCACCAATCAGAAAGAGGGCTGTGAAAATATTTACAGACCCCTCACATCCTGGACATAAACTGTTTCAACTCCTACTCTCAAAATGATACTATAGAGCACTGCACACCAGAACAACAAGACACAAGAACAGTTTTTTCCCAAAGGCCATCACTCTGCTAAACAAATAATTCCCTCAACACTGTCAAACTATTTACTAAATCTGCACTATTATTAATCTTCTCATCGTTCACATCACCCATCTCCTTCCACTTATGATTGCAATTTCGTTGCTTGTATCCTTATGATTTATACTGATATTGATTGTTTCCTGATTGCTTATTTGTAGCCTATGACTATCATTAAGTGTTGTATCATTGTGTTTAAATTTGTACCCTATGATTATCATTAAGTGTTGCAAGTGTTGTAACTTGATGAAGGTATCTTTTCTGTACACTGAGACCATATGCACCAAGACAAATTCCTTGTGTGTCCAATTACACTTGGCCAATAAAAAATTCTATTCTATTCTATTCTATTCTATTCTATTCTATTCTATTCTATTCTATTCTATTCTACTCTATTCTAGTACAAATACATATTAAAAAAAACCTCCTTGGACTCAACAGAGCCAGTTTGTTCTGCCTCCACTTTTATCTTTTTTCACAAACTTCACAAAGGTTACTGCAAAGAATGGGAGATCTGTCCAAGTCTGTCCTTAATTTTAAAAGCAAGAAATTGTTTTCTCAAACACAACTACTTTGCATGGTGCCAGTACTTTCTGATGGTAGCATGTACCATCTTTGTGTCTTCTTATGCATTGTGCAGGGACCTTGGTGGGACTTGGTTAAACCATGAAATGGCATTTAGGCTTGATTGGCTTGAGCCTAATGCCTTTCAGTCCTTGCCATTGGTTTGTTTGTTTGTTTTTCAAATTTATATAGATACCCATCATATATATATATATATATATATATATATATATATATATATATATATATATATATATATATATATATATATATATATATATATATATATATATATATATATATATATATATTTATTTTCTGAGGTTTTCGCGGGTGTTTGTATGTAGGTCTTTGGTTGTTCGGGTTTTCTCCCGCATAAAATTGGAAGTGTCTTGGCGACATTTCGACGAAGTCTCATTTGTCATCTTCAGGCTTCAGCTTCGTGCTTCTGGGAGCAATGTGTGATTGCAGCTGTTTCCTCCTTTTTAACTGCTAGTGGGGGTTTGAACTGATTGGGCGGGAGCTTGGCTGTGCTCTGATTGGATGGGGTTTTTTTGTGCTCTGATTGGCTGGGGTGTGTCCTGTTTGGGTGGGGGCTTGGTTGTGCTCAGAGTAGTCTGAGTTGCAGGGGGATTTGAGCTGGTGAGCTGCACTGCTGCTGTTTGGCTTCGTGTTCATGGTCGTGCTACTTCTTCGTAATGGGTGTCAGTCTGCTGCATGTATGGATTGGAGGGGTTTGAAATGGCTAATGTTGCAGCTGCAGTCTGGCTTCTGGTCGTTGGTCGTGCTTCCTGATCCGTGTGGGTTTGGGTCTGCTTTCTGGGTGGATGTGTGGTGGTGACATCCTGTGTGGACCTCGTGAGTGTGGGTCTGGTGTCATTCCTCGTGTTAAGGACTCGTTTGTCAATAAGGGCGGGTTTCCAAATGGCTGGTAGGCGGGAGGTATCATCTCATTTGTTCATGCTGTGTGGGCGTTTTTCTATCTCGATGGCTTCTCTGATTATTCTGTTGTTAAAGTGTTCAGTTTTGGCGATAGTTCTGGTCTTTTTAAAGTCAATATTGTGTCCTGTGGCTTTAAGGTGTTGGACCAGGGAAGAAGTTGGTTCCTCTTTTTTGACTGAGTTCTTGTGTTCTTCAATGCGTGCACTTATTCTTCTGTTGGTTTGTCCAATGTATGTGGTGGGGCAGGCGGTGCATGGGATTTCATATACTCCTTGATTTTCTAACTCAATTTTGTCTTTGGGGTTTCTTAGGATGGTGGATATTTTTTGGTTTGTGCAGAATGCTGTCTTGATGTTATGTTTGTGGAGGATCTTGCTGATTCTGTCTGTGGTGCCTTTTATATATGGGAGGAGGGCTGTGCCATTTTCTTGTTCTCTGTCTTGGGTTTTAGTGGGGGGTTCTTTTTGGATTAGTTTGGTAATCTTATTTCTCTGGAATCCATTGGATGTTAGTACGTTTGTGAGAGTGTGTAGTTTGGTTTTTAGGTGTTGTTCGTCAGCTAAGCGTTTTGTTCTAGAGATGAGTGTCTTGGCTATGGAGTTGATCTGTGCTGGGTGGTGGTGTGAGAGTGCGTGCAGATAGCGGTTTGTGTGTGTTTTTTTCTGGTAGATGGTGTGTCCTAGGGAGCCATTGGGTTTCTTGTAGACTAAGACATCTAGGAAGGGAAGTTGGTTGTTAACTTCTGTTTCCATGATGAACTGTATTTCACCATGGAAACAGAAGTTTTGAGCAGCTCACCAGCTCAAATCCCCCTGCAACTCAGACTAATCTGAGCACAACCAAGCCCCCACCCAAACAGGACACCCCCCCATCCAATCAGAGCACAAAAAACCCCCATCCAATCAGAGCACAGCCAAGCTCCCGCCCAAGCAGTTCAAACCCCCACTAGCAGTTAAAAAGGAAGAAACAGCTGCAATCACACATTGCTCCCAGAAGCACGAAGCTGAAGCCTGAAGATGACGAATGAGACTTCGTCAAAATGTCGCCAAGACACTTCCAATTTTACACAGGAGAAAACCCAAATAACCAAAGACCTACACACACACACACACACACACACACACACACACACACACACACACATATATATATATGAATGATTCTGGACAACTTGCAAACAATTAAAGCAAATACAAAAACAAGAAAAAGAACAATGTAACAATTTAAAAAAAATACATAATACATTTATAATACATAAAAACATCATTAATAAATAACAACATTCAAAACCGAAGTAATTGTATCTAACAATAACAGCCGATATAAGCATTGTGCTGGCTCTGCCACATTCCCAGGCTTTGTTTTTTGGGGACTGATGGAAATGAAATCCAAAATCCAAAATATCTAGTTTATATGGCTTTTTCATTATTCTGTTGTGATATCGAATTAAACTTTTTATATATATCTTAGTACCTAGCAGTGCTACTTAATTTATCTTCCATGCAATTAGTATACTTTGGGGGAAACAGTCCTGTAAATATTCATATTATGAATGCGACCCATTGAGGAAAAACTTACACACAGATAGGTCTTGAGGTTCATAAGTATACAATCGATTTGTATATCTTCCAATGATATCAGCCCTTACTGTGAGAGAAGGATCTGGAAAAGCAATAATATTGATTTCAATTTTACTCTTAAGTCATACTAATACATAGCACTATCAGATTTCAAGGGGATGCTTTTCACTAATTTAATGATATTCATGCATTTCAAATGAAGAAGGTAAAAGAATCAGCCACTACACTTAAAGTGCACTATCAAGTGACAATGATAATTCCTTTATTCCTGTGGAAACTTATACAAGGCTGGAAATGTTTAGTATCTGGGGAAGCTTTGATCAATGATGGATTTAATCACACTTTGGAATGATTTTCAAAAATAAAATTTCAGAAGTGGAAACCAACAGACTAAGGGCCATGCAGGCTTAAAATTCTAAGAGCTGCAGTCCTAGCACATTTGAATGGATCTAGTCAGGGAAAGCTAAACTGGAATATCTGTTTATTAACCCATGATTCTACATGCACACTTTCATAGAATGGTCTTCCAATTCTCTATCATCCTTATAAATAAATATTGGTAGACTGAAATGCCATTTTGTAGTTCAGCTGCTGTGGGGAGGCAAGTAGCATTTTTCAGAAAAGAAACATTTTCTGGCCCCAGTAACCAATAAAAGCTGTATTTTATAGAGGCGAAGTACCAGGTTATGGCTATAGTTATGATTATGTCTGATACATACCTACAAACATGATTCGAGGTACATACTGTCCATCAGGTGATAAGTTCTTATCAGTTGTTTCATGCTACCAAAAGAAAATATTTAAAATATTTAAATTGACATAGTTATTAAATTGTCTTAAAAACTCACTAAAGATCACCCATATCTTTACCTCATTACTTTCAGATATTAATTTATATCTATATCTAAATTTTGTACCATGAGGTTGAGCATGATGAAATCATTCTGACACATCTCCTGTATTTCTTGACTTTCTGCAAAGACCTTCTTTAATGCTACAAAAAAAATATATGAAATACAATTGTTATCCTAAAGAGAAAGAAGATGCAAGGTTTTTAAAAACTTTTTAATTTTGTTAGAGTTGATGTTTTCTATACTGATATTGGCATGTTACATCAATTCTTTGCAGTCCATTGAACTTGAAGTTGTTCAAGTGAGAGATTGTTGTTGCAAGGACTTTGAGACTTAAAGACCAATAGGTAACTTTTTTGCCAGGAGTAATCATATTGCTTAGCATCAATGTCAAGATGAGAGAGACTACCTACAATTTAATTAAATCTGTCCTCTTGAAGGGTTTCTTTTTATATTGACATTGAAATAGAGGTTGACAAAGAGGTATTATTCTCAGTGAATTCTTGTTATGCAACTGTACACCTCTGTTCTCTTTGGTTACATGAGAAAAACAGAATCACATAGAATGTATTTTGTCAGTACTTAATATAACTTCATGTTTGTTAATATAATCTATATTTTTAGCTTTGGTAGAACAAGGTAAATATGTATTAGAAGAGGCATTTCATAGATTTTGCTTTACTAATTACTTGGGCTGATGCATTTTTATTTACATTTACCAGGATAATATGTAATAGGGATTATTTCTTATAAATGTAAAAAGATTCTGCTTAAATAATTTAATTTTGAACATGAGAACTATTTACACCAATGTATATCTGAAAGACATATTTTGTTACATTGTTTCTGTTAATTCAGTGATTGGTAAAATGGGGCTGATAGTAATTAATAATATGTTTGATATATCCCCTGGTGTCTACCAGGTTCACTGCCCCAACTGAGTTTTTAAACATATTATTTTAATAAGAAATAAATAAATATAAAGTGAGCACTCTGCAAAATAAAGCATCAGCCTATAGCAAAGTCCTCATTTGCATTCTCCCCTTTAGCAGTAATTCAATTCTCAAAAATAAGATTCTAATTAGAAACTTGCAGTTTCTTCAGATTATTTTTCTTTTATCATAAAGCAAGATTACTCACAGGCTGAAATTTCAGTCTTAAATATACTACAGTAGAAGAATACAGTTGAGTGATATGTGTGTGCAGATGCGTTCCTCAGATCTTCATTTTAAATCAAATTCTTTGACTTACCTTGACAATATTGACAATCCTCCAAATGGTGAATAACCATCAGTGGCTTATTACTTTTTCAAAAAGAAAATAAGTATTAGGAAATATGCTTTCTCTATCATAGGAGATAAATACAATGAATAATACAACACCTGTAAGTAATAAACTAAAACTTACTTACAAGCTACAACAAATGCTCCATTTATAAGAATGGAAACAAAAATTAAAAAATCAATTTTCTTCTGAAAGGTTTAAAATTATTTTTACCTTTGTTTTGCCTGATAGAGGCCTTCTTCATATGTTTGTACCCAAGTGATATCATCTCCCCATCCTAGAAGAATAATAGATTCATGGTTTATATGGAGTTGTTATCTATTTAACTGTCCTCAATATATTTTATATAACATGCTGAAATGTGTTAAATAATTTCTTTACTTACCACGGATTTTGTATATTAAAACAAATGTAAATTACTGTACCTTAGATTCATAGTTCATTTCTGTAAGGGCATGTGCACTAAAATACACCCATGAGTATAAAAAAGAGGTAGAATTATATTAGTACTTAAAAAAAATTAAATGTAGAGTAGCATAGCATTGTTTTTTAGTGTTCCAATATTATTTACAAAATAATTTTCAGAAAAATGAGTTAAAAGTTATTTTATAACTTTTGGCAGTTTAGAAACAGAATGAAATCATCATACCTCTGGAGAGGGTCTGGGGTGTTTGATTTTCCTTTTTGATTGCTATTGCAAAATTGGATGAAACAGCAAGTAGTACGAAAGACAAGCTCACTGCTGAATGCATGTTTTCTTCCCTCTTCAAACTAATTTCTGGTAATGAAAACAAAGCCAACTTTTTATATTATATATAGTATCTTGAGAAGCTGCCCATGCTATCTAATATATTTGTATAAATATAAATATCCTTTAGGAACGAGAAATGAAATTCTTTTTACCAAACTGTTGAAGAAGACGCTACCTAAAAAAGACTAGAAAAAAATCCCCCATAGAATAGAATAAGCCAAGAAAAATCATAGTTCATTAGGTACATTATTGTTTATCTAAGACAATAATGATAATTTAGATACTAAGACAATTTGTGAAATTTAAATTAAATTAAACTAATTTAATTAGTTTGGTTGAACTTTTAAACACTGTTCTTTACCAGTGTAATTAATGCAAAATTAAAATTATGCTAGTAGATTTCTATATATGTTTTCCCAAGATGTTAATTGTTTTCTATACTAATAACATTTAAAAAGATAAGATATAACTGCTCTAATAAAAAATAAAATTATAAATAAAGAGCTAAAGCAGAAATAGAGAACAGTCTAATAGTTTAAAACTTCTTTATGAGGAAGCATTTAAATTTTTAA
This sequence comes from Ahaetulla prasina, assembly GCF_028640845.1. Taxonomy (NCBI): domain Eukaryota; kingdom Metazoa; phylum Chordata; class Lepidosauria; order Squamata; family Colubridae; genus Ahaetulla; species Ahaetulla prasina. The sequence goes on along the minus strand of NC_080542.1, from coordinate 108,559,822 downwards.
AGGGATAATTGAATTACAATAGACAAAATTGTCAATGTAACAAAAAACCCTCCTTTTTTTGAAGATGTATTGTAATGCCAAATCTAATCAGAAATTCAGATATAAGCCAGCATCAACATCTATGTAATAAATGTATAAATAAGTTTCTTAGTTCCACTATAGTTAGTACAGTTAGTTTTTTAACCACATTTTTTTGTTCCATTATTTTTCATTTATTCATTTTATTTCAAAATTATGGCATTGTAGAATTGAACTCTGACATTTCCAGAAAAGAGTTAGGTTGCATGTCATATAGTCTTTAAGAAAGAGACAGATACAGTAGCTGTTTCAGGTACATGAAGGACAGTTAAATAATTAATCAGAATTTCAAACTTACAGTTCAGTTGTATTTTCTACCAGATTAAATGGATATATGATTACAATACTGATATTATTTTAAATATTCTGATTCATTTTTGTATCTTCCTTGCAACCATGAGAAGCATCTACATCAGGTGTTCCGTCTATTAGTAAAGGTGCATTTATTTTTCTAGCCATTCCAGGACATATATTCTTTTAGCATTCCTTTCACTGAGGATTAAGAATTTTATGCCATTATTTTGTTATTATTGAGTTGTTTCTATTTTGTAACTGATCTCCCTATGGTAATTAAAGTGATAAGATTTATAATTAAGAAATGAAAAAAATAACATTTTCCTAGGAAAAAAATGAAAATAGTTCCATATTATTGGTATAAATTTAAATCTAACTGTTTTTAGGAAGTTCCCTTTAAACCTGGGTCCAACTGTACAAATAAAAGACTAGTATAAACCCCAAACGCGATATTGAAATCCACTTTTTAAAATTAGCAATAATATTTTTACCGTAATACATTTGTTCGTTAAAAAATAAAGCTGAGTTGTTAGGTAAAAATACTCAGCTTCACAAATTATTGTAGGCAAAATTCACAGTCTTTAAAGAAGGTATTAATATTTTTCTTAATGTATGTTTGCATATAATACTTACATGTAGACTTTTTAAGAAACATCATATTATTTTTATATAGTGTATATTTTTGTATAGTGGATAAATTACTGCAATCAATTTAGTCTTTTAAAATCTACTTCAGTTCATATGTAATAATAGACATTCCTAACAAATTTTGTGCAGAAAACTGCTATGAACCATTTCTTCACATCTTTTTATTTGCTGATGAACAATCATCACTAGATAATGTGAAATAAAATAACAAGACTTTGAATTTTGCTCACCAGAGTTGGTCTGTTGTGTTAGTGAAAGTCCTTCCCAAGCAAACAGATGTTTTAGAGTGAATGTGATTTATAGACTTTTGTTTGGCTGACCTGCCCAGCCTCTTTATCTGGATTTACACAATGTGTTCAATTGCAAATGAGATAGTAATGACCAATCCTGCCCCTTCTTTTTTTCCCTGAGCATCCCAATCTTGCAAGTTTACATTTTGGCCTATTGAATAGTTGAATTTCTTGTCCCATTTTTTGCCTGTATCAAGTATCATTATATTGGAACTGGAAAAAAGTAGTGCTTTGTATGCCTGACTTTTCCTCACAAATGGTTTTGGTCTGGCTCAAGTTCAGTGAAATAAGAAACCAGCAACGAAAGTTGTAACTGTAGGTGCTATTGTTTCTACTGAATGACTGAGTTCTATTGAACTCTAAGATCAGGGATGAAACTAATAGGAAGATACAAAAGTTACTTTGTGCAAAAGAATGTAATTAAGAAATCAGGTGGGGGAGTTGTAAAATATCGTTCTCAGGAGGAATAAGTTATAAGCTTTTAATCAGATAATTAAAATAATGAAGGATGAGAAAGATATCAGTTGCTTGAATACATATTTTTTCATAAAATCCCCCTATTTTGTTGTTTTGTTTCACAGCACAATTAACTTTGATTAAACATATACCTTACATCTGTTGTTTGAGAAGTCATTGGAAATTTTATCCTTGGCTGGGGTCCAAAGGCACTGAGAACCCTGTACTGTAAGTCAACTTGTTTCTTCATGGTTTATTGAGAATTCCTGGAATTGTAATCCCATAATATCTGGTAGACTGTAGTTGCAATAGTATTTTCTGTCCTGTTTCCTCCAATTTTTTGTGATTTTTCAAAATATGCCCAAGAAAAGGATGCTTTAAGGAATGACTGCAGCATTGAGCGAGTTGCGTTGGTTGGTAGTTTGCTTCTAAAGCCCTTCATTGCACAGCACCAGTTTATTTCAGGCATAGTCTCACTCCAAAGGGTTTGGCTGCCTCTGTAGTTTCTTCTGCATTGGCAGAAAAAACCTTTTTTTGGAGCCTCTCAGCCAAATTTTTTTGGCTATTTGGTAAAGGAGAAGTGCCTTTTCTGTTATGGCTCCCATGCTTTGGAACATCTTGCTTCCTGACTAAGATATGGTCTTTCAGAAAAGCCTTAATTTCTTATTCTGATGGCTGGCTTGGGGCCCTTAGGCAGCCATGCTATGATGGACAAAAGTAACTCTGTATCATCTCTATTTTTGGTTTTAATCTTTTAATTTAATCATTATTAATCCTAAACTTAATCTTTTCTTTAAGAACTGTGGTGTCGCAGTGGTTAGAATGCAGCACTGTAGGCTCACTGTCACTCCAGGAGTTTGATTCTGAACACCTCTACTATGTGTTATGTACTTTTAAAATTTGAATTTATAAGTGAAGCAAGCTTTAATGGAGTTAATTATGATTGTATGATTTGTAATATACTATCTACTTCTTCCCATCTTCTTTAATGAGTATTTTAGTTTAAAATAACTGTAGGTCATTTGTTACAGATTGAGCTTGAATTTTTATGCAAAAAGTGATTGATAGAAGAGAAGATGACTTAATTTGTAATAATTCATTCAATTTCATTTTTTAACTCTTAAGGGAAAGCTCAACTCTCTAATGCTTCTTTGATGGAGGGTGTTGTTCCTACCGCCTTGAAAGAGGCGGTGGTGCGGCCCCTCCTCAAGAAGCCCTCCCTGGACCCAGCTGTTTTGGGAAATTATCGTCCCGTCTCCAACCTTCGCTTTGTGGTGAAGGTTGTTGAGAGTGTGGTGGCACATCAGTTACCCCAGTACCTGGATGAATCTTTCTATCTGGACCCGTTCCAGTCCGGCTTCCGGCCTGGGTACAGCAAAGAGACGACTTTGGTCGCGTTGGTTGATGATCTCTGGAGGGCTCAGGACAGGGGTTATTCCTCTGCCCTGGTCCGATTAGACCTCTCAGCGGTTTTTGATACCATCGACTTTGGTATACTGCTGCGTCGGTTGGGGAGTTTGGGAGTGGGAGACACCATTTTTTGGTGATTCTCCTCCTATCTCTCCTACCGGTTGCAGACAGTGTTGGCAGGAGGGCAGAGATCGACCGCAAGGCGCCTCATGTGTGGGGTGCCTCAGGGGTCGGTTCTCTCACCTCTCCTGTTCAACATCTATATGAAGCCGCTGGGTGAGATCATCAGTGGTTTGGGGATAAGGTACCAGCTGTATGCTGATGACACTCAGCTGTACATTTCTACCCCTAACCACCCCAATGAAGTGTTGAAGTGTTGTCCTGGTGTCTGGAAGCCATGCGGGTCTGGATGGGGAGAAATAGGCTCAAACTCAATCCCTCCAAGACGGAGTGGCTGTGGATGCCGGCATCCCGATACAGTCAGCTGCAGCCGCAGCTGACTGTTGGGGGTGAGTCATTGGCCTCGATGGAGAGGGTGCGCAACTTAGGTGTTCTCCTGGATAGGCGGTTGTCTTTGGAAGAACACCTGACGACCGTCTCCAGGAGGGCTTTTTATCAGGTACGCCTGATTCACCAGCTGTGTCCCTTTCTAGATCGGGATGCCTTATGCACAGTCATTCATGCCCTCGTCACTTCTCACCTGGACTACTGCAATGCTCTCTACATGGGGCTCCCCTTGAAGAGCACCCGGAGGCTCCAGTTGGTTCAGAATGCAGCTGCGCGGGTGATAGACACCTCTCCTGCGCAAGCTGCACTGGCTACATGTGGTCTTCCAGGTGCACTTCAAGGTGTTGGTTACCACTTTTAAAGCGCTCCATGGCTTAGGACCGGGCTATTTACAGGACCGCCTACTGCTACCGTTTGCCTCCCACTGACCCATGCGCTCCCATAGAAAGGGCCTCCTCAGGGTGCCATCAGCCAAACAATGTCAGCTGGCATTGACCCCCAGGGGGAGGGCCTTCTCTGTGGGAAGCTCTGTGGAATGAGCTTCCCCCATGACTTCGACAACTTCCTGACCTCCGGATCTTTCGCCGCGAGCTGAAGACGTATCTATTTTTCCACGCAGAACTGGCATAATAATTATTTATGATTATTATGATTATTATTAATTTTAATGGGATTTTAATGGTTTTAATGTATTTTAATTATGGGCCAAATTTAATAAGTTTTTTAATGCTGGTTTTAATTGTATTGTATATTGTATCCATGTAGTGTTGGTTTTATCTGGCTGTGAACCGCCCTGAGTCCTTCGGGAGAAGGCCGGTATAAAAATTAAATTATTATTATTATTATTATTATTATTATTATTATTATTATTATTATTATTATTATTATTATTATTATTATTATTATTATTAAGAATTTAGAACAGTTCAAAATTATCTGAATATTTTTTTTTAGCATACTAATTTATTTATTTTGATTTTAAAATATCCATTTATGTAGAAATAGGTGTAAGAATTCCACTATTCAATACTTTTAATTTAATTTTTCTCTGTTGGAAAGCTGTTTTTTTTACACATTTGCTGAAATATTTGCTGGAATATTTAGAAACGATTTCTTGATATATGCTGAGCCTGAAAACTTTTCAGAGCAGCACAAAATGCCATTTTAACATCTTTTTATAATTTTGCTTCAAGGAAAGTGAACAAAAGAAAAAAAATACTGTTATTTTTTAATGCTAGGAGCGCCATCTCGTGGTATGTAGAGAGCCACAAACTTTTGTAAGGAGTACAATAATAATTACAACTGAACTATATATATAGATTACTTTTCTTCCCCAAATTATCTTTGTCTGTTGTACCAGAAAGAAAATATTTTTTTCAACCTGAATTATTCTTCAACCTGAATTAAGTTGAAAAGTTGTGGATTTCAATAAATAATACATTGTTCATTTTTGAAGATTTATTTTGTAGCATGAAAACTGGAAGAGTGACTTACAACAATTTCCTATATTTATTTATTTATTTATACACAGACACATGAAACTAGGCACTATAAGAATCTGCTACTCTGCACTGTGGTTAAATCATAAGGCTGAGCTTATGCATTCTCCTCAAATCTTGATTTTAATTGACAAAACCTCTTGTGATATTTTTACTTAGCATATTGCTTAAATGCAGATAATATTGTTGATAATACTGTCACATATAATTGTTCCAATAATTTTATAAATAAATATTCTGTCCTATTCCAACTTTATTAAGAGTCCTACACTTTAAAAAATTAATGGTATGTTACTAAATCCAAGATTTGTATTTGCTTATTTTGAGATCGGGGTATTCGTGTTCACAGGAACATATTTAAAAAATTAATATGGAAGCCACAACCATGCTACCAAAGTCTCCCTTTTCCTTTTTATATGTGATGCAAGACACATAAACAGAAAAATGGAAAAGACAATCAAGCACTGAATCTGTGAACATCTAGAGACAAACAAAGTGAAAACCAAAATCCAATATAGGTTTGTCAAAAACAGATCATGCCAGACAAATCTTACTGCATTCTTTGACAAAGTGATAAAATTAGTGGATCAGACAAATGCTTATATCCATAGCATTCATAAGGCATCTGATAAAGTAGACCATAACCTACTTTGATAAGATAGAAAAATGTGGGTTAGACAGCATCACCACCAGATGGATTTGTAACTGGCTGACCAACCACATTCGATGGAACTGTATCTACATGGAGGGAAGGAAGCAGGGGGTACACCAAGACTCTATTTTAGGCCCAGTACTCTTCAACATTTCCATCAATGACTTGGATGAGGGGATAGATGGGGAACTTATCAGGTTTGTAGATGACACCAAGCTGGCAGAAATAGCCAACACTCCAGAAGATAGGCTGAAGATACAGAAGGATCTTGACAGAATTGAATATTGAGTGCTATCTAATAAAATGAAATTCAATGGTGAAAAAAGTAAAGTGCTACGTTTTGACAAGAAAAACAAAATGCACAGGTACAGTATATGTTGTACCTTGCTCAATAGCAGTAATTGAGACAGGGATCTTGGAGTCCTAGTGTACAATCATTTAAATATGAGCCAGCAGTGTGCAGCTGCTGCCAAAAAAGCCAACACAGTTATTCTAATGTATTTGAATTTTAGGAGGGAAATTTGGGCGGCAAAATGCACGTTGCTGATTGGCTGATGCCTCAGCCAAAATACTATTTAAAGAGGGGTTTTTGCCTGTTGGCTTTAGCTGGGATCACAATAAACCAAAGAGCTGTTGTCACTTGTATCGTCTCCTGCCTCTTCATTGCCCGAACTTAACATTGGCGACGAAGGTGGGATTTTGAAGGCAGTGAGACTAGGAAAAGAGCTGAAGGAGCAACTTAGTTTCAAACCCAGCCAGTATCAAGAGCGGATACGTAGCGATGTCTAGCTATACGCCACCAGCGCCATTCAACCCAGCCAAGGAGAAATGGGGGTCGTACATAGCTCGTTTCAAGTGTTTCCTCAAAGCTAACGAACTGCAAGGAGTATTGGATAATCGGAAGCACGCTTACTTCCTGAGCCACTGTGGGCCAGAAGTCTTCGATACCGCCGAATCGCTGTCGGAACCAACGCCTGTACAGTCGGTGCCATGGCAAACGCTACAGACGACGCTACGAGCACACTACGCGTCGGTGCCGTCGAAGTTTGTACAACGGTTCAGGTTGAGGCAAAGAGTTCAGCGAGAGGGCGAATCGATAAGTGTGTACATGGCTGCATTAAGGAAAGCCACAACCCACTGTGAGTATAGGGACTTGGAGGACACTTTATTAGAACAACTCATTTGTGGGGTCAGGGACATCCGACTACAGAGGCGGCTGCTGTCGAAAAGCAACCTAACCCTGGCGATAGCCCTGGATGAGGCCAGGGCACATGAGATGTCCACCAAAGCAGCGGAAACCTTACAAAAACCTAACACGCCGAATGCCGCGGCGAAAGCAACGCCAGTCCACAGCGAAGAAATCCAGGCCAAATCGGACGGTGAAGAAGAGGAAGAGGTTTTCCACACCGAGAGGCTGGAGAGAGGCGACCGGGATGAGTGCGTGAGTTGCGGAGGCCAACACCAACGACAGAATTGCAGGTTCAAAGACGCAATTTGTTGGCGGTGTGAAAAGAAAGGACACATAGCTCAGGCCTGCCGAGCTCCACAACCTTCCCGCCCAAAATTCAAACCGGCCAATCAACAGGGCGCCGGATCCACGAAGCGGCCAGGGATTGGTCAGTTAAAAAAAGGCACAAAGTTGAATCAGACTACTGTGCAAGTGGGCCACGCATCGACACGGCTAGAAAAGAAAATATTCACCAAGACATATATCGAAGGAGTGCAGTGTAAAATGGAGGTGGATCATCAATGGAGGTGGAGCTCATCAATCATGATTATGTCTTGGGACACTATCGCAAGGGACCTACCAGACATCGCAAAACGCCAGCTGCAACCCCAAAAGCTGAGAGTGCAAGACTACCAGGGGAACCGAATCCCTGTTCGAGGAGTCACGTCTGTCAGAGTGAAATATGGACAATTCAAGAAAACCCTGCCGATCACCATCGTAGATGGAAACCTGCCCAGTTTGCTAGGTCTGGACTGGTTCCGCGCCTTGGGCATGGGAATAACCGGGGTTCACAGAAGCGGAGTCAAACTGAAGGACGAACTGTTGAGAGAATTCGAGGACGTTTTCCAAGACAGCCTGGGCAAGTACGTGGGGACTCCCATTTCATTCAATTTGGACCCCCAAATGGCTCCCATTAGATTAAAAGCTAGGAGGGTCCCATTCGCCCTCAAACCCAAGATTGACAGGGAACTAGACAAATTAGTAAGCCAGGGAATACTAGTCCTCGTCGACCATGCAAAATGGGAGATACCAATAGTAACCCCAGTCAAACCGGACGGATCAGTCCGGATTTGCGCTGACTATAAGGCAACGCTTAACAAAGCATTGCAAAAGAGTGCTTACCCCGTTCCCGTAGTGCAACATTTGTTGCACTCGTTAGGGCAGGGACAGGTCTTTGCCAAACTCGATCTGGCTCAAGCCTACCAACAATTACCGGTTGACAACGGAATGGCCGAAGCGCAGACGATTGTCACACATCGGGGCGCTTTTAAATGCACTCGACTTCAGTTCGGAGTTAGTGTAGCCCCCGGGTTATTCCAAAACCTAATGGAACGACTCCTACAAGGTCTACCGGGAGTAGTTCCATATTTCGACGATGTATTGGTATCAGCAGAAAACTTGGAAGAATTAGGGGTCAAATTGCGGAAGGTTTTGGGCATTTTCAGGTCTGCGGGGCTTAAGGTTAAACTCAACAAATGACAGATAGGAGTTGAATCTGTAGAATTCTTGGGTTACCGGATAAATAAGGAAGGCATCCACCCAACTGAGAGCAAAGTGCGAGCCATTAGGAAGCTCCAACCCCAAAAAACAAAACAGAATTACAAGCATATCTGGGGCTTGTAAACTTCTATGCAGTATTTTTAAAAAATAATGCAACGGTAGCCAAACCGCTACATAAACTGCTAGCGAAAAAAGCTGTTTGGACTTGGGGCAGGGTTGAGGCTAAGGCATTTGAAGGCGTTAAGAATCTTTTGTCCAGCGATAGCCTTCTAATTCAGTACAATGGGACGTTGCCACTAGTACTAGTTTGTGATGCATCACCCTACGGGGTAGGGGCTGTCCTCAGCCACAGGTTACCAAATGGTTCAGAAGCCCCTATTGCATATTTTTCCCGCACGATGTCCACAGCGGAAAGGAACTATAGCCAACTAGCCCGGGAAGCCCTGGCTATAGTTTCTGGGGTTAAAAAATTCCATGAGTACCTGTTTGGGTGGCAATTTGAAATAGTCACAGACCACAGACCTTTATTGGGACTCTTGGCGGGGGACCATCCAACACCAGTTGCGTTATTACCCAGGCTGACCCGTTGGACTATTTTCCTGGCAGCATATTTGTACAAATTGTCTCACCAACCGGGCAAGGACTTGGGACATGTGGACGCTTTAAGTAGATGCCCGTTGCCAGAGACTATTGAAGACCCAACCCCAGGGACGCCCGTCTTGTTAATTGACTTTTTGGACTCTGGCCCAGTCACATCTACGGAAGTGACTAGGGCATCTTACAAAGACATTGTCGTAAGAACTGTGATTGGTTGGGTGCAGAGGGGATGGCCTGCTGCACCGGGGGATCGTTTCAAAGAGTTTACGAAAAAGCGTTCGGAACTGTTGGTACAAGGGGGTTGTCTGTTATGGGGGGATAGAGTGGTTATTCCGGAGAAATTACGAGGGCATGTGTTGGAACTATTGCATGTGGGCCACCGGGGAATTTTGAGGATGAAAAGCCTAGCAAGAAGTTACATGTGGTGGTCACAAATGGATAAAAACATTAGCGACCGGGTAGGGAAATGCCAAGCATGTCAAGAATCAAGGCCATTACCCCCAACAGCCCCCATAAGGGATTGGGAGAAACCCCAGGGTCCTTGGTCCAGGATCCACATAGATTTTGCCAGGCCGTTCCATGGGCAGACCTTCTTAATTGTGGTAGATGCCTACTCGAAGTGGTTAGAAATTTTACTCATGAAAACCACAACAGCGGAAGCTGTAATCACAGTCTTGAGGCATCTATTTATGACACACGGGTTGCCCGACACTCTAGTGTCCGATAACGGCCCACAGTTCACGGCCACCCAGTTTGAGGGGTACTTGGCAGAAGAGGGCATCCGATATGTCCTCTCGGCACCTTTCCACCCGGCGACGAATGGACTTGCAGAACGTTTCGTACGCAGTGCCAAGGAAGCGCTATCTAGAATTAGCCCAGGAGATTGGCAATCCAAAATTGATACCTTCCTGGCAGTCCAACATAGAACCCCCTGTGTGACCACCGGCCACAGCCCAGTGGAGTTATTAATGGGTAGAAGACTCCGGTGCCCCCTAGATCGGTTAAACCCAACATACTCCCCTGATGGGTACCAAAGCATAAAGGGAAAAACCAGAACAATGACAACAGGTGACCCGGTATGGGCACATAACTATAGTGAGGGCCCAGCCTGGCTAAAGGGAACAATTGTAGGAGTGACGGGCCTAAAGTCATACATAGTGGACATGGGGGATGGCCGAGTGTGGAGACGCCACATAGATCAATTACGAAAAAGAATACAAAACAATCCAGAAACCAAAGATCCAGACCCTGACTACCCAATATTTGAACCAACAGCTAACTCAACCCCGAGGCGATCAGAGGACTTAGCTGAGTCTGAAGAAGTCCAGCGACGCCAACCGGATCCTCCAGAGGACAGCAGGGACGACTCTGACAATAATCCAGGGCCGGATGGCCCAGAGGAGGAGCTGGGAGGAACAAACAGTCCCTCCGACCAGCTCAACTCACTCCCAGGGAATGAATTGCGCAGGTCAGAAAGAGTTAGGAGACGCCCTGTCTACCTGCGTGACTATGTGGAAAAATAACATGCAAATGTTATGCTAAAAACTATGTAAATATGGTAAAATGTGTTCTGGGAGGGGAGGAGTGTAATGTATTTGAATTTTAGGAGGGAAATTTGGGCGGGAAAATGCACGTTGCTGATTGGCTGATGCCTCAGCCAAAATACTATTTAAAGAGGGGTTTTTGCCTGTTGGCTTTAGCTGGGATCACAATAAACCAAAGAGCTGTTGTCACTTGTATCGTCTCCTGCCTCTTCATTGCCCAAACTTAACAGTTATAGGCTTCATTAACAGAGGGATAGAGTCAAGATCATGTGAAGTGTTAATACTACTTTATAATGCCTTAGTAAGGTCACAATACTGCATCCCGTTTTGGTCACTATGATGCAAAAAACAACAACATATTGAGACTCTAAAAGAGTGCAGAGAAGAGCAACAAAGAAGAGTCAGGGACTGGAGGCAAAAACATATAAAGAATGGTTGCTGGAATTGGGCATACCTAATTTAATGAACAGAAGGACTAGGAGTAACATGATAGCAGTGTTCCACTATTTCAGGGGTTACCACAAAGAAGAAGGAGTCAAGGTATTCTCCAACAGCTACTTTTCCTGACAGTTAGAACAATTTATCAGTGGAACAACTTGCCTACAAAAGTTGTAAATGCTCCAGCACTTGAAGTTTTTAAGAAGAGATTTGAAAACCATTTGTCTAAATGATATAGGGCTTCCTGCCTGAACTGTGGGTTGGACTAGAAGAACTCCAAGATCCCTTATGACTCTGAAAATCTATTCTATATTAAAAGGGATTGGCATCTTTACATAATTGCATTTTTTAAACATGCCCTTATGGTTTCCTTTATTTTATTTATTATTTATTTATTAATCATACTTTTATACCGCACCATCTCCCGTATGACTCAGGGCGGTTCACAGGCATATTAAAATACAACAATATAATAAATAACCAATTTAAAACCCAATTAAAAACAAAATATTATAATAGCCAAATCACTAAAGCGGTAAAGACCGATTAAAAACCTATTAAAATTTAACTAAAATATTTTATTCTTAGGCTAGTCCAGCTCGCTGAAATAATAAAGTCTTCTGTTCACGCCTGAAGGTCCGGAGGTCAGGGAGTTGCCGAAACCCTGAAGGAAGCTCGTTCCACAGGGCCGGTGCTGCCACAGAGAAGGCCCTCCCCCTGAGGGTCGCCAACCTACATTGCTTGGTCGACGGCACCCTGAGGAGGCCCGCCTCTGTGGGAGCGCACTGGTCATTGGGAGGCAATCGGCGGCAGAAGGCGGTCTCATAGATATCCCGGTCCTAAGCCATGGAGCGCTTTAAAGATGGTAACCAAAACCTTGAATTGCACCTGGAAGGCTACCGGCAGCCAGTGTAGGCTGCACAGGATGGGTGTTATATGGGAGCAACGCGGTGCTCCCTCTATCACCCGTACGGCCGCATTCTGGACTAACTGGAGCCTCCTGGTGCTCTTCAAGGGGAGCCCCATGTAGAGAGCATTGCAATAGTTCAGGCGGGAAGTGACGAGGGTGTGAGTGACTATGCGTAAGGCATCCCAGTCAAGGAAGGGGCGCAACTGGCGAATCAGGTAAACCTGATAAAATGCTCCCCTAGCGACGGCTGTCAAATGTTCCTCTAAGGACAGCCGATCGTCCAGGAGAACGCCTAAGTTGCGCACTCCTCCCCTGGGGGTCAGTACTCCCCCCCCCAGTCAGCGATGGTGTAAGCTGACTGTACCGGGACGCCGGAACCCACAGCCACTCTGTCTTGGAAGGGTTGAGTCGGAGCCTGTTCCTCCCCATCCAGACCCACACGGCCTCAAGACACCGGCCCATCACCTCAACGGCTTCGTTGGGGTGGTTCGGGTGGAGATGTACAGCTGTGTATCATCAGCGTACAGATGATAATCCACCCCGAAACCACGGATAACCTCACCCAGCGGCTTCATATAGATGTTGAACAGGGGAGGCGAGAGAACAGACCCCTGAGGCACCCCACAAGTGAGGCGCCTCGGGGTCGATCTCTGCCCTCCTGCCAACACCATCTGCGAACGGTCAGAGAGATAGGAGGAGAACCACCGATAGACGGTGCTTCCCACCCCCAATCCCTCCAACCGCCACAGCAGGATACCATGGTCGATGGTATCAAAAGCCGCCGAGAGATCTAATAGAACCAGGACAGAGGAACAACCCCTGTCCCAGGCCCTCCAGAGGTCATCCACCAATGTGACCAAAGCCGTCTCGGTGCTGTATCCGGGTCTGAAACTGGACTGGAATGGGTCTAGATAGACAGTTTCCTCCAGGTATTGAGGAAGCTGATATGCCACCACACTCTCAACAACCTTCACCAGAAAGCGAAGGTTGGAGACTGGACGATAGTTCGCTAATACAGCCGGGTCCAGGGAGGGCTTCTTAAGGAGGGGCCTCACCACCGCCTCTTTCAAGGCGGCGGGGAAAACACCCTCAAACAAAGAAGCGTTGGTAACTCCCAGGAGCCAGCCTTGTGTGACCTCCCATGTGGCCAGTACCATCCAGGAGGGACACGGGTCCAATAAACATGTGGTGGGATTCAACCTACCCAACAACCTGTCCATGTCATCAGGAGTCACAGGATCGAAATCAGCCCATATAACATTCTCAAGACTCGTCCCCGCCATCCCACCCGGATCTATCCAATCAGTGTCCAAGCCATCCCGAATCTGAGCGATTTTATCAGACAGATACTGTACAAAATCCTCAGCACGTCCCTGTAAGGGGTCCTCCCGAGCCTCCTGCGTAAGCAGGGAGCAGGTCACCCTAAACAGGGTGGCTGGGCGATTATCTGCCAATGCGATGAGTGCGGAGAAATAGTTATGTTTCGCCACCCTGATCGCCACTAGATAGGTCTGAATATATGACCTCGCTAGTGTTCGGTCAGGTTCAGAGTGGCTGGACCTCCAGGCGCTCTCTAGGCTTCTTTTCCGGCGCTCCATCTCTCTCAGCTCCTCGTTATACCAAGGAGATGGTCGAGTTCGTCGCCGGGTCAGAAGCCGCAAAGGCATGACGTGGTCCAAGGCGCCACCAGTTCCTCGGCCGAGCCGTGGGCTAAATCCCTTGGAAATGGCCCAAGCTCCGTCTGAAACCTCTCTGGGTCCATCAGGCGCCTGGGACGGAACCATTGAACCGGTTCCGTCTCCCTGCGGTGAGGTGTAGCAGTCCGAAAGTCTAGCTGAAGGAGTAAATGATCTGACCATGACAGGGGTTGAGATATTAATTCCCCTAACTCCAGATCATTTAGCCACTGTTGCGAGACGAAAATCAAGTCCAGTGTGTTACCCCCGACGTGGGTGGGGACATCAACTACCTGGGTCAGGTCCAAGGCCATCATGGAGGTCATGAACTCCCGAGCTGCCATTGATGATTCGCCCACCGACGGCAAGTTGAAATCCCCCATGACCATAAGTCTGGGGGTCTCAACCGCCGTCCCGGCTATCATCTCCAGCAGCTCGGGCAGGGCTGCCGTCACGTAGCAAGGAGCCAGGTACGTAATCAGCAAGCCCACCTGCACCCCCCGGCCCCATCTCACTAAGAGGGATTCACAACCAGCTATCTGCGGGATAGCAACCTCCCTCGGATCCAGACTCTCGTTAATAACAACCGCTATCCCCCCACCCCTACCCTGGGCCCTCGGCTGATGAAATGCACGGAAGCCTGGTGGGCACATCTCGGTGAGGGGAACCCCCCCTTCCATGCCCAACCAGCTCTCCGTAATGCCCATTAGGTCCGCTCCCCCCTCTTGAATAAGATCGAATATGAGGGGGGCCTTATTCATGACGGACCTGGCATTGCATAACATCAATCGAAGGTCCAGGTTCCGGGGGATATCACCACTTGGGACACGAGTAAAGCCAATGGGCCCGGAGTGCGGTATCGCTTTCAAACAGTGAGAACGCACTCCTTGGATTTAACGCATCCTTGGATTTAATTTGAAGTGAAATATTTCAATGTAAATAATTAAAACCAAGGATTGGTAGATAATTGAAATCCTCTTCTGGAGAAGTATATTTGAAATAAAACAAACGAACATTTTCCCCTAGAAATATGATACTCTGTTTCATATTTACTTAGACATATGCTATATGTGTACTGAGAAATTGAGTTATTTTTCTTTCAATTTTGTTTATATTACTAAAAGAATGGCATTAATGTGACTAAAAGCAGTTGATCAGAATATGAGAATATAGTTTTAATGATAAGCTATAGTTAGTTTGCAACGATAGAAAGAATCCTGAGTAGATTTTAAAGTCAAATTCTAGGAGATTAATCTATGCAGAGATGTCACCAACAGCTTCCAGATGTCTATCTGCTTTGAGAAATAAAAGGTGAATTAATTTCCTGTTATTTAAATGGACCCAATGACATAGTGGCAGCTGTGAAATGTATCAATCAGATCTTTTCCTATTCTGTTATACTTAATATAGGGCTTTTAAAAGCCTTTGAAGGAAAATATCATAACATCACATGCTATTTTCTTCTTGCTTTAGCTTACTTTAGTGTAATTCTTTTCTGTGTGCTTTGAACTCTTGAACGCAGGAATTGGGAATGTATGGGAAATTCTGAAATAACTCTTGTTGTAATAGTTGAATTTGCCTGTTTGATTCCCTTGGATGGAAAATATTGATTTGATGATGACAAATACTGACCAACACTCCTTAGTGCATGACCTCATTGTCCGCCTTTCTAAAAAAGCAAAAAACAAAACTGGATTTGTAGTTAGTTTTTAAAAATAAACTAAGGATCTTATGCATAAAAACTTCAAAAATGAGAAGAAGAATGAACAAAATGTTACCACTCAGGAATATTTTAAGCTTTTTTAAACTCACCTTTGTTTTTATTTGATATAACAGAAGCTTTTATCAGTCTTCCCATGCTAATTCCCATCATGCCTTAATAATCAATATTCACTGGATGGATTACAAAATTATTTAAGAACTATCAACAAACAAGGCAAAACTAGCATAAATTATTTGATGTGAAATCTGGAAAGACTTCTAGAATGCATACTATATACCATTTCTAAGAATTTCCTGCAAGGATAATTTTTTCAAAATGCAGCAATCTGCAGATAGTTAAATTTCTCTAGAATTCAACATAAGGAAGTTTTACTTTGAAAATGCTTAGCTATACCAGTTTCAATACTATGAAATCGGAAGAACCTAGAAATAATAGATACAAAATGGCGCATGCTATAGTACATAAAACCATTCTAAAATTACATTAACTCTCATGTTCACTCATTTACGTTTTAATACTATATGATTGCCAAAGGAAAAACTGATTAGAAATAAAGCAAAACAGGAATGATTATTTCAGGCCTAAGGTACCAGTAAATCCAAATAACACACTTAATATTTCATCAGCATCCTGCCTTTCCTATTTGTAGATCTTCTAAAAATCAGATTATTAAAATTACATTGGCCTTCTTTTCATCCATCAATAGTTTGTTCATAGATTTTGTGTCTCTAGTATACAATAGCTAATGATTTTTTAATGATTTTAATTATTAATTTTGGGAATGTTCTTTATCTATTTGCAATATAAAAGATGGTTGCATCATGACATTTGCCAATTTAATGCACACTTTAGTGTAATTGCAATTGCTTTCTTTAGTCTTCTAAGCATGCTTATATGGAATAAAATACTTTGAGGATACTGTACAAATAGCCAAAAAATCTTGGAAGGGCCTGAAAGAGAGCTGTGTAGAGCATTTGAGCAATACTGATTGCTCTATAGCTTCAAGGAATGAGCCTAGAATGAATTCATAAAATAGCGAACAAACCAATGATGGGTTTCTACAGGTTTGCCCAAATTCAGGCGAACCGGTAGTGGCGATGGCGGGAGGCTCTGCCATCTGCCCAAACGTCATCGTGGGTGCTCTGCATATGCATAGAAGTGCTGCACACATGTGTGCGCTCACAGTTCCAAAATGGTAGCGAAGGTAAGTGGAACCCATTACTAGAAAAAACACATCTTTTTGAATAATTTGCAAAAGTCTAATCGATAGAGGAAAAGTTTTTTTTATGTTTATTATATGGACTAGAAGAACTTGAAGGTCCCTTCCAGCTCTATTCTGATTGATTGATTGATTGATTGATTGATTGATTGATTGATTGAAATCCTAAAATCTGGGGTAACGAAAGTACCAAAGAGATGACTATACAATAAAACACACACACACACACACACACCTATCTTGGCTACTCTATGCAGGGTGTCAGAAATATGATCTAAAAAGAGAGAGAGAGAGAGAGAGAGAGAGAACTGTAAGATAAACAGAGAGAACTGAAACATTTGGAAGAGACTCAAACTAGTCCTGCCCCAATTCACTGCAGTATAAGGAAAAGGGAAGGTAAAGTACAATCAGGTTTTTAAGTCCGATGTCAGCCTTACTCTGTAGGAAACCAGAGGTAGAGGAAAACTAGAACTATACTTTGGTGATGGTATTTTACTATATTAAGAGAATCATACAACAGGAGCAAGTTTAACTGATATTCATAGAGTGGTTTTACCAGATGTTTTTATATGAAGTAGTTGAAGATGTTTCTGGGATCTAAATATAACTTTAGATTTAATTATTTATACTTAGTTAGCTTATGGATTTTTCATTTTTGATGAAAAGGAAGCAGACTTATATTTTCAGTTCTAAATAAAAGAAAAGGATAATTGAGTTTCATAAATATTTTATTTATCTAAATTGTATTAACCTCATTAACAGCAATATTAATTGGTATCAGAAATTATAGTTTGATATATAACCCCGGAATAGCTTTGTAATCCGATGTTTTATGACAAGAAATATCTCTTCAGTAAATAGCCATATAGTATATATACATTAATAAGGCAACAAATTTTAATCACACAATTACAGGAAATACATTGCAGATGTTTCTGTTGAGGAAGTCAAATATGGCTACAGACTTCAGGAAGTATAAAGCAGCAGAGAAGGAGAGATAATTGAGAGATTATTGTCTTTCATTGCTACTGATCACAAAGAGTTCAAAAATAAAGCATCAGTAACAGAACTGAGATTTGGCATGAGATAACTTGTAAGTGCTAAAACCATCATGCCTATGGTATGTGAAACAGTTGAATAGGACAAATTATTTTCTAAAATAGTTAACAGGAAATGTTTTATATTTTTAATCTAAGCTAATAGTTTTCATCTGCTAAATTATCTTCTTAAGGAAAGCAAGAATATATGTATATATGTATGAAGGAATGAAGGGATGATAAACAGAAGTATAGATAGATGACATAGATAATGCAGTCTGATTAGCTGTCCTTGGTAAAATTGCAAAATAAAAATTCTCAACTAGTTCAAATGAAAAATAAATGTGGAAAACAATATTGAGAAAATACTACAAACTGTTTCTCTAATTGAAAAAATACATCCTTGTAATTGATTGAACCTTTAGAGATTATCTTCTACATTAGGATTGGGCAGCTTTTATGACTTGTGGACTTGAACTCCCAGCCATTCCAGCTCAGGAATTCTGGGAGTTGAAGTCCACAGGCTATAAAGAAACCATAGTTGCCCACCCCTGTTCTACATTTATAGAGAGAAAAAAATGAATTGTGGAGAGGGAAGACATCAGAATTTATTTTATTTCGTGAATCCAGTGACAGTGTGGTGGTATTTGTTATTTCATGGCAGTGGTTATTTCATTATTTTAGGCAAAAATAAAAAATATTTTATGAAAATTTGCTATGAAAGATTGAGAAATAGGAAAACTGCTGGTCTGAATAAGCCAAACTAAAGGAAATTTTTAAAATATAAATAAAATATGTTCTTAAGATCCTTCGTACCGAATATGTTGCTGCTGAGAATAAAGCATGATATAAAATATTTTCTTACATTCACAATTTACTGGAAAAAATTACCTTGCAATTTTGTTGAGATATATATCAATAAAGTCTCTAATCACATTAAGTAGCCAAAGTCCCTGACCATTTCATCTAAGAAGTACTAGGAAGATATGGATTAAGTTTTCTTTATGAAGGAGGTATTACTGAAGATTTAGGAAGAAATTTTACACCATTAACACCAGAATTGTACATACCTGTTGTAAATACTTGTTGTAAAGAGTCCCAAAAATGTTTTTTCAAGAGCAACTGGACTTTTTGATTTTTCTTTGAAAATGTTTCGCTTCTCAGCCAAGAAGCTTCTTCAGCGCTGAAGAAGAAGAGCTGAAGAAGCTTCTTGGATGAGAAGCGAAACATCTTCAAAGAAAAACCAGAAAGTCCGATTGCTCTTGAAAAAACACCTTTGGACAAGCATAACCTGGATGACTGAGAATCTCCATAGACATTTGTTGTAAAGAGCTTCACTATAAACAGTAAAAGAAAAAATCTTAAAGGTCTTCATTGTCCTGTTTTTCCTTGTCAAAATGGATCTCCAATTCAAAAGGACCTCATCATACTTTTACACAGTGAAAGCAATGGAATTTTTTACAATATTTTATGGAAGTCAAAGTTGGGCTTTGAAAAAGCCAGTTAGAAAGATGGACCCTTCTGAAAGTTGGTGTTAAAGAAAAGTCCTGAGAATATCATGGGAAGCCAAGAAAACAAATATATCATCAAACAAATCAAACCAAAGTTCTCATTTAAGTTACAAATGATCAGGCTCAAATTATCCTACTTTGGACATATTAAAGCTAAAGCACAATTCTCTGCAAAATGCAGTAAAGCTGAGAAAAGTAGAAGGAAAGAGAAGAAAAAGACAACAAGCAGCATGGTTGGATGCACTTATTCCTAGTGACAATGGAATGGAGCAATTACAAATAATGTCTAATGGCAGAAGTTATTTTATTTTTTTGACAATTTTTAAAAAACATATCCATAGCTAAAAGACTCAGGTAACTTATGCTCCAACATAGAAGCTGCTCTTCAAAGCTGCTGATTCCAAGAAGATCTTTCAAGAAGGATCTAAACTTTTTTGTGGTGGTGGAATGCGGTTCCATAATGTTTATATTGAGCCAGTTTGAAGAATCGTGACAGAAATTAGCAGCTATGTTGTCAACAAAGATGAATGGTATTTCCAAAAGAAGATAAAGAAGAAATGACTGGTGTCAAAGAGAATACCTTGGATAAAGAGCAAGAAATTGTTGAAATACAGGAAAATAATTAAAAAAAAGGATTATCAGATAAAGCTGACAGTTAAAAAAGTGGAAATACAGAGGATAAGCCAAGAGAATGTAGTTTAGTCATTACATTCAGTAATTCTCCATACTGGATATACAGACGAGATCTGCTAAAGCCCTCAAAGAAGCCTTTATAATGAGAAAAATAAACACTGAGAGAACAAATCCTATGACATTGATGGCAAACCTATGGCTTGCATGCCACAGGTGGCACATGGAGCCCTCTCTGTGGCACACAAGCTGTTGCCCAGCTCAGCTCTACTGTGCATGCGCACACACTTCCCACTGGCCAGCTGATTTTCAGGTCTGCCCTGCAAGCGGGAGCTGCGTGTGCATGCGGATGGTGCCTACCTTTCTCCTCACTTTCTACTGCCTGTGCCTTCCCAGATCGCCAGAGATTCCCCTCACAGTGATTTTGGTAGATGAGGCTTTCCTGCCCCCCAGCTGTTTTGAGAGGCTTTTCCCCCCTCCCAGCCGTTTTGGGAGGTAAGGCTTTTCCCCCTCTCCCAGCCGTTTTGGGAGGCGAGGAGTTTTTTCCCCCACCGCTGTTTTGGGGTGTGAGGCCAAAAGGGGGGGGCATGTGCACTTGTGCAGGGGGCCCAGGCATTATGGGTGTGGGCGTGTGCATGCACACAATAGCCCGCACACACATGCTTTTTGCACCTGAGGAAAAAAAGGTTAGCCATCACTGTTCTATGTCAATATCTATATGAATTAAAGATCAATATTGTTAGAAGCAAAATGAAGGAGTACAAAGTTTGTTTGTTTGACCAAGGTTAAAATGAAACATGATTCTATAGAACTCTGAGAATGATTTATGGACTTTTTGTTGATACTTGTATTAAAATGTTAATGGTTTATATATATTTGTGTGTGAATAAGGGATGGGAAGAAAAGATACTTCATGTAGCCTTATAGAGAATGAAGTAAGTTTGTACTTATAAAGGATAATATTTGTAGCTCAGCCATATATCAAGAACATCTCAGAAACCACAGTAGAAGCAGACTACTATAACCACATGGAATCAGCATAGCACATAAACCAACAGCGTAGCACATAAACCAACTAAAGCCGTCCACAACTAAGTAACCAAAAGATGCAGCATACCCAGAAGAATGGGAGTAATCTGCAACATACAACGTAATGACTGCAATAGCCACTACATAGGGCAAACAGGCCTATGTAGAAGAAGAATGTATCAATAAACACTAGTTAACAGTCAGAGGAAATGATGAAAATTCCTTAATTTCACAGCACATGGACAGAGTTTAAATTGGGAAACTGTCAGCATCCTATTCCAAGCCAACTCCAAAAATGCTGGGAAATTTCTAAAAGCCTGGCACTCTGACAAATTAGCCATCAATAGATACATAGACATAAATAATATCTAGACATAATGTGCAATAGAGATAAGAAATCAAAAAGAGAACAAAAAGAACAAAACACCTCTCCACCAGCAATCAGCATCCAGATAAGCATAGATTAATTCCAAGATTAACATCAGGCCATCAATCAAAAAGTAGACAAGCAAGAAACTGCCAAATAAGCTAACAGTAAACAGCCCAACCAAAGAACCTTTAAGGCCACACCCACAACACTGATATGGCAAGTTATTAGAATACAAACTGAAAGCAAAGCCCAGTCCTTACTAGCACTGGTGATGTTACTTAATTTGGGTAATAAAGCATATGCAAGAAAACTAGCAAGCTCAGAGAACACCAAAGACCACTAAGTTTGTACTTGTGATAAAGATTGAAAGTAATTTCTTCTTTTTTCTTTTTTCATCTTTTCTTTCTCAGTTCCATTCTCCTTTTGTGTTTCTTTTCTTTTTCAGTTTAGTTTGTACTATCTTTAAATATATTTTAAAGTAAGTGAAATATTCATCTCTTGCCAAAGCCTAGCTCTAATATAATCAATAATTTTATTCATAAGCATTCATACAAACTGTGTCTGCATATAACTGATGCATATAATGTTTATTAAGTTTTGGCTGTAGTAAAATTTGAAATAAAAATTTAGGATTTAGCATTTTTATGGGTTCTAGGCACTATAGTGTTTGAGTATCTCTATCTTAGGTACTTTTTAAGTAACTGAACACTCAATTACTCTTAAAAATTAAGGATCACTTAAAAGGAAGTTTGCATTGGCAATAACAATATCACTATCACTCTAATGTTTAATCATTTGATAGTACTGCCTATTGAACAAAAGAACTTCATCATACCATGTGGTTAGCAGTTATTAAAGCACACAAGTTTGATCTATAAGAGTGATATTGTTAATAAGAGAAGTGACATTTCATAGAAGAAGATAATTGCTTCAGATAATTGCTAACTAAACACAATAGACTGATCTTATTCTACATTTGGTACCAAGGTACCAATTCAACAAATGTGAAGGTACAGTGCCCTCAATACGAAATGTCAATTGAATATTGATATTTTCAATGTTAGGAACAAACTAGATTAGATACCTCAATCTGATACCAGTTCTATAAATATCTTTTATGATAAACTCCATCCCCAGTTTTCCTGTTTTTTTTCCTCTTAGTACCGAACCTAAATATTCTATATTTATATGTTGAACTGGATATTATATAACTCCTTAGTATGTTGCTATGACCTCTTCAAGAATTTTAAGAAAATTTAAAATCATTAACTTATTTGTATCCAGAATGCTATCTAGCCAGGAATTATAATTTCAGAATTTCTTGCAGATCGGAGGCAGTGGTGGGTTTTTACCAGTTCACCCCGGTTCAGGTGAATCGGTAGTGGTGCTGGCGATGGGAAGCTCTGCCCACCCACCCAGACATCATCATAGATGCTCTGTGTATTCACAGAAGGTTCTGCGAATGCACAGAAGGACCAAGCGTGAACAAAGCAAGCACACAGATGCGCTCCCGATTCCAAACCATTAGTGAAGGTAAGTGGAACCCACTACTGATCTGAAGGGACCAAAGACATTTAACCCATTTCAGTGTGCATATTGACATCTGTTTATTTCAATAGAAATTAACAGCAACAGCTTTTTGTTTAATTTGAGAACAGAATACAATAACATAGTTGCAAGAAACCTTGGAGGTCTTTTAGTCCAACCCCCTGCTTAGTCAGGAAACCCTACACCACTTCAGATAAATATTTATCCAATCTCTTCTTAAAAACTTCCAGCGTTGGAGCGTTTACAACCTCTGGAGGCAAGTTGTTTCACTGATTAATTGTTCTAACTGTCAGGAAATTTCCCCTTAGTTCTAGGTTGTTTCTCTACAACCTGGGAACAGGCCGCGGCTGGAGCTTTGGACCGTGTCGTGCCTTTGCGGCCTCTGACCCGGCGTCGGTCTCAACCAGCTCCTTGGTTCTCCGAGGAGCTGAGGGAGATGAAGCGCCGGAGAAGACGCCTAGAGAGTGTCTGGAGATCCAACCGTTCTGAGGCTGACCGGACCACTATAGTAGGACCTACCTATTGGCACTGAGGGATGCGAAGCGTTCCTACATTTCCTCCCTCATTGCATCGGCAGATAACCGCCCGGCCGCCCTGTTTCGGGTGACCCGCTCTCTCCTTCAACAGGAGGGGCGGGAGGACCCCCTACAAGGGCGTGCCGAGGAGTTTAACAGTTATCTATATGACAAAATCGTTCAGCTTCGGGACGGATTGGATCAAAATTGGGTAGATTCAGGCGAGGGTTCTGAGACCCGTCTTGTTGAGGTGGTTTGGGATGACTTTGATCCTGTGACTCCCGAGGACATGGACAGGTTGCTGGGTAGGCTGAACGCCACCACATGTTTACTGGATCCGTGCCCCTCTTGGTTAGTACTGGCTACTCAGGAGGTGACACGAGGCTGGCTCCAGGGGATTACAAATGCTTCTTTGCGGGAGGGGGTCTTTCCCGCTCCCTTGAAAGAGGCGGTGGTGAGACCCCTCCTCAAGAACCCTTCCCTGGACTCAGCTGTTTTAGTGAATTACCAGCCAGTCTCCAATCTTCGCTTCACGGCGAAGGTTGTAGAGAGTGTGGTGGCATGTCAGCTACCCCAGTACCTGGATGAAGCTGTCTATCTAGACCCGTTCCAGTCCGGCTTCCGGCCCGGATACAGTACGGAGACAGCTTTGGTCGCACTGGTGGATGATCTCTGGAGGGCCAGGGATAAGGGTTACTCCTCTGCCCTGGTCCTATTAGACCTCTCAGCAGCTTTTGATACCATCGACCATGGTATCCTGCTGCGCCGGTTGGAGGGGTTGGGAGTGGGAAGCACCGTTTATTGGTGGTTCTCCTCCTACCTCTCTGACCGGACGCAGATGGTGTTGACAGGGGGGCAGAGATCGACTTCAAGGTGCCTCATGTGTGGGGTGCCGCAGGGGTCCTCACCCCTCCTGTTCCCTCACCCCTCCTGTTCAACATCTATATGAAGCCGCTGGGTGAGATCATCAGTGGCTTTGGGGTGAGATACCAACTGTACGCTGATGACACCCAGCTGTACTTTTCCACCCCGGGCCACCCCAGTGAAGCTGTCGAAGTGCTTTCCCGGTGTTTGGAAGCCGTACGGGTCTGGATGGGGAGGAACAGGCTCAAACTTAATCCCTCCAAGACGGAGTGGCTGTGGATGCCGGCACCTCGGTACAGTCAGCTGCACATGCGGCTGTCTGTCGGGGTGAGTCATTGGCCCCGATGGAGAAGGTACACAACTTGGGCGTGCTCCTGGATGGTCAGTTGTCCTTTGAAGATCATTTGGCGACCGTCTCCAGGAGAGCTTTTTATCAGGTTCGCCTGATCCACCAGTTGCGTCCCTTCCTGGACCGGGATGCCTTATGCACGGTCACTCATGCTCTCGTTACCTCTCGCCTGGACTATTGCAATGCTCTCTACATGGGGCTCCCCTTGAAGAGCACCCGGAGACTTCAGCTAGTTCAGAACGCGGCTGCGCGGGTTATTGAGGGAGCGGTTCAGAGCTCCCACATAACACCTATCCTGCGCAGACTGCACTGGCTACCTGTTGTTTTCCGGGTGCGCTTCAAGGTATTGGTTACCACCTTTAAAGCTCTCCATGGCTTAGGACCGGGCTATCTATGGGACCGTCTACTGCTGGCCTCTATCTCCCATCGTCCGGTGCGTTCCCACAGAGAGGGACTCCTCAGGGTGCCGTCAGCCAAACAGTGTCGACTGGCGGCCCCCAGGGGGAGGGCCTTCTCTGTGGGGGCTCCGACCCTGTGGAACGAACTTCCCCTCGGACTTTGACAACTACCTGACCTTAGGACCTTTCGCCGCAAACTTAAAACTTATTTATTCCGTATGGCTGGACTAGCTTGATTTTTACCTTTAAATTTTAATTGAATTTGATGGTTTTTTAAAGTTTTGTAATTTTATGGGGGTGTATGTTATTTTAATATTTGGGCATATTTAAATCAGTTTTTTAAGGGATGTTTTAACTATTGTGTATATCTGTATTTTATCTGCCTGTTCACCGCCCTGAGTCCTTCGGGAGAAGGGCGGTATACACATTAAAATATTCATTCATTCATTCATTCATTCTACATGATTAAAGACAGGTTAAAATATAGAATAATTTATATTAGTAATAGAACGAACACACACACACACACACATACGCGCACGCGCGCATGCACACACACACACATGCACACACACACACACACACACACACACACACACACACACACACACATTGCTCTGGCTCTATCCTGACTCTTCCCTGACTCAGACACCCAACTCTACCCCAAATTTAGGAATTTCAGTGTCATAAAAAGGGAGTTGTATATATTTGTGGGTACAATCCCTATTAAAAGTATTGATTCTGTCTCTTATTTTTTTAACAGTTATCATTCTAACAGTATGTTATGCTAGTCATCGCACTAATCTGTTCATTTAATTATCATTAATAGAACAATTTCAATAGGCTGGGATCACATAATATGCCAACCTATAACCACACTTTATAAATCACTTGCAAGAACCAAATAGACCATATTATAGGCCACGCCTATATTAGTATTTTTTGTATTTGTATTAAACCAGGCCTGACTTGACATTGCTGTACTGCCAGTCACTGAAATGTGGTATTTATATGGTATTTATACCATATAAATAATTTGCATCACTAAAAGGAACAAAAAGAATGCTTTTTTACTTTGAGACTACATGAAAAACATTGATTTGGTCAGTAGAGGGCACCAAATATGGGTTTTATTCCATATTCTTTCTTCTGAAAACACATTTACAGAAACCATGATAATTTTCCCCCCAGGCAATTACTATTTATATAAACTATGAATATTATACCAATCAGTCAGAAATTTAAACATATTGAAGAATATATTATTTGCATTACATCTCTTAATCAATAATATTAAATACTTATCTATAGCTAGATAATTCCTAGTGGACAATTGCACGCCCCTTGTAGACCTCTAGTAAAAGGATACTGTTCTATAGAAGAACAAAATAGCATAATAGGATGGAAAACGAAATGTTAATTGCAAAATTAATAAAATATTTTATTTATTTATGTCCCATCTTTATTATTTTTACAAATAACTCAAGGTGGCAAATCTGTCCAACAGACCTATCTCTTTCTATTTTCTCTATAATAACAACCCAGTGAGGGGAACTAACAGAGCTAACAGGCCCAAACTCAGCCAGGCAGCTTTCATAGCTAAGTTATGACTGTGACAAGAACTCATGGTTCCCAGTCTGGTGCTTTAACCACTAGACAAAACTGGCTGAATAACCATTAGTTAGCAGTAAGCAGTATATTTATTTTTATTTATTTATTTGTATCCAATTTTTATTATTTTTACATACAACCCATGATGATGAATATATTTAACACATCCTATCATCCTATTTTCTCCAAAACAACCCTGTGAGGTAGGTTGGACTGAAAGAGATTGACTGACCCATACATGACAGCCAGATACTAAACATTTTCAAAAATACAGATTTATATCCCTGAAAGAAACTTTTTCTGCTATGAAGTCTCATTTGGAGCTTTTGTGTGAGAGGTTTTGTAGTATACTGTATATGTGTGTGTGTGTGTGTGCGTGTATTTATATATTTATATATATTTGCTCACATTGCTAGCAATGCTCACATTGCTCCCAGAAGCACGAAGCTGAAGCCTGAAGATGATGAATGAGACTTCGTCGAAACGTCGCCAAGACACTTCCAATTTTATGCAGGAGAAAACCCGAATAACCAAAGACCTACATATATATATGTATATGTATATATATATATATATATATATATATATATATATATATATATATATATATATATATATATATATATATATATATATATATATATTGGTCGAGGTGGGGAGTGTTGCTGTGAGAGGGTTGGTTGGCTCTGTGGTTGCATCCTGATTGGTAGATAGAGTGGGTGTTTGCAGATTGGTGAACTGTTTCATAGCATCCTGTATGGGTGTGGTCCTGGTCTTTTGTTCCTGAGCTTTGGTGTTGTGGCCTTTGACACACACCAGGAACACATGACAAGACCTCAGACTTGGAGCTGAACCAGGGCCCGGGATGCTGCATCACAGCCATCTGCTTAAGACATCACATCACAGAACTTCAGAGGCCACAACACCAAGCTCAGGAACAAAAGACCAGGACCACATTCTTCATCAAGAATCATAAGGTACAACCAGGGGTGAAATGTAAAATTTGATACTACCGGTTCTGTGGGCATGGCTTGGGGGGGGGGGGGAATGTGACTGGGTGGGCGTGGCCAACTTTTTTTTTTTACTTTCAAAAGCATTTTTTCTACAACCTCTTCAGCTGAAGAGGTTGTAAAAAATGCTTTTAAAAACCTCTGATGATCAGGCAACTCAGCTGGGATTGCCAGAGGAAAAAAAGCTTTTAAATTGTTCTGATAATCCCAGCTGAATTGCCTGATCACCAGAACCTTTTAAAAGCATTTTTTTACAACCTCTTCAGCCAAAGAGGTTGTAAAAAATGCTTTTAAAAGCCTCTGATTTAAAAATGCTTTTAAAAGGTTCTGGTGATCTCAGCTGAGCCCCATGATCATCAGAGGCTGCTTTTTTTTACTTTTAAAAGCATTTTTTCGGCCAAAGAAAAAATGCTTTTAAAAGAAAAAAAAAACCTCTGATGATTACGTGGCTCAGCTGGGCATGGGCGGGGTGGGGCAAGGATTTTTGCTACCGGTTCTCCAAACCACCCGCCGCCATCGCTACTGGATCAGGTGATCTGGTCCGAACCGGGAGCATTGCACCTTGGGTACAACACTTAATGATAGTCATAGGGTACAAATAAGCAACCAGGAAACAATCAATATCAATATAAATTGTAAGGATATGAGCAACAAAGTTACAGTCATACAGTCATAAGTGGGAGGAGATGGGTGATGGGAACGATGAGAAGATTAATAGTAGTGCAGACTTAGTAAATAGTTTGACAGTGGTGAGGGTATTATTTGTGTAGCAGAGTGATGGCATTTGGGAAAAAATTGTTCTTGTGTCTAGTTGTTCTGGTATACAGTGCTCTATAGTGTCATTTTGAGGGTAGGAGTTGAAACAGTTTATGTCCAGGATGTGAGGGGTCTGTAAATATTTTCACAGTCCTCTTTTTGACTCGTGCAGTATACAGGTCCTCAATGGAAGGCAGGTTGGTAGCAATTATTTTTTCTGCAATTCTAATTATCCTCTGAAGTCTGTGTCTGTCTTGTTGGGTTGCAAAACCAAACCAGACAGTTATTATATAAAACAGATTATATAAGTTTTAAACTAAACTTGGGAAGGTATTAGTAATAGCATGGAATTATTTATTTTTCTATCGTCCCATCTTTATTATTTTTATAAATAACTTAATGTAGTGTATATACTTAATGCTCCGTTCTCTTTCTAACTTCTTTACAACTACCCTCTGGGATGAGAGAAGGTAAACTGCCCAAAGTTATTCAGTTTTTATGCCTAAAGTTGGACTAGCTCTTATAGCTCTCTATTTGTAGCTGGTGCCTTAATCATTATACTAAAATGTAATCTAATCTGGTTTACAGATTCATGTAATAAAGAGAAAGCAACACGCTTTGGTTTTATTTCACAATTTCCTTGCTTATTTTATGAGGTGTAAGGATGTGAGAAACTTTAGTCTAATGGGAAAACCAACAATTAGTGTCTCATAAAAATTCACATTGTTTTTAATTTAGAATAGAAAAACAGGGTTGGAGAGACTTTGGAAGTCTTCTAGTCCAACCGCCTGCTCAGGCAGGAAACCCTATGTCATTTCAGAGAAATGGTTGTCTCCAGTGTTGGAGGCAAGTTGTCCCACTGATTAATTGTTTTAACTGTCAGAAAATTTGTTCTTAGTTCTAGGTTGCTTCTCTTTTTGATTAGTTTCCATCCTTCTTGTCCTGCCTTCAGATGCTTCCTTTGTGGCAACTCCTGAAATACTGGAACACTGTTATCATGCCACACCAAGTCCTTCTGTTCATTAAATTATGTATGCCCAATTCCAGAAACTGTTCTTTATATGTTTTAGCCTCCAGTTCCCTAATCATCTTTGTCACTCTTCTCTGCACTCTTTCTAGAGTGTCAGCATCTTTTTACATCATGGCAACCAAAACTGGATGCAATATTCTAAGGCATTATAAAGTGGTATTAACACTTCACGTGATCTTTTTTTTATATATAAATAATTTTTATTTCCATTTTCGAACATCATATTTATGTACAAACTATTATCCATCATTAATCATTAATTTTTATTTATTACTGATTCAGGCCTGCCCGATTGCCACTTCCTTTCTTCACAACCTCCCTCTCTACCCTCTACTACTTTCACATCCTTCATCTCCTTCACTTTACTACTTCCTCTCCTCCTTCTCCACTCCTCCCTTCTTCCACCATATCTAACCTTCTTATTCCCCTCCTTCTTCTCTACTCTTTCCTACCTACTTTCTTCCCTCCTTCTACTCCTCTCTCCTTTTCTTTCTGAAATGGCAGTCGAGCATCCCCAATATCATTTTAAATTTTAATTTCATATCTTCAAAAATTACTGTACATTAATAATCAATCCATGTATCATTTCCCCTTTCCCCGCCTCCTCCCTTCCCCCAGACTTCCCAGAGCAAATACCGGGTATTATGACCAACAATCACAAGCTAAAATATACAAAATATACATAACCTCCCACCTTTAAAACTTTAAAACTTTAGATCCCCTCACAATAAAAATAAAGAGATAGGAAAGAATAATAAAAAGAAAAAAAGAAAAGAAGCAATACCAACTTCACATATTACTTCTTCTTACAGTCCATTTTAAAAATTAGTCCATCTTCTAAAATTCAATTTTTTTCCACCCACTTGTATATTCCTTCAAATTTCATAAGTCCATTTCTTAAATTACAATCCAGCTTCTCAAATTCAGATTTTCATCACTTATATATTTCTTCAATTGTCATAACATTTAATATCCAATTTTCCAATACTACTCCATCAATCAAATATCATTTCGAATAAAATCTCTCAAATATAATATTTCCAGTTTAACTTCATAACTTTTACTATCTATAAACGTGTCAATTAAAACAAATAATCATTTAAACTACATCCACAATATAACAGTAAACAATTAAAATCATTACATCCACATTATCTAAATTCATAAATTTCACTTTCCATCCTTCACAATTAAATAATATCATCCCATAGATTTATACCATACAAATAGCAAATAACAAAAATCCTATAATTTATATCCTAAACAAATCAATTCCAAAAATTAACCATAATCATCATATTCACATCTTAAACATTCCTCCCCTCTCCCATTCTATTTTCCATCATATCCAAACCAATTAACTTAGCATCTAACAACAAAGGATTCCCACTCTTTAAAACATTAATATAAAAATGTCTCGCTTTCATAACTGAATTAAGAAAATACTTTCTGCCTCTAAAATTCACTGACAAACGCATTGGAACTTCCCATCTAAAATATATCTGATATTTCTTAAACTTATCCACTAAAAAAGCAAATTCTCTTCTCTTTCTTAACATTTTAGGAGGAATTTCCTTCATCATTTTTATATCTTGTCCCAATATTTGAAATTTATTTTTATAAAAGGCTTGCACAATTTCATACCTAACCTTTTTAGTTGTAAAATAAATAACCACATCCCTCGGTACTCTATTTTGTCTTGCCCACCAAGAATTAATACTATAAATTCTTTCAATATTAAACTCAAAATCTTCTGGCTCCACATCCTTTATCTGAGCAAAGGCTTGCGTAACAATCTCTTTTAAATTTTCCTTCCTATTTTGCTTCAAACCCCTCACCCTTATAGCATATTCCATTAATCTATATTGTAATATTACTCTTTCTTCATCTGCCCTATCTACCTTTGCCTGTATATCTCCCATCTTATTATCTAAGTTCCAATTGTTTTGATTCTTTTGAATTTCCTCTATTTTCCTTTGCAACTCTAAATTAGCTTTATTAATTTCTGCAAGATCATCTTCCATCTGAATACAAGAGCTTAATATTTGCGCAATTGCATCCTTTACCATTTTCATTTCCCGCTTCTGTTCTTCCACCACTTCCTTAAAATCCAACATCTCTTTCTCTATTTCATCAAATTTTTGATCTATTTCTAAAAAATGACTCTCCAAAAACTCCTGTAAAGAATTTCTTAATTCCTTTTTGATTTCTTCTTTTAATTTTTGAATCTGAACTGAAGAAATTTCAAAGTTTTTAATGACTTTTAGCACTATTTGCTTAAAAGCCATTTTTTAAAAATATAACTTAATAACAGACCAAAAAAAAAAAATTCAAAAAGAAAAATTCAAAAAACTTTTCTTCTAAATCACTATAATCCCAAAGAAGAAGAAAAATATAAACCATAAAATTCTCAGTTCTTCCATTTAGTCAGTATCTTCCTATATATCTTCTAATTCGACACTAGCTGTTAGTAAGCATTTCTTTAACTTTCGTTTCCAGTACACACATTCCACAAAACCGCCATTTGCTTTCTTCTCTCCTATCTTCGCAACAAATATATCCTCAGGGGCTTGCAGTCTTCTTACAAACAAGTGCTAGAACTCCAGTTTCTGCTCCGTCCACGTTACAATCCATCATAAATCAATTCCTGCTGTGGAAATTGGACGCTACATTTCGTCTGCCATAAAAGGCAGATGCCTCCCCCAATCTGGAGCTTTTCAGGCTATGGAAGGAGCGCTCCCCGCAAGCCTCAGAAGCTTTTTCTGTGGCTATATTTGGGTGTCTCAACTTCAGCCTGAATGCTCATCTCTCTCTCTTTGCCCGAGGGAAGAGATTTCCAAGCTGTTGGACCAGATTTACGATGTCCTGACAGCTCTACAGACTAGGGAGTTAGCAGCCTAATCAAAGCTGCTTCTCAACGAAGTGGAGCCATATGGGAAGTCCAACACTTCACGTGATCTTGATTCTATCCCTCTGTTTATGCAGCCCAGAACTGTGTTGGCTTTTTTGGCAGCTGCACCACACTACTGGCTCATATTTAAATGGTTGTCCACTAGGACTCAAGATCCCTCTCACAGTTACTACTATATTGTACCTGTACCTATTTTGCAATGTTAATGAACATGACAATGAATATCTTAGATAAATTACCATGTATCAATAGTAGCAAACAATTCTTTAAAAAATTGTATTTTTAAATACAAATAAATATTTAACAAATATTTATTTAACAATTTAATTATTTTTATTATTAATTATTAACAATTAAATTAAATTAAAAATTAAATTAAATTAATTATTAACAATTAAATTAAATTAAAAATTAAATTAAATTAATTATTAACAATTAAATTAAATTGTTAAATTAACAATTAATTTAACAAATAAATATTTAAATACAAATAAAAATTGAACTTACGAACTCCAAAATATTCAGAAATTAATTGTGAAACTCAGTGGTGGGTTACTATTGGTTCACCCCAGATCTGTGAATTGGTAGTGGTATCGGGAGGCTCCGCCCACCCACCCAGACATCTCTGAGCATACACAGAAGCGTTGCGTGCATGAGTACCCACAAGCAAACCAATAGTGGCCAAAATTGAAACCCACTACTGGTGAAACTGAAACTGAAACTTTTAGTTTTATGCTTTCCTATTTCTAATGGTGGCTCAGGGGTTAGGACACTGAGCTTGTCGATTGGAAGGTCAGCAGTTCAGCGGTTCGAATCCCTAGTGCTGCTGTGTAATGGAGTCCCATTTCTTGTCCCAGCTTCTGCCAACCAAGCAGTTTCGAAAACACGTAAAAAATGCAAGTAGAAAACTTAGGGACCACCTTTGGTGGGAAGGTAACAGCGTTCCATGCCCCTTTGGCATTGAGTCATGCTGGCCACATGACCACAGGACATCTTCAGACAGCTCTGGCTCTTCAGCTTTGAAACGGGGATGAGCACCGCCCCCTAGAGTCGGCAACGACTAGCACGTATATGCAAGGGGAACCTTTACAATTATCTATTTCTAATGGAATTACCTTAAACTCTGTCATTTTTTATTCATAATTTAAATTAAACATATGCTTGGCACTCAATCAGATATATATGACCACCCAATCACAAATCTCATTTTTCTTGCTCATTCTCCATAGTTCCAAATAGAAAACTGACCACATACAAAATGCTGCCTGATAAGAAGGCAGTGCTTCAAAAAAAAAATTTGCAATAAAGATAAGGGTTTCTTTGTCTGGTATTTGGAACAAATATAATTTTCATTCAAATGGAATGAACTATGATTTCCCTTAGATTTTAGTCATTGAAATGACATCTGGATAACGCAGAGATTTGTGGGTGTCTCCTCTGAGGCTGAATCCAAAGTGGATCTGTGGTTTAGCAAAATCTCTCACATAAACAAAGCAAATTCTGCACTCCAGTTAGTTTTGCTAATACATTTTTTGTTTTTTGATTCATTAGAAATTAAAATAGAAATAAGCAGTAGCACTTATATATATCTTATATATGTCTCCATATGGCTTTACAGCACTTTACAGCACTGACATTTATAAATGTTGGCATATTACCCCCAACAATTTGAGCCCTCATTTTACCCATCTCGTAAGAATGAAAGGCTGAGTCAACCTTGAACAAGTCACGATTGAATTTCTGGCTAAGGGTAGAGCTAGTCTGCAATACTGCATTCTAACCACTGTGCCACCATGACTCAAAATTAATGTTTTAGTTGTTGCTGTTGTTGTTAGTTGCGAAGTCATGTCCAACCCATCGCAACCCCTTGGACAACATTCATCCAGGCCTTCCTATCCTTTACCATCCTCTGGAGTCCATTTAAGCTCACGCCTACTGCTTCAGTGACTCCATCCAGACACCTCGTTCTCTCATCCCCTTCTTCTTTTGTCCTCAATCATTCTCAGCATTAGGCTCTTCTCCAGTGAGTCCTTCCTTCTCATTTAGTGGCCAAAGTATTTCAGTTTCATCTTCAGGATCTGGCTTTCTAAAGAGCAGTCAGGGTTGATCTCCTCTAGGACTGACCGGTTTGATTGCTTTGCAGTCCAAGAGACTCACAGGAGTCTGCTCCAGCACCAGAGTTCAAAGGCCTCAATTCTCTGGCGTTCAGCCTTTCTTATGGTCCAACTTTCACAGCCATACATTGCAACTGAGAAAACCATAGCCTTGACTATACGCACTTTTGTTGGCAGGGTGATGTCTCTGCTTTTTAGTATGTTATCTAGATTTTCCATAGCTTCCCTCCCCAGAAGCAAGCGTTTTTTAATTTCTTGGCTGCAGTCCCCATCTGCAGTGATCTTGGAGCCCAGGAAAATAAAATCTGTCACTACCTCCATTTTTTCCCCATCTATCTGCCAGGAATTGAGGGAGCCAGACACCATGATCTTACTTTTTCTTAATGTTGAGTTTCGAGCCAACTTTTGCACTCTTCTCCTTCATCCACATCAAGAGGCTTTTTAGTTCCTCTTCGCTTTCTGTCATTAGAGTGGTATTATCTGCATATCTGAGGTTGTTGATATTTTTCCCGGCAATCTCATGATGTGCTCTGCATATAAGTTAAATAGGCAGGGTGATAGTATATAGCCTTGCCGTACCCCTTTCCCAATTTTGAACCAATCAGTGGTTCTGTGTCCAGTTCTCACTGTTGCTTCTTGACCCAAAAACAGGTTCTCAAAAGACAATAAGATGGTCTGGTATGCCCATCTCTTTAAGAACTTGCCACAATTTGTTGTGATCCACACAATCAAAGGTTTTAGCATAGTCAATGAGGCAGAAGTAGATGTTTTTCTGACACTCCCTAACTTTCTCCATGATCCAGCGTATGTTGGCAATTTATGTATTTATTTGTCACTCAGTATATATAAGCATAAGCATGAAATAACTATACAATATATAAGCATATATATAAGCATAAGTATGTAATAACTATATTAATTGGATATAATGAAAGGAAACAATAGGACAGGAACGGTAGGCACGCTTGTGCTCTTATGCATGCCCCTTAAAGACCTCTTATGAATGGGGTGAGGTCAATAAAATTTTTAAATTTGTATATTGTACCGTCTGTTTTATTCTTCCCTGTACACCGC
This sequence comes from Ahaetulla prasina, assembly GCF_028640845.1. Taxonomy (NCBI): domain Eukaryota; kingdom Metazoa; phylum Chordata; class Lepidosauria; order Squamata; family Colubridae; genus Ahaetulla; species Ahaetulla prasina. The sequence continues at coordinate 108,524,396 of NC_080542.1, read as the reverse complement.
CCTGAGTCCTTCGGGAGAAGGGCGGTATAGAAATCAAATAAATAATAATAATAATAATAGTAGACAGTTTTTGGTTAAAGCTTTGGGGATTTTGGGAAGAGACCACAGAGTCAGATGGTGTATTCCAAGTATTAACAACTCTGTTACTGAAGTCATATTTTCTGCAATCAAGACTGGAGTGGTTAACATTAAGCTTAAATCTATTGTGTGCTCGTGTATTGTTGCAGTTGAAACTGAAGTAGTCTTCAACAGGAAGGATATTGTAATAGATGATTCTATGAGTTAAACTCAGGTCATGTCGAAGGTGGTGTAGTTCTAAATTTTCTAAAGCCAGGATTTCAAGTCTGGTGGCATAAGATATTTTGTTGTATTCACAGGAGTGGAGAACTCTTCTTGTAAAATATTTCTGGACACGTTCAATTGTACTGATGTCTGAAATGTGGTATGGGTTCCAGACAGGCGAGCTGTATTCAAGAATTGGTCTAGAAAACGTTTTATATGCTCTGGTTAGTAGTGTAGTGTTTCTGGAGAAAAAGCTACGCAAGATTAGGTTTACAACTCTTAAAGCCTATTTTGCGATGTAGTTGCAATGGACTTTGGCACTTAGATCATTTGATAGGAAAACTCCAAGGTCTTTAACAGGGTGGGGGTCATCTGTAAGGTAATGTCCATCAAGCTTGCACTTAGTGTTTAGATTCTTTTTTCCAATGTGTAAGACTGAGCATTTGTTGCTTGAGATTTGGAGTTGCCAAGTTTTAGACCATTCCGACACAAAGTCAAGGTCTTTTTGAAGGGTAGCTGTATTGTTGGTGGTGTTAAATAATTTGACATCGTCAGCAAAGAGAACATAATTACTTATAATATGGTCACAGAGATCATTAATGTATAATATGAAGAGTGTTGGCCCAAATACTCATTTTTGACAGGAACAGGATTTGATAGAGCACTGCCAATTTTGACCCCTTGTTGTCTGTTTGACAGGAAAGCTGTTATCCAATTGTGGAGGGGTCCTGAGATGCCGTATTTGATCTCTAGTTCCTCTGCCTCTTCGAAATCCTGCCTGTACGTCTGATAGTTCTCGATTCACATACTGCTGGAGCCTAGCTTGTAGGATTTTAATCATAACCTTACTAGCATGTGAAATGAGTGCAATGGTGCGATGGTGCGACATTCTTTGGCATTGTCTTTCTTTGGAATTGGAATGTAAACTGGCCTTTTCCAATCCTGTGGCCACTGCTGAGTTTTCCAAATTTGCTGACAAATTGAGTGTAGCACTTTTACTGCATCGTCTTTTAAGATTTTGAATAGCTCAGCTGGAATACTGTCTCCTCTACTAGCTTTGTTGTTGCTCAGATTTCCTAAGGCCCATTTGACTTCACATTCTAGGATGTCTGGCTGAAGATCAGTGACCACCCCATCGTGGTTATCAGGGATGTTAAGCTCATTCTTGTATAGTTCTTCTGTGTAATTTTGTCACCTCTTCTTAATCTCTTCTGCCTCTGTTAGGTCCCTGCCACTTTGATCCTTTATCATGCCCATCTTTGCATGAAATGTTCCCTTCATATCTCCAAATTTCTTGAAGAGATCTCTGGTCTTCCCTATTCTATTGTTTTTTTCTATTTCTTTGCAATGTTCATTTAAGAATGTATTCTTATTTTTCTAGCTATTCTCTGAAATTCTGCATTCATCTGGGTGTATCTTTCTCTTTCTCCCTTGCCTTTTGCTTCCCTTCTTTCTTCGGCTATTTGCAAAGCTTCCTCAGACAGCCATTTTGCTTTCTTGCCTTTCTTTTTCTTTGGGATGGTTTTAGTTGCTACCTCTTGTACAATGTTGTAAACCTCCGTCCATAGTTCTTCAGGCACTCTGTCTATCAGATCTAATTCCTTAAATCTATTTGTCACCTCTACCGCATATTCATTAGGGATATGATTTAGTTCATACCTGAGAGGCCTGGGGCTTTTCTCTACTTTCTTCAATTTAAGCCTAAATTTTGCAAGGAGAAACTCATGATGTGAGCTACAGTCAGCTCTTGGTCTTATTTTTACTGATTGTATAGAGCTTCTCCATCTTTGGCTGCAGAGCACATAGTCAATCTGATTTCTGTGTTGACCTTCTGGTGATGTCCCTGTGTAGAGTCGTTTCTTGGGTTGTTGGAAAAGAGTGTTTGCTATGACCATCGTGTTATCTTGACAGAATTCTATCAGCCTGTGCCCTGCTTCATTTTGTACTACAAGACCAAATTTGCCTGTTATCTTTTGGCTTCCTACTTTAGCATTCCAATAACCCATGATAATAAGGACATCATTTTTTTGGTGTAAATTCTATAAGGTGCTATAGGGCTTCATAGATCTGGTCAATTTCAACCTCTTCAGCACCAGTGGTTGGGGCATAGACTTGTACTACTGTGATATTGAATGATTTGCCTTGGATTCAAACTGAGATCATTCTGTCATTTCGGTGATTGTATCCCAGTATTCCTTTTCCTACTCTTTTATTGATTAAGGCGCTACTCCATTTTTTCTGAGGGATTCTTGCCCGCAGTAGTATATCTGATAGTTATCTGAATTAAATTCAGTCATTCCTGTCCATTTTAGTTCACTGATTCCAAGGATGTCGATGTTCAGTTTTGTCATCTCTTGTTTGACGACGTCAAGCTTACCTTGATTCATGGATCTTACATTCCAGGTTCCTATGGAGAAAATTTTTTTACAGCATCGGACTTTCCTTTCACCACCAGATACATCCACAGCTGAGCGTTCCTTTGGCTTTGGTCCAGTCGCTTCACTCTTTCTGGTGCTACTAGTACTAGCCCTCCGCTCTTCCCCAGTAGCATATTGGACACCTTCCAACCTGGGGGCTCATCTTCCGGCGTCATATCTTTTTTCCTTTTTGTACTGTCCATAGGGTTTTCAGGGCAAAGATACTGGAGTGGGTTGCCATTTCCTTCTCCAGTGGATCACATTTTGTCAGAACTCTCTGCTATGACCTGTCCGTCTTCGGTGTCCCTGCACAGCATAGCTCATAGTTTCATTGAGATATGCAAGCCCCTTTGCCACAACAAGGCAGTAATCCCTGAGGGGAGTGTTTTAGTCCAAAATCCTTTAGGAAAAGGCCCTGTTTATTAATGGATATTTTGGTAGAACTTAGTGGAATATATGCATGCAAAGATGAATAATCAGATGTTTATTCTACATATCTTAGTAATATATTGTGATCAAGCAATTTTAATGTCTAATTTAACAAGTTTATAAAATAAGTATAAATATTTAGAAGATGTTTATTATTGAAGAATGTGGGCTATTTAAACATATTTCATTCACTCTTGAAATCACACGTTGCTTAATATATAATTATTTAGATGCCATTTTAGGTATCATCAGGTTTGATTCTGCATGATTTTGTAGACAAATATATTTTGCAGTTAATAATAATTATTTGCTTTTCCAATGAAATTCCAGTAATCTCGTTTGCCTATTTGTCTTGCATGTCTTGCAATTTTTCTTATTTAATTTCCTTCAATTTTTACAAAGCACAATAATTTTTAGTATATCACATGCTTCTGTCATATATTCAAATATGTGAATATTTGGTTGCTGATGATTGCCAATAGAACTTTATTTAGTCCAGGTCTGGTTCTCATGATCCATTCTACATTTAGTAACCATTTTTTAAAATTATTGAATAAATCCCAGTTGGTTCAGTTCACAAGTAAATTCAACCATGACTTACAAACCTAGCTAGTTTACATGACATTTAACTGAAAATGAAGCAATCATACCATCAATTAGTAAGAACTTGACCAATATTTCAAATAGCTGGAGTATATGCTTCAATAGTTTCTACTTTGAATGAAGGCATTTAAGAATAATCCAGAATAACTGGAATCAGTACATACTGTGTTTTCCTGAAAATAAGACACTTTGTTATATATATTTTTTGAACCTTGAAATAAGCACTTGGCCTTATTGCCATGCGCTCAAAAGCCGGATTGAGCTTATTATTAGGGGATGTCTTATTTTGGCAGAAACAGGGTAGTGTATGGGTTATGCAGTTATTCTTTTAAAAGAAGCATTTAAAAATTTTTAAAGGATTTTTATTTTGGTTTTACTTAGAAAAAACACCAAATCTAAGATGGTGCAAGGTATTCTGATGTGATGGCATTGTGCAAATGTAAATAGCAACTGTAATTCATCTTTTAGAAAATAGTATTGGCAGCTGTTTGGTGAATTGCTTAGTTCCAGTCATATTTGCAACAACCAGTTTTGGCTGCAAAAATCCAGAAGATCACTAGAGCAGAATTTTTGCAGCTCAGATTTGATAGCCTTAATCATGCTAGCCATTTTATAAAAACACTGCAACAAAATCTCAAATTTTCAGGCCCCACAGATTTTTGCTTTTTTATCCTTTCTATTACTCCCTGAATTTTTCACTTTTCTAAATTTTTATTTAAAGCTTTACATTTAAAGTAAAGGTGCATTGCGCTGAAGGCAAAACATGGCATTCTTATTTCCCCTCCATAAATATAAGAGATGATTGCAGCATTATATTATATAGTGCCTATTTGCTGCCTTTAAATCACAGTACATTTTAGATCCTGAAACAGTTGTGTCATTATCTATTACAACAATTCCACTTTAATACATAGGATAATACATGCCTCTGTACTGAAATATCTTGTCCTTTAAAGATCCAATAAAAAAGAAAAGAAAAGCTTATAGCATGGCTTTCTGAATGAGATTGTGGAAAACTGGAGGCAGAATGTCATTGGCAGCCAAAATAGTTCATTATTCAAAGGCCTATTACAGAACACTTTTTAATACTTTTTTTTTTTAAAAGATTTTTGAGTTGCAACGAACTCAGGATCTGAATAGCAACATAGTCATATTTTCCTCTTTCACACTATGGTTACATCTGTTGGCTACTTAATTTATATAGAAATATCTATGATTTCTTTTGACTATTTTTATTATTCTTTTATTTATTTTGATAATGTTATGCAGTTATTCTGAGTGATAAAATTTAGGTGGGATGAAACATATGCATATGTTAAGCCTACAGGAAAATATCTTCAAAAACGTTATGTGGTGTTTGAATTCTTAGTTCAGCTGCCTGAAATCCCTTCCCCCTTTTTGGTATTTAATCATTTATTAAGGATTATATAAAACAGATAAAATAAATGTACCATGCTGTCATTATTGACAATGCAAATTATTTAATGAAAACTTGATCAAATCAAAACTTTATAAAATGTTTTGATTGACAAGGGCATTGCAAGATAAACAGGGCATTGGAAGTACTCTCTCTCTCTGAAGTTGATAGTGAATTATGGCCTTTTCTACTGTCATTATAGATAAACATGGTGCCCCATTTTTTTTCTCAATAAAGTAAAAAATTGGGGCTTATAGCTAATAGCTAGGGATTCAGGCAAGCCAAAATAGGCTGTGATGGCTGAAAGTAAGAGGGAAATGTATACCATGCTAGTTGATATATCTCTGGGTTTGGGATCAAATCCTGCCTGCCATTAATTACTGTGCTGCCCAGAAACTATTAAAGTTTTGTCAGCTGCTGTTGCTGAAAAGCTATGGAAAATGACTCTGGAAATAAAAGAATGTAATCTAAAATTCTCCAACCTGTTTTGACTAATGGATACCAATAGTGGGTTGCTACCGGTTCTTCCCAGTTCGCAAGAACCGGTAGTAAATATTTTGAGTAGTTCGGAGAACCGGTAGTAAAAATTCTGCCTGGCCCCGCCCCCAATCTATTGCTGCCTCCCGACTCCCAGCTGATCGGCTAGAAGGAAAAAATCAAGACTCATTTCTTGAAGAAGAGAAAACAACAACAACAAGCCATCATCCCTTTAAATTGAGAAGCCAAGAAGCCTCCCAAATGATCAGCTTGCTTCTCAGCCAACATGGGCGTTGTATTTCTAAAAAGGTTTGAGCGATTTCCATTGTGAACTATCCTGTCTTGAATGAGTTTTCTGCCTGCTTGTAAATGGAGCCGAACTTCTGGCTTCCACTTTATATTATCTGTAAGCACCGGTAGCTGTTTTCTGCTTACAAAGTTTCCTTTATGCAGCTGGCAGGAATGTGGAATTCCAGGCAGGTTCCTTGCTAGCAACTTGATTATTCCTTAATTATCTGGAATATTTTATTTGGGAAATGAAGAGGGGGGAGTTTGATTCTTTCCCAGACAGATTAGTGAGGTGGGGAGGAAATGGGGATTTTGAAGTAACCTTCCCCTGGAGTGGGGAGGGAATAGGATTTTAGGCTTGCTGTCAAACATCAGCCATAATACTAATGATTGTTTTGAACAATATGCAAGTTGTATTACATGAATGGCTATTTTATATGTGAAATTATGACTGAAACCTATATAGGTTCACACTGTCAGGAAGTTTGTCCTTAGTTTTAGGTTGCTTCTCTCCTTGTTGAATTTCCATCCTTTGCTTCTTGTTTTGCCTTCTGGTGCTTTGGAAAATACTTTTCCCCCCCTTCTTTCTAGCAGTCCCTTAAAAGACTGTTGCCTATCACACTCTTGGGCAAAGCATGTGAGCCATTTCCTCCTTTCAGTGGTCCATGAAAGTGCATCTATAGCAGAGGTCTCTAACCTTGGCCACTTTAAGACTTTAAGACAGCAAAGCTGGCTGAGGAATTCTGGGAGTCCATAAGTCTTAAAGTGGCCAGGTTTGGAGACCCCTGGTCTATAGAATGTAGATAATAAAGTTGAAAAAAGGTGAACAACATTTTTGCAGAACTATAGATATGTTGAGGCTGGGTGTGACAAGGAATGGCTGGGAAGGGAGGGGCCAGGCGAGGTACCTCTTGACATGAGAGACATTGAGTTGGCCATGCCTACCCAGTCATATGACCATCAAGCCATACCCACTGTCACATGACCATCAAGCCACGCCCACAAAATAAGCCACGCCACAGAACCGGTAGTAGAAAAATTTAGAACCCATCCCTGATGGATACATCTAATATTTTAAGACTATGTCATGTGCAATATCACCAACTGACAGCTATTGTGTCATTTGGACCTAAAACATCCATTTCCAGAAAGCAAACTATCTCCTCAGGCTTCTTCAGATTATCTCAATTTACATTTTCTCTGGGCTGAGAGACACATTTCTAAACAAACTGCTAGGCTGTAACCACCCATGATATTATTTTATCATAATGCCTAATATGCCTATGTGGAGCATGTTGACATTTGAATGAGTAGATGGCTTTGCTAGGGTTAATAGTTGTTAGTATCCTTAATAACATCAATATAGACTCATTTTTTTTGCGTGATGATGTTGCTATTTAAAAAACTTCATATTGTCCTTCCATTGCAATTAATTCTCCCCCACACACAAAAAACCTTAAAATCTTTATAATGAAGGAAGAAATTTTTTATAAACAAATATGGTATCTGTAATGTTGTTTATTTGTCACCTCTCTCCATCCTAATACTTTGAAATTTAGCAATTATTCATAGTGATAAGTGTGATAACTGCCTTCTGTTCAGTCTAGGCTTTTGAATAGTTAGGATTTGGCTTCCAAAATGATAGATGATTACTTTGGTTTCATTTACTGTCAAAGCACGTGTCCATGTTTTGCTTGGCAGAGGCTTCAGTTACAACTATTTGGCAATTCAGATAATACTATATGCCAAAAGACATACACACATGCACACACACAATTCTTATTTATTTTGTTGATGTGCAGCTCTGGGAAATCTCTGTTAAGTTCGAATGAAGTTCCATGTGCCTGATTTACAATTTCTACTTAAGCTACTAAAAGCATTTTAGCTAAATCACATTAGATGTCTCCAACATCTGCCATTTATCTTGTTCTTGTTAAAGCACAAAATCTCCATATTCTCAGCTAGAACTCTTTGAATCATAGAAAAAAAACCTTTTGGAAACGTGACTCAGAACATATATTTGTTTGCAATTATTTAAATTTTGTTTCCTTGCTTTTTCTTCTTATTTCTATGTGTTTCAAAAATTTTAATCATTAGTTTAGTTTATTCTAATCATGAGTCTTTCTGGTCAAGATCCTAAGGGAATTTAAAAACATTTGTGTTTCATTGGAAAACATATGTTTGATATATTTCTGTTGCCTTGCATCTTTATAGTCATAAACCAAAAGTCTCATTTTCAGTGCAAATCCTGACTTAACTTTATCAACTCATCTTACAAAATTTATCCTATAAAGCAGTTGATCTACCTATGATACACCCTGTAATAAAGTGAAAAATATGTGCATGTGGGTTATTTTGTTGAAATTTAATTCCTTAAAACAAGAAAAATGGCAGCAAGATTGGCAAAACTGTATTATAAAAACTTTTTTAAAAAATACCCATTACAATAAAATGTATAGTGGTATTTTATGGCAAAGATAGAATTTATCTTTCAATTTTTACTTAACTAGAATTCTTAATTTTTCAAGCAAGATATCATCTATAGATCAGGCACAGGCAACTCATCACCAAGTTGTCAACATTATCAGGTTGTCTTTATTCTAGTGGAGATAGCCAGAGTCCATAGGTGTATTCGTATCTGAGGATAAATGAGTCTAGTTTCTTCCTCCACGTGGATTTCAAACTGTGGATGGTTAAGGGCTGAATTACCTTGCTCAGAGATTTCAAATTCTATTTTATGTATTTATCTTAACTAACAGAATAGAAAAAACAATGTATTTGCTTGTCCTAATATGATTTTCAGTGGTTTAGATAATTTGTACATATATAATAGATAACCACAGTACTTTATAGTACTTTAAGGGACACAGTACTTTTAAGTACTTTAAAGTACTTAACACACAGTACTTTAAGTACTTTAAAGACACAGTACTTTAAGGGACGTGGTGGCTCAGGGGCTAGGAGTTGAGCTTGTTAATCGAAAGGTCAGCAGCTCAGCGGTTCGAATCCCTAGTGCTGCCGTGAACTCCCGTTACTTGTTCCAGCTTCTGACAACCTAGCAGTTTCGAAAGCACATAAAAATGCAAGTAGAAAAAATAGGGACCACCTTTGGTGGGAAGGTAACAGTGTTCCATGCGCCTTTGGCGTTTAGTCATGCTGGCCACATGATTCCAGAGAGATGAGTTTTATTTGAGAATTAGTCTGGCAAAGTATTTTAAAGACACAGTACAGAGAATTAGTCTGGCAAAGGTTTTGTATGCTCTAACTAGCAATACAATGTTACTGGAGAAGAAGCTTCACAAAATTAGGTTTAACAACTCTTAATGCCTTTTTGGCAATGCTATTACAGTAGGCTCTGGGACTTAGATAGTTTGAGATGGGTACTCATTTGAGATGGGTACTGGTGGTAAAATGTAAAATTTGTTACTTCCAGTTCTATGAGCATGGCTTGGTGGTGGTGGGGGTAATGTGATTGGATGGGCGTGGCCAACTTTTTTTTTTTTACTTTTAAAAGCATTTTTTCTATAACCTCTTTGGCCAAAGACATTGTAAAAAATACTTTTAAAAGGTTCTGATGATCCCAGCTGAGTTGCTTGATCGTCAGAGGCTTTTCTTTTCTTTTAAAATCATTTTTTTTTGCCTTTAAAAGAAAAAAAAAAGCCTCTGACGATCAGGCAACTCAGCTGGGATTGCCAGAGCCTTTTAAAAGCATTTTTAACAACCTCTGCAGCTGAAGACGTTGTAGAAAAAATGCTTTTAAAAGGCTCTGTTGAACCCATCTGAGCTGCGTGATCATCAGAGGCTTTTTTTAACTTTTAAAAGCATTTTTTTCAGCCAAGAAAAAATGCTTTTAAAAGTAAAAAAAAACCTCTGATAATCGTGCAGCTCCACTGGACATGGGCAGGGCCAGGGATTTTTGCTACCGGTTCTCCGAACCACCCGCCGCCATCGCTACTGGATCGACTGATTCAGTCTGAACCGGGAACATTTCACCCTTGCTCTGGACAGAATGGGGTTCGTCTACAAGGTCATTTCCCTTCAATTTGTATTTGGTGTTCTGATTTTTATTGCCAGTGTGTAGGACAGAGCATTTATTAGTCAATATTTTGAGTTGCCAATTCCGCGACCATTCCGACACATGGTCAAAGTCACTTTGTAGGGTGTCGGCTTTAACTTCCCTTATCTGTTTATTCCTTAGGCAGCATCTCTTTTCCCCATCACCCAAAGTCATTCCTATATACCATTACAGGAAAGATCCAGTGCTTGGACTGACAGATGTTCACTCCGCTTCAGTTTAAAGACTTATAGCTAAAGAGAACTTAGCATTTCATATGGAAGCTTCTTCTATTGGCTAACATCTCATGTAGTCTCTGATGTCTACCCTCAACTTTCTTACTTGTAATTAAACCCACTGGTTGTAGTCCTCCCTGCTGGGATAGTTGTGTTTTTAGCAGCTATATCACACTACTTGCTCATGTTTAATTTGTGGTTTACAAGGTCACTTGGATATCTTCCAGATGCTCTATTACTTTTTAAAGATTAGACCCATACTTGTGTTTTTTCCTATCCAGATGCAGAACTTTTCATTGTATGCCACTCATTTCAGCCCACTTTTTAAACCTTCCCATCTATACTTTTTAACCTTTATCTAAAATATTAGTCCATTTTATATCATTTGCAAACTTGATAAGTGTTCTACCAGCTACCTCATCTAGGCCAATGCTAAAAATGTAGGGCCAGGATACAGCCCTGTGACATTCCACTTGATATTACCCACTTCTAGGCTGAAATAGCCCCTTTAATCACTGTCTAGGTGCCATTACTTAACAAACAGTTAGTCCATTGATCACTAATAGATAACACTATTACACTTTTCTAATGGCAGTAGTAATAACTATATAACCAACAATTTGTTTGGTCATTATTTTAGAGATATTTACTTAGCACCATTCATACATTCACCAAAACCATTGTGGTGCCTTGAGCACACTCTCATACATGTGTACAGACCTTTGTTCCCTTTCTCCAAACTGTGCACTCTCCATACCTTCTCGAACCCATGCTGCACCCTCATGTAATTTTCATGTGGCATATCTCATATACCCAGTGCACCTTCCCCAACCCTTGTGTTGCCTCTTGTATACCCCTTTGCATGCACTGCCTTTCACATACCCCTATATGCTCTAACCAATGCAGTACCTTCTCTAACTTCCTTGTACCTTGTGTACCTTCCCAATCTACATGGCACCTTTCATGCACCCTCCTGAAGCAGGACCTCTCACACACTCACACACAGTCTCCCCAACCAACATGTCAACTGTCATACACTACATTACATCTTCACATACTCTGCCTGAATCTTGCAGTATCTTCTTTGTACTCCCATGCATTCATCACTTCCTTCCCATGTGGCAACAGGAACTTACCTCCCTGATGACCTGGAACTTCCAACTTTCTGCTAGCTTCTTCACTGACTTTCCTTGTGGAAAACTGGCAGAGTGTGTTGGAAATAACAATCGTGTGATCATAGTTAATTCTGGAAGCATGGTGTCTCAGCACACAGAAGCACTGAAGTGGCCACAATTTTGCCAAATTTCAATCCTACCAGAATCATGAAACTTTTTTCAATGGTGGTGTAACTTTGAACGGTCACTAACTGAATCGTTTTAATTGAGGATTACCTGTAGCCCTTTCATCTGGGAATGAGCAGAATAATTCCCATAATATTCCCATCCTATTACAGGATGAATTTGCATTGACTATGATCTGATGAAAGCTTCATACAGAAAAGCAAAGTTTGCAGTATATTATATTTCTATAAAATCTATTCATAGATTATACACTTCAGCAGCAACAGAGAACATGTTCTTGATGCTAATAGAGAGATAAGTTTACAAAATAGTGGAATTCCAGTTTGTAAACCCCAGCCAAGCATGTCCCATAGTGTTTAATACTTTCTCTGAATCCAAAGAAAAGTGTCTATAACACATTAGCCATTTATGAATTAAACATATCAGCAATGAGATTCATCTTTGCTTTCAAGTTTTATTTAAATAAAAACTTAAATAAGGCTATTTTTTAATATACATGCTGCATAGCATCACAACTCTTCTGGATTCTGATTATTCAGTTGTTAGGTTCTAAAACTGAGCCAAAAATACTTGGCACTGACTTGTTTAAAAAAAACAACAACACTCTTTCTTGGAGCTTGTTTTGACATCCAGATCCACAGTAACTTAAAACCTCGGGTTCCTTCTAAAAGCGTATTCCTTATTTTCGTTTAAGGAATACATGATTTCAGCAACGAAAGCATGGCTTTGTTAATTAGCCTTAAAATGGGCTACAGGTTTTTATATAAAATATACGATGATCTGATGATGGCCTAATCTTCCAAGCAGTACAGATTTATATAGTCAGTGCTTTCTGTGGTGGATTAACATGAATAGGTTTCCACAAGAAAAGCATGCTTTAGGAAGGATTTTCCATAAACAAAGCTGTTGTTTGTTACAGTGGGGGTTGGGGTAAGAGTGAAAGAAACTGTTTTGAAGAATGATACTGTATGAGAAATACAAAATAACCACCATACTCCAGGCAATAAGAAATAGAATGAATATTAATGTTTGAATTTACAAAATTTTGAGTCACTGATTAAGCATTGTAATTGGGTAACTAAATTGTCTCTGATAGATGCTTTTTTCCCCCCTTTTAAAGTCTACAAAAATCAGATTCTTATAGGTAGTGGGTTAAATTGTGATTTTGTAAAATGAAAAATATGTTAGGAAACTTTTGTCTGACTTTCTTTTAAGACAGTTAGCTGATACAGTTTGAGATATAAGTGTTCAGTATAAACCCCTACAGTGGTCTGAGAGATAGAATAGAATAGAATAGAATATTTTTTTATTGGCCAAGTGTGATTGGACACGCAAGGAATTTGTCTTGATGCATATGCTCTCAGTGTACATAAAAGAAAAGATACGTTCATCAAGAATTCTAAGGTACAACACTTAATGATAGTCATAGGGTGCAAATAAGCAATCAGGAAACAATCAACATCAATATAAATTGTAAGGATAAAAGCAACAAAGTTACAGTCATAAGTGGAAGGAGATGGGTGATGGGAACGATGTGATTTGATATGACATGATATGATACAGACCTCTCCTGCAGCCTAAGCAAGTTCATAGAGGAGAAGAGATTTTGGAATATTAGTGCAATTACAAGTACCGGTGGTCCACAATTTATGACCAGAATTAAGCCTGGAATTATGGTCATGGTCATAAAGCAAGGAAACCATGTGACCTTGCTTTATGACCATTTTTACTATGGTCATAAAGCAAGTTAGCATGATTATTAAGTGACCCACATGGTCATTAAGCAATTCCAGCATATGCTTTTTGTTGTTTTATGCTAGAAAATGGCAAAAAACATCACAAATCACATATATTTTTAATAAAATAGAGAAAGTTAAATAATTCAAAAGAATGAGCAAAATAAAGTTAGATTAAAGTTCTTTACCAATATTTTTCAAACTTGGAAGCTTTAATATGTGTGGACTTCAACTCCCATCATTCCCCAACCATGTTTGTTTTCCTGAAGACATTTTGTTATTATCCATGTAATATCACTGGTTCGTGGGACACAGAAGTTTGCTGGTTGCCTATCTAAAGTATAGTAATTTACCCTGCTAGTTTTTGCTAGGGTGTGGTTCAATCTTTCATTAGGGAATCATTTCTACCCTGATTGTTTATCTGGAGCTGTTTCCTGGTCATTGGTCAGTATTGGTTGCTAGGAAGGTTGTGTTTGTTTTCTTCCTTGACTTTCGGTTATATTTTATAAATGGTATGCATATGGGGTTTATCTCTATGTATCTGTGGATGGTTGACTTATTGAAAGACCACATTTCCAGGAATTCCTTAGCAGTTTTGGATTTGCCTTGATCTAAAATGTCAACAGCTTCCTAGCTAAAATTGTGACTGAATTTGTCTAAGTGTTGAGAGATTTTTCATGGTATCTTTTGACTGCCAGTCTTTTCTTTTGTTTAATTCATGAATGAGTTCACGAATTCATTTTGCTAATCTTACATCTTCCTTTCCTATATAGAACAGAATATAGAATTTTAATATTATATTATATTTAATATTTAATATATATTTAATATATATATTATATTATATTTAATATTATATTATATTATATATTAATTCTTTATTGGCCAAGTGTGATTGGACACAGAAGGAATTTGTCTTGGTGCATACACTCTTGGTGTACATAAAAGAAAATAATCATTCATCAAGAATCATAAGGAACAACACTTACTGATATTCATAGGGAACAAATAAGTAAGTAAATCTTAAGGATACCAACAACAAGGTTACAGTGATACAGTCATAAGTGGGAGGAGATGGGTGATAAGAATGATGAGAAGATTAATAGTAATGCAGACTTAGTAACTAGTTGGACAGTGTTGAGGGAATTATTTGTGTAGCAGAGTGATGGCATTTGGGAAAAAACTGTTCCTGTGTCTAGTCGTTCTCATGTGCAGTGCTCTATAGCATCGTTTTGAGGGTAAGAGTTGAAACAGTTTATGTCCAGATGCAAGAGGTCTGTAAATATTTTCACACTCTCTTTTTGTCTCATGCAGTGTACAGATCCCCAGTGGAAGGCAGGTTGGTAGTAATTTTTTTTTTTTTGCAGTTCTAATTATTCTCTGAAGTCTGTGTCTGTCTTATTGGGTTGCAGAACCAAATCAAACAGTTATAGAGGTGCAGATGACAGACTCAATAATTCCTACATAGAACTGAATCAGCAGCTCCTTGAGAGTTTGAGCTTTCTGAGTTGGTGCAGACATTCTTTGTTGTGCATTTTTGATAACATTTTTGATGTTAGGTGTCCATTTTAGGTCTTGAGATATGGTAGAATCTGAATTTGAAGGTTTCTACTGTTAATACTGTGTTGTCTAGTATTATGAGAGGTGGTAGTTTGGAGGGTTTCTCCTAAAGTCCACCACCATTTCTACGGTTTTGAGTGTGTTCAGTTCCAGATTGTTCTAGTCACACCATGAGGCTAGTTGTTCAACTTCCCGCCTGTATGTGGATTCATCATTGTCTCGAATGAGACCTATCACTGTTGTATCATCTGCAAACTCCAGTAATTTAACAGATGGATCATTAGAGATGCAGTCATTGGTATACAGAGAGAAGAGAAGTGGAGAAAGCACATAGCCTTGGGGGCCCCTGTGCTAATTGTACAGATATCTGATGTGATTCTGCTTAGCTTCACGTGCTACTTCCTGTTTGTTAGGAAGCTTGTGATCCATTTACAAGTTTGTTCAGGTACCGCTAGCTGGTTTAGCTTAGGTAGAAGAATGTCTGGAATGATGGTGTTGAATGCTGAACTAAGGTCTACAAAGAGGACCATTGCATAGGTCTTTGGAGATTCAAGATGTTATAGGATTTAATGCAGAGCTATATTAACAGCATCATCTGTTGATCTATTTGCTCGGCATGCAAATTGCAGGGGGTCTAACAGCAGATCCGTATGGTTTTCAAGTGGGACAGCACTAGCCTTTCAAAGATTTTCATAACTAGAAATGATAGAGCAACTGATCTGTAGTCATTCAGTTCCTTATTGGTGGGCTTCTTCGGTACTGGGATGATAGTAGAATGTTTGAAGCAAGAAGGAACATAGCACATCTCTAGCGATTTATTGAAGATAAGGGTGAAGATGGGAGCCAATTGGTCAGTACAGACTTTTAAGCAAGAAGGAGTTATCTTGCTTAGGCATGGAGCTTTTCCAGCTTTTGTCTGGGAAATAGGTCTTGTGCTTCCTTTTCTGTGATCACTAGGGTTGTGAACCCAATGGGATGGGGTCAGTTGTAGGAGGCTTGACTGTTGTTGGTGTGTCTGAGATGGGGTTTGTGAAGATAGGTGGCTGTAGTTTCCTTTCAAACCTGCAGTAAAACACGTTGAGGTTATCTGCCAGTTGTTGATTTCCTTCAGCCTGGAAAGGAGGTTTGCCATAACCGGTTATATTTTTAAGAGTTTTCCACATGTTTGCTGATTCATTTGTTGAGAACTGATTCTTTAGCTTTTCAGAGTAGCTTCTTTTTACTACTCTGATTTCCCTTGTTAATACATTTCTGGGCTGATTGTACAGCATTTTATCACCTTTTGTGTAGACTTCCTCTTTGTAATGGTGTAGGTGCTTAAGGTTAGCTGTGAAACAAGATTTGTTGTTACTGTATATTCGCAAGTTCCTGGTGGGTACACATAGGTCTTCAAAGAAGCTGACATATGATGTTACAGTATATGTGAGTTCGTCTAAGTCTGCAGAGCGACTTTCATAAACATTGCAATCAGTGCAGTCAAGGCAGGCCTGTAATTTTAACTTTGTCTCCTCAGTCCAGGTCTTTACTGATTTAATTGTTGGTTTTGTGGTTTTAAGTCTTTCCCTGTAACCAGGTACAAGGTGAATCATGCAATGATCAGAGTATCACAGCTGCTCATCGTAAGGACCTATAGGCATCTTTTAGTGTTGTGTAGCAGGGGTCTAAAGCCGTGATGGTGAACCTATGGCACGCGTGCCACAGGTGGCACGCAGAGCCATATCTGTTGGCACGTGAGTGTTGCCCTAGCTCAGCTCCATCGCACATGCATGCACAGGCCAACTGATTTTTGGGACTTCTGGGCCCAACAGAAGTTGGGAACAGGCCATTTTTGGCCTCTGAGGGGCATCCGGATGGCCTTGGGGGGGTGGAGACTGTTTTCACCCTCCCCAGGCTCCAATAAAGCCTCTGGAGCCTGGGGAGGGTGAAAAACGAGCCTACTGGACCTTCCGGTAACATTTTTGCCATCGCGTGCCAAAAGTGGGGGGGAGTGCAGGAGGGTTGCGCGGGGGAAAGGGACGCAAAGGGGCATTGAATTATGGATGTGGGCTCATGCTCACATGATCCACCTGCACTCCCCCCACTTTTGTCACGTGACGGCAAAAAGGTTAGCCATCACTGGTCTAAAGTATTCTTGCCTCTAGTGGGACAATTGACATGCTGAAATATTTTGGTAGCTCTTTCCTTAAGTTTCCTTTGTTTAGATCTCCCATAATAATGGCCAGTGAATCGGGGTATTTGGCTTCAACCTTCATAATCTGGTCAGCTCGAATTCATAATGCATTGTTTACACAGGCTTGTGGAGGAACATAAACAATTAGTAGAAATAGGAGAACTTGTGTGGACAGTAAAATAGTTTACATTGATAAGTAATGACTTTAAGTTTTCATCACAGAATTTTATATTCTGGATATTATAATTATATCCTGAGACCAGCTGTTGTTGATATATAAGCATAAGCCTCCTCCCTTCTTTTTACCTAATGATTTTGCAATTCTGTCTGCTCTATGTATCTAAAACCCTGGAATTTGCATGCTGTTGTCATCAATATCATCATGTAACCAGGTTTCAATAAAGCATAGAATAGAATAGAATAGAATAGAATAGAATAGAATAGAATAGAATAGAATAGAATAGAATAGAATAGAATAGAATTTTTTATTGGCCAAGTGTGATTGGACACACAAGGAATTTGTCTTGGTGCATATGCTCTCAGTGTACATAAAAGAAAAGATACGTTCATCAAGGTACAACATTTACAACACAATTGATGATCAATATATCAATATAAATCATAAGGATTGCCAGCAACAAGTTATAGTCATACAGTCATAAGTGGAAAGAGATTGGTGATGGGAACTATGAAACGATTAATAGTAGTGCAGATTCAGTAAATAGTCTGACAGTGTTGAGGGAATTATTTGTTTAGCAGAGTGATGGCCTTCAGGAAAAAACTGTTCTTGTGTCTAGTTGTTCTGGTGTGCAGTGCTCTATAGCGTCGTTTTGAGGGTAGGAGTTGAAACAGTTTATGTCCAGGATGCCAGTGATCTGCAAATATTTTCACGGCCCTCTTCTTGATTCGTGCAGTATACAGGTCCTCAATGGAAGGCAGGTTGGTAGCAATTATTTTTCTGCAGTTCTAATTATCCTCTGAAGTCTGTGTTTTCTTGTTGGGTTGCAGAACCGAACCAGACAGTTATAGAGGTGCAAATGACAGACTCAATAATTCCTCTGTAGAATTGGATCAGCAGCTCCTTGGGCAGTTTGAGCTTACTGAGTTGGCAGAAAGAACATTCTTTGTTGTCCTTTTTAATGATGTTTTGATGTTAGCTGTCCATTTGAGATCTTGCGATATGATAGAACCCAGAAATTTGAAGGTTTCTACTGTTGATACTGTGTTGTCAAGTATTGTGAGAGGTGGAAGTATGGAAGGGTTTTTCCTAAAGTCTACCACCATTTCTACGGTTTTGAGTGTGTTCAGTTCCAGATTGTTTTGGTTGCACCACAAGGCTAGTCGTTCGACCTCTCGTCTATATGCGGATTCATCATTGTCTCGAATGAGACCAATCACTGTTGTGTCATCTGCGAACTTCAGTAGCTTAACAGATGGATCATTGGAGATGCAGTCATTGGTATACAGAGAGAAGAGAAGTGGGGAGAGCACACAGCCTTGGGGGGCCCCTGTGCTAATTGTACAGGTATTTGATGTGATCTTGCTTAGCTTCACCTGCTGCTTCCTGTTTGTTAGGAAGCTTGTGATCCACTTACAAGTCTGTTCCGGTGCAGATGTGCTGTGAAAATCAGAGTTGCATCTGTTTAAAAGGAGTATTTCATCCATCTTGTTAGCAAGTGAACATAAATTTTTCAGGAAGATCGAAGGCAGAGCCATTCTATTTCCCCTATTCCTTAGCTTATTTAAAATTCCCACCCTCTTACCTCATCAACAGATGAAGATTTTGAAATTATAAGAAATATTTTCCAATTAAAATATTGAATATGTGTGTGTATGTATAAAATGTAGATTTTTAAAGTCAATTTCAATTGACATTGTTTTTCTCCATCAATTAATCCTTTTCATACTTGTAAATTTAAAAAAGAACCAAAGAGTTAGGATTAGGATTGATACAAATATATTTTGTAGAAGGGCGGTATACAAATGTAATAATAAATAAATAAATAAATAAATAAATAAATAAATAAATAAATAAATAAATAAATAAATAAATAAATAAATAAATAAATAAAAAGTATAAATATATTCTTAAAATATTATTTTTATATTCGGTGTTTTTTAATGCACTGAAATTATTAGTAATGCATTATCTGCAAAGAACAATAAGTGCATTTTTGGATAAATAACCTTCTGTACTCTATTTTTAATACATATAAAATATTATTTAATAACAACAACAACAACAACAACAACAACAACAACAACGAGTTGGAAGGGACCTTGAAGGCCTTCTAGTCCAACTCCCTACCCAGGCAGGAAACCCTACACCACTTCAGACAAATGGTTATCCAACATCTTCTCACAAATTTCCAGTATTGAAGCATTCACAACTTTTGAGGCAAGTTGTTGCACTGATTAATTGTTCTAACTGACAGGAAATTTTTCCTTAGTTCTAAGTTGTTTCTCTCCTTGATTAGTTTTCACCCATTGCTTCTTGCTCTACCCTCAGGTGCTTTGGAGAATAGTTTGACTCCGTCTTCTTTGTGGCAACCCCTGAGATTTTGGAACACTGCTATCATGTCTCCCCTAGTCCTTCTTTTCATTAAACTAGACATACCAAGTTCTTGCAACCATTCTTCATATGTTTTAGCCTCCAGTCTCCTATCATCTTTGTTGCTCTTCTCTGCACTCTTTCTAGAGTCTCAATATCTTTTTTACATCGTGGCGACCAGAACTGAATGCAATATTCCAAGTCTGGCCTTACCAAGGCATTATAAAGTGGTATTAACACTTCACTATTTAAATAGCGTCAATACTAGAAATTGTGTTTGGAAAGAGCATAAAAGAATTATTAAAATATTTTAACATTATTGTTTTGTTTCTTCTAAAAAATCCTATATTAAATAAGAAACAAAAATTAATACAGGATATCTTGAAAGAATGGTCCAGAAATTAGAAAGTAACTACAATGTTAACACTCAGTAATAATATCTGTTCCTATGGATATAATATGTTTAAAATAGGTTAATGAAGATGTGAAACAAATTTTATTCAAAAATATAAAGTATGGATATGGAATTACACATGGCAGATCACGAGAATGATTTGAAAAAGGATATACAGAAGCTAGCTAAAGTTGTAAATGGTTATAGATAAAAAATAAGATTTTTTTCCCCTCTACTTTTTAATCCTTTCCATTCTCTTGCCTTTCTATATGTTTAGTTATTATTATTGTAATTAATCTTCTTAATAAAAATTATATTCAATCTACCATATACTAGAGATGCATTACATTACAAGAATGCTTATCCTACATAATTGTTGGCATCAGGTGGCCATGAAAGAAATTTGACTCATATATTATGGTCATGATCTTTCATATACAGTATATTGACCTAATTATTGAGATGTTCTGGTTTTTAAAAATACACATAATACTGAATTATATACCAATTACTTGGAATTTAGCATGGTCAGAATAAAGTTGTGTGAACTCAGTTCTCAAAATCATTACATTGGCTACTGCTGATAGGAATTGACGTTCAACACATCTGGAAAAAATGCCAAGTTGCAGAAAACTGCATTGTAGTTTTAACTCTACCCAAATGTGAGCTGTCATCTAAATTTGTTGTGTGATATCTACAAATATAATTTAATCAATTCTTAACTTTCTTCTGCCTTGCTCGGTGCTCTTTTTATTTCTCCATTTCGAGATGATGGGTTTAAGCAAAACATGAAAAATCTGCTTGGAGATTACTCACACTAATTGTTCTTGTATAATAGATCAAGATGTCTAACTAGAGACACACTAATGGACAAAAGGATGTCATATGTTTACAATATTTCTGTTAATATATTGAAATGGCATCCCAGGCCAGATAGCTAAGAGGTCAATTCGAGGTACACAAATAGAGCTGTTATTAATCACTCTGATGCCTAATTGTCTGATACTTTGCAAATTAGTTACAGTAAATCTTTCAGGGAATCCACATTTTAATCATTTTCCCTTGCAAATAATATATTTAGTCATGCTTTGCAGATTAATTTTTAATTTATTACAATGCCACATTAAAATGTGAACATATATAATATATATCATCTATCTATCCATCCCGCCATCCATCCATTCATCCATCCATCTTTGATTTTATCAAAATAGATCACAATTACAAATTCATAAAGTAGTTGATCAACTGTGATGTTAGAGTAGGATTCTATAATTAGAAAAGCACAACACACATAATTTGTGATTTTTTTGGCTCCTTAAAAGAATGGGATTCATATTTTGTGGTTAATTAAAATATCTAGTTTTCACAAATTTTATGGCATATTTAATTTGCATATGAATGTAAGAATTTTTCTATCCAAACTGCTGCAACAGATAGATATAAATATAGGTGCATGGATATTAAGGACTATTCAAATATATGAGAAAGAATAGAACGACAAACGATAAAACAAGCTTATATTTAGGAAAACCCAAGCTAGATCTTAAAACTAATTTGAGACTGTTTCCCGATATTAAATTCTGAAATTATTAATATTAAATATAAAACTCTTATAGCTAGTTTGTTCTGGTGGTTAAGGCACCAAGAGAAGAGTTCAAGTTCCAACTTAGCCATGAAAGCCACCTGGTTTTTGGACCAGTCATTCTCTTTTAGCCCAACTCACCTCACAGGGTTGTTGTTGTCAAGAAAAGAGGAAAGTTTGTTGGATAAGTGGTATTTCAAAACATGTATAAAAGGTAAAGGTTTCCCTCGTACATATGTGCTAGTCGTTGCCAACTCTAGGGGGCGATGCTCATCTCCGTTTCAAAGCCGAAGAGCCAGCGCTGTCCGAAGACGTCTCCGTGGTCATGTGGCCGGCATGACTCAACACCAAAGGCGCACGGAATGCTGTTACCTTCCCACCAAAGGTGGTCCCTATTTTTTCTACTTGCATTTTTACGTGCTTTTGAAACTGCTAGGTTGGCAGAAGCTGGGACAAGTAACAGGAGCTCACCCCATTACACGGCAGCACTAGGGATTCGAACCGCTGAGCTGCCGACCTTTCGATCGACAAGCTCAATGTCCTAGCCCCTGAGCCACCGTGTCGGGTATTATATACCTATACTTTCAGAGTTCACTTTTATTACCCTTTCCTTTGTCGTTCCTAACACTGTCTGCTGTCTCTCTGTAGTTTCCCTTGGCATTTGTAGTGCTACACTACTCAAATAACTAGTAAGAAGTTCAGCAGGAAATAAGGATAAGTAGGGAGTAAAATTTGCTTACAGTGAGCCAGGAAAAATAACCCTGCTTTACTCAATATAATTTACACAGCTTTCTATTGTTTGCTGAACCAATGTGATATGGATCAGTGGGAATAGTCAGGCAGAACCATTGCAAAGAGCAGATAGACAGTGACACTGTGAATTTCTGTGGTTGCTGGAGCAAGATGGGACCAAGATTTAAATTAGTTGTTCAGACATGATAGAAGTTTCATTAAATGTTGTCTGGAGATGTCTGAATACATCTAGATACTGTTTAACTTTGCAAGAGTCATCTTTTATTTGAATCATTTCTATTGGCTGGTAGAAGAAGGTTAAGATAAGTATAAAAGCTATTAAGTCATTAGGTGACTTTTATTTCAATACTAGTAAGATATCATTGTCCACAATATCTGAAAGCACACAAATTAAGTTAGCCACAAAGACTGAGGGGAAGCAGGCAAAAAAATTCAGCGTCAATTTCCCAGCTACTATAACTTTAAAAATAGAAATCTGCTTAAAGTTCCTGGAATGCATCACAAAGTTGTGCCCTGAAAAGTAGTTCAAATTTGTCATAATAGTAGCTGAATTTGTTTGTTTATTTCAGTGGATTTGCTTCAAATGTAACTAAGTCTGTATACAATGACTTCTATATATTAAACTTCAAATTGATTCAAAAATCTTGATCATGCTCATGATAATAATTAAAATAGATATTAAAGTGACAGGTTCTAGAGGAACAAAAATGAACTGTGCCTCATTTTAAAGTAGTAAAATATGGGGCTGTACAATACGCTCTAAAAGATCATATGAGATTTTTTCCTCTGAAATTTATCTTTGGATCATCTTGGATGAGCTCTCTCAGTTTCTGTTCCTGGTTTAGGATAACCAATTTTACTCTGGTTATTTTTCCCCCTCTGGTTATTTTCCCCCCTAGGGTATATTAATTTATGCTGTGTTTATAAGTTGGTTGGCAACTGGTTTACAATAGATCTGAATGAACACAAAGTAAATTTTGTGGCAATTCATGACTATGGCACACCCACCTGACATAAATAGGGACAGTAAAGTTTTGCTAATAAAAAACTTTATGGATATTCATCTATGGTTTGATTACAGATAGAAAAAGTAAACAAAGGAAATGAAATTTGAGCTTCTCTATATTTTCCCTGTGTATGTGAAAGTTGCCATTGAAATAATCTTCCTGGCTTGTAAATGTAACTCTGATTCATTTATTTCTTTTTTAAATAAATCTCATGTTTTCATGAAAAATATTGGTTGAGCTCCCTCAGTGTACTGCCCCCAACAAAATACAGCTCACAGTGAAGACAGAAAATACCTAACCCAATAAATTATATTAATAAAACACCCAGTCCTATTGCACCAGTGTGAACATGTTACATATTGTGCTGGCCCTGCAAGTCCATTGTAAAAGGTAAAGATTCCTCTCGCACATATGTTCTAATCGTTCCCGACTCTAGGGGCTGGTGCTCATCTCCATTTCAAAGCCGAAGAGCCAGCGCTGTCCAAAGACGTCTCTGTGGTCATGTAGCCAGTATGACTAAATGTGAAAGGTGCACAGAATGTTACCTTCCCACCAAAGGGGGTAACATTTTTTACATGCTTTTGAACTGCTAGAAGCTGGGACAAGTAATGGGAGCTCACCCCATTACGTGGCACTAGGGATTTGAATCACTGAACTGCCAATCTTTCGATTGACAAGTTCAGTGACTTAGCCACTGAGCCACCGTGCCTCTTAAGTCCATCATACTATGTAATTATGATGTCATTTCACATTCAGGAGTCTGACAGCCCACGGATAAAAACTGTTTATGCTTCTATATCTCCTATCTGATGGTAGGAGGGTAAAGAAGTGGTGACCAGGGTCAGAGTTGTTCCTGAGAATTTTCCTCATTCTTCTAAGGCAACAAGCCTTAGTGGTCTCATCTAGTGGTATCAGGCGACAGCCCATGATGTTTTGTCCTGTGCTCACCATCTTCTGTAATGTTTTTCTATCCGTGGCTCTCAAGCTAGCATGCCATACCATGATGCAATAAGTGAAGACACTTTCTATTGTGGACCAGTAAAAGGAGGTCATCAGTTGATGTTCCACCCTGTTTTTATGTAAGACCTTAAGGAAATGGAGTCCCTGTTGGGCCTTCCTGGCCACCTAGATCGTGTTGTTTTTCCAGGTAAATTCTTCACTGAGATGGACTCCCAGGAATTTAAAGGAGGAAACTCTCTCTACACCACCCCCCTTAGTGTAAAGGGGGGCAGGTTCCTCTCTTCCTCTGGAAGTCCAACACCATCTCTTGGTCTTGCTGATGTTCAGGTGTGGGTTGTTTTTTAAGCACCATATGGATAGTTTTTGAACCTCCTCCCTGTGCACTGTTTCATCTCCACTTGTAATAAGACCCACTACAGTGGTGTCATCTGCGAACTTAATGATCACAGTGGATGGGTTGATGATACACAATCATGTGTGTACAGTGAATACAGGTAGGGACTGAGCAGACAGCCCTGTGGTAACCAGAGCTAAGCTTCAGGGAGGTAGATATGACAGACCCTTGATACGCCTATTTGCCTTTAATCTGAATAGAGTGAATGCTAAAACTCTTATTCTCATTCACATTTAAGCTGTATTTTGACATTTTGTGCTCCAAGAAACCAATCAGCTATTATTTGGCTATTAGAGTGATTTAATTGAAGTGCCTTCAATTTTCCTAACCAATGTACATTCTCTTGCTAATAAGATGGATGAAATACTCCTCTTAAACAGATATAATTCTGATTTTCACAATTCAGCAGTCCTTTGCTTCTCTGAAACTTGGTTAAATGAATCAACTGAAGCAGCAGGTGAAGCTAAGCAGATCACATCAGATACCTGTACAATTAGAAAAGGGCAAAGCTGTGTGCTCTCCCCACTTCTCTTCTCTCTGTATACCAATGACTGCATCTCTAATGATCCATCTGTTAAACTGAAGTTTGCAGATGACACAACTGTGATCGGTCTCATTCGAGACAATGATGAATCCGCATACAGATGGGAGGTTGAACGGCTAGCCTCGTGGTGCAACCAGAACAATCTGGAACTGAACACATTCAAAACCGTAGAAATGGTGGTAGACTTTAGGAGAAGTCTAAAGTCCATACTTTAGAAGCCCCTCCATTCTTCCACCCCTCATAATACTAGACAACACAGTATCAACAGTAGAAACCTTCAATTTTCTAGGTTCTACCATATTGCATGATCTAAAATGGACAGCTAACGTCAAAAACATCATCAAAAAAGCACAAGAAAGAATGTTCTTTCTGCACCAACTCAGAAAGCTCAAACTGCCCAAGGAGCTGCTGATCCAGTTCTACAAGGGAATTATTGAGTCTGTCATCTGCACCTCTATAACTGTCTGGTTTGGTTCTGCAACCCAATAAGACACAGACTTCAGAGAGTAATTATAACTGCAGAAAAAAGCAATTGCTACCAGTCTGCCTTCCATTGAGGACCTGTATACTGCACGAGTCAAAAAGAGAGCTGTTAAAATATTTACAGATCCCTCACATCCTGGACCTAAATTGTTTCAACTCCTACCCTCAAAACAATGCTATAGAGCACTGCACATGAGAACAACTAGACACAAGAACAGTTTTTTCCAGAAGGCCATCACTCTGCTAAACAAATAATTCCCTCAATATTGTCAAACTGTTTACTAAATCTGCACTACTATTAATCTTCTCATCGTTCCCATCACCATCTCCTTCCACTTATGACTGTAACTTTGTTGCTTATATCCTTACAATTTATACTGTAATTGATTGTTTCCTAATTGCTTAATTGTAGCCTATGACTATCATTAAGTGTTGTATCATTAAGTGTTAAATTTGCACCCTATGACCATCATTAAGTGTTGTAAGTGTTGTACCTTGATGAAGGTATTTTTTCTTTTATGTACACTAAGAGCATATGCACCAAGACAAATTCCTTGTGTGTCTAATCACACTTGGCCAATAAAAAACTATTCTATACTTCCCAAGTGGTAATTATGAAATAATTGGAGGAACGACAATTGGTACCAAAGGCCCAAAACACAATTGTCAATTTTTAAAAGGAAAATGCATGACTTTTATTGGTTTATTATCAGTTCTTAAGATCTATGTTAATATTGTAATAATTTTTTCCTTGCAGAACTGACTTTCATGTAGGGTATAAACCCAAAATGTGAGTCATACTTGAAATGTATGACTTCTTTGATAGTTCTTCATTAATTGCATTAATTGCCTAAGAAATGAAGAATGTTGGGCAATTTAAAATTAAACAGCAACAAATTCCTTTACCTCTTTCATATGTGGCATTGTTTCCTCTTTCCAAAACAGAGAACCACCCATTGGAAGCTGCAAAACAGGAAACATTTTTGTTGAACTTTGCAAAGTTCAACCTGTATCTAATGTTTGACTATTTTTTTAAATCAGCATTTTAGCTATTGAATATATCATTTCACTTCTTTGGCTCCAGTAACTTTCTTAGAATACATACATTGTAGATAACACTCTAAAAAGCAATCCAATTATTCAGAAGCTTTAGAAGTGTGTTATCTTTGGCCAATACCCCAAAAGACTAAAGTTGTGAAAACTGAACTCTTTTGAGGCTCTAATAAACTTCATAATACACAAAATTTTCTAATAAATGAGATTGGCTTGTATATTGTTTGTACTTAGAAGAATACAGTATTTAAACATTTAGGAAGAGAATTGTAGAAAGGAGATACTGAAGAACATTCTATATAATTTTTCTACCAGTTTAAAGAATTGAACTTTAGATCAGTTCTCACTCTGGAAGAACACCAATATTTACATTAACAACAAAGATTAGAAGTTGGGTAAAAAAGATTATCCATCTTTTGAATGGATAATTTTACTATCTTTATTGAAAATGAGAGTTAGTGAAACTTGAAAACATGCATATTGCTTTGTAATTCTTGTCTCCCCTTCAGATGATTTGATACATCTCATGAATAGCCAGCACTGAATAAAAGTAATAATAATAATAATTATTATTATTATTTAATTTTTATACAGCCCTTCTCCCGAAGGACTCAGAGCGGTGAATAAAATCAAATTAAACACAGCGAGGTATTTTTAGGACTGTATTCTAAACAAAACTAGGTATTTTAATTGGAGCTTCTATATATGTCATAGTTCACTGGTGGCGAACCTATGGCATGCATGCTAGAGGTGGCAGAGCCCTCTCTGTGGGCACACATGCAGTGTTCCCAGTTCCATCGCATTTCTCCATCGTGTTTCTCATGTGTTCTGATGAATAGAAATAAAAGTTAGTGAAACAAAAAAGAGATGATAAAAAGGCTGATATAGTGGTTCCTGAAAGCCAAGCAATGACCATAATTTAGTTCAATAAATGAAAGTTTTTAATTGTATTAAATGCTTGTAAGCTATTTTTTAGATCATGTCCATGTAAAGCAACAAATAAGAAATGACAATTAACACACAATAATTGTATGCTTTTGTTTGTTTTTTTGTTTAAATAAAATGATAATAACAAACAAACAATAAGAACACAATGCCAAAACAAAGTATAAAAGTCAGGTATTGCTATGTACAATGTAGTAGGCGAAGAACCTGGTAGCATTTTTGTTGGTTTTCAGCGTAGATTGCCTTCTTTATGTGTTAAAAAAAATCACAGGAAGGCCTGAATATAGAAGGCATGAACCAAGGAGTCTTCAACGAATCAACTGCTGATGTGACTGGAAGGCATCCCTTAAGAATTGTGGGATTTAAGCCGATGGAGAAGTATTGCTATTTAAAAAAGCAACAAGATAATAAAAACTATCTCTGGGAAAAAGTAATCTTTGGAAACAGTCATATGAGCTGGGAGTTCAGATTTATAGCTCCAAAAGAATTGAAATCAAAATAAACAAAGCTGTAGTCAAGGATATTCCACAGGAACTACAAGGAGCGGAAGCGAGATTATGAGCTATTCCTTCTGTTATGAAAACTTGTTTACATAGCTCAGAATTTAATGTCAGTCACTTATTTATGGGCCAAGGCAGTTCGCTATTCTAGTGCTCACAAGATATAGATATGAAAGGGGCAGGATAATACATATAGGTAGAATATCCCTTCACATTCTAGCATTTTCATGTTAAGAGAGAAGAATTGGAGTATGACAAGAATATATGTAAAAAGAAGAGTTTATATGGCTGTGCAATTATGCCAGTATTAGCAAAAAAAGAAAGGACTAGTCAAGGTTAAAGCAGGGACGTCCTTGATAAAGAATATCAAGATGGTGGCCATGGTTGAGATTCTACTTTTTATATGTGATGTGCGTACTTTGGATTCTGTTATATTCACTTTGAAACTTCTTATCTCTGCTTTCTTAGCCTGGTTATCCACTTGGTTGCCTAACAGATTTATTGCAACCAAGGACCAGATGGTATGACTGTATCTGATTATTTCAGAACAAACTTAAGTAAAAAGTAAAAAAGCAGAAAAACAAATGAGATTGCTCAACAGTCAAACAAAACTGGTTTTAATTCACAATTTGAAAGGTAAAATTTGTAAACCTATAAGTATTAAAGCAAATTAGTAATAGGAACTAAAATAGCTTTTAACACATACACACATTCATTCTTAGATTCTTATACATTATTTTCCAGCAGAGCTAAATCTCACAATCCAATACAATGTGATAAACAATTCATTATAGGTTTAGGTCTGGATTTGACAAAGTGAGACTTGTTTGGATTTTCCAGTCTTAGTAGTTGTATAAATAACTTTTTCTTCTTCCTTTTCAGAATTCCTGAGAAGATACAGTTTGTGATATATTATCCAGCACATAGATCCCTGTGCCTTTACCTATTGGAAAGTGTTGTATTGGTTTCTTAGCCATATTATCCAAGGTTTTAAAACAGGTCATACATATGCAGCTTTCTGGAAAACATGCATTCCTACTTTTTCATGAATTCTTGCTGAATTTTTAAAAATAGATAATCTAAACCATTTCCCCCTACAGTGAAAACATCTACAGTGGTATATGTACTCAAAAAAATAGCTTTCTAAGTTATCAGTGGAAAGGCCCATGAATATATAACTACAGTATTTATAATACAGTCACTTTTAATGTGAAAAGGACTGGAATGGATTGCTGTTGAAATTTTTTCTTAATGAAATTCATAGCTGTGAGCATATACTGGTTTCTAATGTGTCTGCAATTCTGGCTCCAGCTGTTAAAAATTCCTGCATTAAACAAAATTAAAATATTATAAATCAGCATGGAAAATAGTTTACAGCAGTGATAATCATCTGAGTCAACTGCTACTGAATTTGGCTGGTTTGTTAAAAACATAGAGGGCTAAATTTGAAAAAAAAACAGTGTCTATTTTAATGTGTCCATTACACTGGGATTAGTACTAAGAATTAGAAGAAAGACCTGTTCAACTAGCAAATAAACTATCTTCATGGCTGTATCAAGCCCTGTATAGCTTCATAAACTATACAGGGAAGGGCTATAATTTGATGAGTAAAGCATAAGTTTTGTATGCAGGAGGTTCAGAGTTCAGTTCCTGACATTTTGTTGTTTAAAAATGCAGTTTCTTTACTTGCTTTTAATGTTAGAAATCTGTTTATATCTATATGCATACATGTTTGTGTATGCAAATATATATATGTATGTGTCTATATATCAGAAAGGAAATATCCTCTAAACTTCTATTCCAAAATTTTTCACAAATATCGACACATAATTATTTACTTTTTATAAAGGTAAAAGCAATAAAACAAAGAAACAAACTAGAAACGGTCTGATGATATGCAGAGACTCAGAACTGAGGGAAGCTTTTCTCTTCTGCTATAGTTTATCAGTTTTCATGTAATGTTCAGTATATTTAACCATAGAAAAATATGACTGAAAAATACTGAGGCAACAGATTTCCGTTCACATAATTAACAAAAGAATAAAGCTGAGCTTGAAATGACTCTGCAAATCATTCTTTCAGATTTGAAGGTTGCTGCAAGGTAGGAAAAAGTCTAACAATGAGTCATTTCCTGTAAAAGGATTAAATATAGTCCTTAGCTCCCTAAAATTGCATAGCACCAGTTTATCGCTTAGTGGTATATATTAAACCATCAATGGTTTACTCAATAAAATAGGGTTCAGCACAATACATGAACCCACAGTTGTTAGAATGAAACTATGAATAAAATGAAGAATATTAACTACAGTAGTCCTTGACTTAGTTAATTTAGTGACCATTCAAAGTTATAACAGCACTGAAAAAAGTGAGTTATGATGGTTTTTCCAAGTTACGATCTTTGCAGCATTCTCATAGTCATGTGATCAAAATTCAGATGTTGGCAATTGGTTCATATTTACAACCATTATTGTGTCCCAAGATCATCTGATCACTTTTTGTGACCTTCTGATAAATAAAGCCAATGGGGAAACCAAATTCATATAACAACCGGATTGCTAACTTATTAACTGCTGTGATTCACTAAACAACTGTGGCAAGAAAGGTCGTAAAGTCAAAACTCAATTAATAAATGTCTCACTTAACAATAGAAACTTTGGGCTCCATTGTGGTCATAAGTTGAGAACTACCCGTACATCCACAGTTTGTTATAGGGTTGCCTTGTCTAACCTTGACTGTGTTGTCTTCCAAACCCAGACATATTGCTTGTTATGCTTAAGCATCATTAGTTCTCCCTAAAAATGACCCAGCATGTTGAGCAGCAACAAAAGTTAGTCACTCGCTCATGGTACTATTTTAAAAGCAAATATGACAGGAAGTGGTATAAGTGACTTCTGTTCGGCCAATATTATCTAGCCAAATGGAGTTGGGATATCACCTGGGTGAGGGTGAGAGGGAAAGCAGAAGCAATTTATGACAGAATCAAACCCTGGATATTTTTTTTAATCTGTGGTTAAAGTATGTCTTGAACAAGTAATACATCATAATTTAGAATAATATCATGTCAACATATTCTTATGGATGAAGGTGACCAAGAGTTGATTCCCACTGAACAATTGAGAAAGACCAGGTCATAAAAATAAAAATGTGTAAAATCATACAGGTGTGAATGAAGAGTATTCTTTTCTATGCTAATTGGTGTCTCCATCAAATGTGAGATGCTATGAACTGAAATTGGATATATTTGATGAATGCCAGGAAGATTGTAGTTCTTTTAATTTCCAGAAAGTCTCTTATGCAGGAAAAGATTAAGCACCTGCTGTAAATGAGACAGTGTAGCTATATTCTGAGGATATATGAAAGCCAAACAGAAACTCGGTTCCTTTTCAGTCAAATAAAGGGGATATGATATTCCCACCAAAAATCCCCAGAATAAAAAGAATGGCTGGATGGATACTTTCCTTTCCTTTTCTTCTAAACTTTAGTATTTTTAGTATTTTTTTACTAAATGCAACATTCATATTCTCCCCTATATAGTTAGTTATGATTTCATGTGTTGTAAAAACACAGCAGTGTAAATTCAGGGTATTTGCAGGATATTATATCAAAGGAAAGTTTCCCACAAATTAAAAGAACTGCAGTCATCCTGGCATTCATCAGATATGTTCGATTTCAATTCATAGCATCACAATTTTGGTTGGGATAGAAAGAAAGCTTGGAATAGAAAGAAAGCTTTTCATTCATTCCTGTATGATTTTATCCTCCCTTTTATGATCCACCTGGCTTTTCTCAAGCAAAACCTAAACGAAATAGAAAGCAAAGAAGCACTTCACAAGATCTTATTCATTTGCAAGTGCCAGCATTTCTGCAGGTAGAAATGTTGACACTTAGAAAGAAAAGCTTAGTAAGATAGATGATAAATTTATTTTATTTATTTTTATTTATTTATTTATTTGTCGTAACAATATATACAAGCATTACATAAAGGATTATATAATATATAAACATATATATGAGGAGAAACAAGGTAATATAAACATATATATATATATATAGGGGAAGAAACAATAGGACAGGAACGGTAGGCATGTTTGTGCTCTTACGCAAGCCCCTTAGAGTCCTCTTAGGAATGTGGTGAGATCAACCGTGGATAGATTTTGAGTAAAGCTTTGGGGTTATGAGAAGAGACCACAGAGTCAGGTAATGCATTCCAAGCATAGATAATTCTGTTACAGAAATCGTGTTTTCTGCAATCTAAACTGGAGCGGTTGACATTGAGTTTAAATCTGTTGGTCGCTCTTGTGTTATTGTTATTGAAACTGAAGAAGTCATTGACAGGAAGGACATTACAACAGATGATTTTATGAGCTAAACCCAGGTCCTGTCGAAGGCGACGAAGTTCCAAGTTTTCTAGACCCAGGATATCAAGTCTGGTGGAATAAGGTATTTTATTGGTTTCGGAGGAGTGGAGAACTCTTCTCGTAAAATACCTTTGGACACGCTCAACTGTATTGATATCAGATATATGGTATGGGTTCCAGGCAGGCGAGCAGTAATCAAGGTACATTTAAAGTAATCAATTTACATTTCTTGGAACAGTGCAATAATGGACAATAAACTGTACCATGTTGGTGCTTCAGAAACATCATCCTGTTTCTTTGCCAAAGTCTTATATCCGTGTTATATCCATATTTATCTTGAAAAAAACAACAACCCTATTGTGTCTTGCAATCTGTCCAGTGCTCAAAAGTCTTCATTCAGTCTAATTGATTTTGATAATTTTAAACATGTCTCAAAAATTTTCTTTCTAAAAGAGATTGCAGAAAGAGGTGATCCTGTGAATCTAAAGAGCCCCAGAGAAACAAGTCATAGCAGTCAGTTTCATCCAAAATTTACTACAGAGACTATATTGATCATGTTGTGGATGACCTGGGGAAATGCATACCCTCTTAATCCTATTTTACTGCTCAAGGTTTTTCATACTAACAACTATTAGTATGGATCACTTTCAAGAAGCTGGAATGGAAACATTGTCTTGCAGTTGCCCTCTTCCTTCCTGAAGATGCAGTTCCATTTCAGAGAGGAACAGGGATTTTTGTAGGGAGACTATTATGTGGAGTGTTTCCACAAACATTCTTCTCTTCTGTATACTGTATTCTGTATTCTGTATAGACCTGTAGACTGCACGAATCAAGAAGAGGGCTGTAAAAATATTTACAGATCCCCTCATATTCTGGACATAAACTGTTTCAACTCCTACCCTCAAAACGACGCTATAGAGCATTGCACACCAGAACAACTATTGTTTTTCTTTTCTTCTTGTTTTTCTATTATTTTTTTCTATTGCTTTTCTATTGTTTTTCTTTTCTTCTTCATATATATATATATATATATATATATATATATATATATATATATATATATATATATATATATATATATATGCTTATACCTCCTAATATTTACTCATATATATGTTTATATACTATATAATCTTTTTGTATGATGTTGTGACAAAATAAAAAAAATAAAATAAAAAATAAAAAAAACTAGACACAAGAACAGTTTTTCCCCGAACGCCATCACTCTGCTAAACAAATAATTCCCTCAACACTGTCAAACTATTTACTAAATCTACACTACTATTAATTTTCTCATCGTTTTCATCACCAATCTCTTTCCACTTATGACTGTATGACTATAACTTTTTGTTGCTATCACTAAGGGTTAAATTGCAATCTATGACCATCATTTGTGTTGCAAATGTTGTACCTTTGATGAAGGTTTTTTCTTTCTTTCTTTTTCTTTTTCTTTTCTTTTATGTACACTGAGAGCATATGCACCAAAACAAATTCCTTGTGTGTCCAATCATACTTGGCCAATAAATTCTATTCTATTCCATTCTATTCTACAAATACCCTTTGCTTTAAAATATACATGGAACTGTTAGGGTTGGTAATCTGTCAACAGAGGTTAAGTATTATCAATAGCCTGATGATACGTAATTGTACATTTTGATTCTCAATTTAGTAGATTTACTGAACCGAGTGCCCGGAGGCTGTTTGAGACCAATGCAGAGGAACTCACTGAATCATTCCAAGATGGAGTTTGTGAACATAATGATGTTGTAAGGAATTGGATTAAGAAGCCCTGCTCATACTTCTTCATGTTCTGGTCATCTCCTAGTTGAATTATTGTAATTCATTCTACAAAAGTCTGCCCTGGAAGAACATTTGGAAACTACAGCTGTCGCAGGGCAGCTAAGGGTGTACCCTACAGTATCCAAGTGACCCACTGCTTCAGGAGCTGCTCTGATTGTCAGTTGGTTTTATTGATTGGTGCCCCACAGTTTGCCACTTTTCCCAGCAGATAGTCAGGCCTGTTCTTCCTAGGCTTTAGGAAAGCTGTCAAGACTTATCTGTTTTATCTGGTGCAGGAGGAGGGAAAATTATGGTGTTTGCAAATGCTTGGCTTAGCTATCTTAGCTATCTTCTGGTCTTTCCCTTTTTTGATTGGAGATATTTTTCTTTCCTTCTCCTCCCTCCCCCTTCATGCCCATGTACCATTCATTTGTTCTCAAGTCTTGTTTAAATTATCCTATTCATTTGTTGAAAATTATTTGTACAGATAGTCTTTGGCTTGCCATTATGGCGTGACTGTTGTAAAATGGTTCAGTCATGTGACTGACCCAATTTTATTTTACTTTTTTGAAGTGGTTGTTAAGTGAATACCACCATTGTTAAATGAACACTGCATCATTAAGATCGCTTTGGTTCACATTTGCCAAAAACTGGAAGTAACTTCTGTTTTTTTGCAAAACTGTTGTAAATGCATTCATGTGGTTATGGGATGCTGCAAACAGCCATAAATGCAGCTGTTTTGTTGAGCACCAAAAGTGCTTTGGGACCAGGTTTCCCATAGTTGTGATAGGGTGGGAGATAAGCATGTTACTTCAACTCTTGCTCATCCAATGAGCAGCTGTAGAGATAGGATGGTCACATCATCTGCCAGATAGAGCTAATGAGTTTGGATTTCAGATCTGACACTAAGTATATTGAATTAGATGGATTTTAAATGCTTGGCTGGATTGCCTTCTGATTCCCACTGCGGCACTAAAGTGAAAGTGCTTCTGTAGCCTTTAGCTGAAACCTCTTTCAGAGATTTGAGAAATGAGGTGGAACATATTGGCCGCTCTTTGCCATCACCCTGGAAATATAGCCTTTTCTTAAAAAAATCAAGCAAGCATTTTTTGAGAGACAATATTTTAGACATAGTTAATTCAATACAAACATTCCATGCACAGTTGAGTAAATGAAAGACAGTGCTAAATAATGCTCTATCTATAATACATATTTCATCCATGCATTGCATAGACCTGCCCTAAGGCTTATTTAAAAAAGCACCAGATGTTTCTTTGAGAAATGTATTTGTGTGATGACAGATGCTTTTTGAAATCACAGAGTCTGTAATGGCAGAGTTTGTCATTTGCACTTAGGCAATTCAATTTGTTTCCTCAAAGGCACAACTAAAGGGCAAAATATCTTTGTATTTTTAAACTATATAAATGAATCCTTGTAAATGTTAATGACAAGTTTTGCTTTAATGAAGTTAATTTATCTCCATGGTTTCAAAAACAAATGAGAACATCAATTTCTGCAATATTGCTGGTATGAACATTCACTGTATCTGAGTATTATTTAAAAGGAACATTCACCTTACTTCAGCTGACTTTATTAAGCTGCATATCGATCACTATTATATAAAATGTCAGACTGTTGTATTAATTTTGAGATAAATAAGTGTGGTTTGAACTGATTAAAATGCGAAAACAACCTGAACCTGTAGTGTGTAGCATCAAATACTTTTTTCTAACTCGTAGAATCATCTATTGCAATGTCCTTCCTGTTGAAGACTACTTCAGCTTCAATCACAACAATACAAGAGCAAACAATAGATTTAAACTTAATGTTAACCGCTTCAATCTTGATTGCAGAAAATATGACTTCTGTAACAGAGTTGTTAATGCTTGGAACACAGTACCTGACTCTGTGGTCTCTTCCCAAAATCCCCAAAGCTTTAACCAAAAACTGTCTACTATTGACCTCACCCCATTCCTAAGAGGTCTATAAGGGGCGTGCATAAGAGCACCAACATGCATACTGTTCCTGTCCTATTGTTTCCTTTCATTATATCCAATTAATATAGTTATTATATACTTATGGTTATATATATGCTTATATATTATATCATTATTTTCATGCTTATGCTTATATATACTGTTGTGACAAAATAAATAAATAAAAAATAATAAATATCAACATTATCCACCCATCTCCTTCACAAGGGTGGGTCTGTGTAATCAATATTACACGGGCAATATAATCAATGCAATAAACATGTAAAAATAATGTAATATTAACAATTTTAATGTGTAAAACAATATAAAATTGTAAGAGATAGAGATGCAAGATGGGAAGTTGTTAATACAGGTGGGAGAATGTCATGGGACAATGGTGTTATCCAGGCAAAGCTACACAGCCATGTTTTGACCCCTTTGACAGGGTCTGTAGCATGGCTATAACTAAATTGGTATATTCCATACAATATATGCTGATAGTTTCAAAATGACCTTCCATATACCTTACAATTCCCCTGAGTTCCAGCCAGAATTGCCAGGGGAGAGACCTAAAATGTCTAGAATGCACAATATTGAAGAAAGTTGCCACTGTGTGTAAGAGTGTATTTAAAACTGAATAGCTATGAATATGTATGCAATAGAAATCTTCCAACCTAGGGTCCACTCACTATCACCTCTAGTCTTGCCAAATAATATAGAAGCAGTAACTACACATTTTTCAGTTAATGTGTCCTTCAGGAAAAAAGAAATAAATAAAATGTAAGATTTTTAGTGCTGTTTTGAAGCCTATTTATCTGTTCTGCCAGCACCCAAAAATGAGATTAATTCCTCATTCCCTACCTCCCATCTACTTCAGGATATTTTTTTATTTATTTATTTTGTCACACAGTGTATATATAAGCATAAGCATGAAATAACTATACAATATATAAGCATATATATATATAAGCATGAGTATGTAATAACTATATTAATTGGATATAACGAAAGGAAACAATAGGACAGGAATGGTAGGCACACTTGTGTTCTTATGCACGCCCCTTACAGACCTCTTAGGAATGGGGGTGAGATCAATAGTAGACAGTTTTTGGTTGAAGCTTTGGGGATTTTGGGAAGAGACCACACAGTCAGGTAGTGTGTTCCAAGTATTAACAACTCTGTTACTGAAGTAATATTTTCTGCAATCAAGATTGATGCGGTTAACATTAAGCTTACATATATTAAATATATTAAAGTATATGGTGCAGGGAACAGGAAAAATAAATCTAAGAGCTCGAATAGCAACCACTTCATAAAAATCAGTAAGAATTTCTGATTTCAAAGTGATTTCAAGTGAGATTTCAAATTAATTGAACAGTAGAGATGTGATGTTCTTTCTTAAAGAAAAGAAGTTGCTGTGTCACATTTAGAAAATGCAAAAACTAAAAATTGCATTTGTTCAATGTTGCCACCATCAGGTTGGTAGTATACCTGATACTTTCCAGATGACTGGGTATTTAAAAAAATCCAGAATCTCTAGTTAATGTGCTATGAAATGTGTAGTTCTAGCCCATCTAAGGGCACTTCATTGCACGTTTGTCTTACTGTCAGATTTCCATTTTTTTGATGTCACATTTCGAAGATGCCAGCTACTCTAAACCATTTCTGGGAAAAGAGATGCCATGAATTGGAAGAACAGAAAACAAGAAAGACTAATTTTCTTCCTTTTGAATCTGGACCTAGAGGGGAATCTGGACCTAGAGGGGAAGTTTTTACTTTGTTCTTAACAACTTTTTGAGTTGTTTCTTTTCAGCTACCTAGACCTGTAATGGCAAACCTATGGTACGTGTGCCCTAGAATAGAATAGAATAGAATAGAATAGAATAGAATAGAATAGAATAGAATAGAATAGAATAGAATAGAATAGAATTTTTTATTGGCCAAGTGTGATTGGACACACAAGGAATTTGTTTTGGTTCATATGCTCTCAGTGTCCATAAAAGAAAAGATACGTTCATCAAGGTACAACATTTACAACACAATTGATGATCAATATATCAATATAAATCATAAGGATTGCCAGCAACAAGTTATAGTCATACAGTCATAAGTGGAAAGAGATTGGTGATGGGAACTATGAGAAGATTAATAGTAGTGCAGATTCAGTAAATAGTCTGACAGTGTTGATGGAATTATTTGTTTAGCAGAGTGATGGCCTTCGGGGAAAAACTGTTCTTGTGTCTAGTTGTTCTGGTGTGCAGTGCTCTATAGCGTCGTTTTGAGGGTAGGAGTTGAAACAGTTTATGTTCAGGATGCGAGGGGTCTGTAAATATTTTCACGGCTCTCTTCTTGATTCGTGCAGTATAGAGGGCTTCAATGGAAGGCAGGTTGGTAGCAATTATTTTTTCTGCAGTTCTAATTATCCTCTGAAGTCTGTGTTTTTCTTGTTGGGTTGCAGAACTGAACCAGACAGTTATAGAGGTGCAAATGACAGACTCAATAATTCCTCTGTAGGTGGCACACGGAGCCATGTTGCCTGGCACGTGCAGCGGTGCCCATTTCTCTTCTGGGTTTCTGGTGCACATGCATGTGTGATGATCAGCTTTTGTGCTTGTGTCAGAACTGGTCTTCCATCTTCTGGCGTAAGCATGTGCGCTGGCCAGCTGATGGGCACATGTGCATCCATGGCAGTA
Organism: Ahaetulla prasina; assembly: GCF_028640845.1. Taxonomy (NCBI): domain Eukaryota; kingdom Metazoa; phylum Chordata; class Lepidosauria; order Squamata; family Colubridae; genus Ahaetulla; species Ahaetulla prasina. Next base: position 108,485,451 of record NC_080542.1, on the reverse strand, counting down.
ACCTGAAGACTGCTTCAGCTGGTGCACATGCCGCATGTGTGCTCCCTAGACTGACAGCTTTTGTCTCTAATGTTATGCTTGATGTTCTTTTCTTGTATTATTTTATGGTGGGAACATTCCATTGATCCATAGTGGGGATAGAGATGTGTACCAGAATTAAACAGATATTCATGACTGTGTACCCAGATGTCCTAAGTGCATAGTTTGCGCTTTTTTTTTTCAGAACAGATGAAAACCATGCATAGTATGGTTTTTCAGTGCAATTGCTTTAATTACTTTTTAAAATAAACTTCAAATGATGGGTGAATGGTTTCAGTGAAGAGTGGAGCTACATTCAGTACCAGATATGCAACTGAGAAATTCAAACCACTGTGTGTGGTCTGAAGTAATGGCATTTTGTTCTGCTGAATTTTCTGGAAAAGGAAACAGACCTTTGTTAACATCAAGGTACTTCAACTCCAATGCATTAAGCAGTTAATTTCAATGCAAAATGGACAACAGTAGGAAATAAAAGATCTTTTTTAACCAGTTTCCACAAAATACGAGTATGTATTGATAGGTTGATTCCTGAATTCACAATATGGGCATTACAAAAAGTGCTAAGTTTTGAATAAGTTCAATGTCAACATTATGATACACTATAATAATTGGAAGTATTTTTTATAACTCTTATGTGTACTATTAAGGAAGATAACAATGAGAATAAAACTTGAAGCTGAAGAATAATTTGCGATATGCAGATAGAACCACTTTGTTAACTGAAAATATAAAAGACAAAAGAACCTATTAAAAAACAAATAAAAAGATTAAATTGCTAATATTAAAAACTAAACAAAACTGTCAATCAATATACTTAATGAATTTATTCTTGGCAATGAAAAAGAAAAAGATGGTAAATATTGTTGTGTATTTTAATTTAAAGAACAAATCAAGAGAGAAACAAAGATTAATCCAAGAGAGAAAAGCAATACCAATCCTAAATAAGATCATGAAAAATAATATTTCAGTGACAACAAAATAAAAATTAAAACAACAGTATCTCAGTGACAATTTATACCTACAGTATGTGAAATGTAGATACCGACAAAGATACAAAGGCAGAAATATTGTCCAAATGCTTCCTTAAAGAGATGAGCAGCAAGTAGAAACTCTTCAGGCATATTACTTGAGTGGATGACAGAAGAAAATACACTATATTTAGAATATAGTGTATATTCTAAATATAGTGAATAAGGAAAAAACAATACTTAAAGTGAAGAGCTGGAATTAAAAAGATTACTGGAAAGTCTGGCAATTTAATAAATTTGGGGCCCAATGCAATACCAGTCTTAGATTAACACTGCAGATAGACTCCTACAAAGTGAGGGGTTAATATTGTACATTCAAGCAGTGGTGAAATCCTCCGCGGTTTGCCAGTTGTTCTCTGCCCGCGCATGCACGATGCATGCCAAATGCATGCTGTGTGGGCATGCACAGTGTGCATCAAATGCACGCTTCGCACAGAAAAAGGATGCTTACAAGGTAAGTAGAACAGCGAGAGGGGAACAGCTGTGCTGTTTATATTTGCTAGAAAGCAGGATTTATATAAATCGTGCGGCACAGCTGATTGTCGGAAATATTGGTTCAGACCAACCGGTAGGTTTTCTTTTACTACCAGTTCGCTGAACCAGTAACTTTTATTTTACCGGTTCACACCTAAACTGGAGCGAACCGGTAGGATTTCACCACTGCATTCAACATGGAATAATCATAGAACGTGAAATAAAATTAAATATCTATCTCAAAGAAAATGTTGTTACAATAGTTACTAGGCATTATAGTTCTCACAAATTGGTCACAAGGGAGGGCTGACTTATTACAAAGTAAAATACACATGATGAAATTTGTCCATACAATCATTAGTAATTGAACCAACTAGGCTTCTAAACCTAGTACATACGAACCAAATTACTTTGATGTATTTGGAAAACTTATCGCAGAATCATAAGAGATTGGATTCAAATAAAAATAGTTCAGATTAGGCGATTAAATTTCTCCAACCTTGTCATAGAATAATAAAAGTGGAAGAGGTCTTTGGCCCATTAACTCCAATCTACTGCTCAGCACAGTATAACAATTCTTTTTCTTCCATTAAAGCGATATGCAAAAAATTGAGGTTATATATTAAATATATTAAGCCTTGAGAAAGGCTGATCACTGACATCAGAAAGGGATATAAACAGTCTCACTCAACAAAGAGACTATGTGATTCAGCAGGAGCCTCTACATGGTTCAGCAAGGGCCTCTATATAGCCTTCTCAAGCCTTATGAAGATATTTGGTTATGAAGATATTTGGTACTTGGTAAGAAGAACACAGAGCCAAACCTCTATATTCTATGTTTAAAAGCAGACTCACTGGCAACTGAGTCTTATTTTTAGAAAACAATGGATGAGCTTCATCACAACCAAGGAAGCCAATTTGATCTGAAGGCAGAAGAAAGGCTGCCTGGAACAATGAGTTTCTTTTTCCAGCAGAAGGGAATGTCTGGGCAGTTCAGGAGAAAAGGCCCGGAAGCTGAATTGCCAAAAGCAGTTGCTTCATTCTGCTTAACAGTAGTGTCAGCTTTGCTTAACAACTGGAGAAGTTTCTGTGAAGAAGTAATATACTGTTTATATGTTTTATATCTGACAGACAGCAAATAAACACTCTGAAGTTTTTGTTTCTTGTGAACTTCTTCACTTCTGCACAACGGATTTTGGTGCTTATTTTTTCTGGCTACATAATTACAGTACAAAGTAATTTTGGGCTTTAGAATGACCATCTAATTCTTCTGAAATGTGCTCGCTACATCATTTTTACCAACTTGCTATTATTTTACTACTTTCACTAACATACCATAGCAAGGTGGCAGAAAATTCCTTGGTCTTCTGCGGACATTAAATAATGGCACTTTCAGCCAAAGTTTGGTACTACTATCATACGATCACTAGACTCTTACATTCATATTGTCCATGACTAGCTAAATTTTTTTTCTTCCTGCTTTCTGGCAAAGTATTCAAATGTCCAAACTTTCTTTGTGATTTGTGATTCTGAAGCTATATTGGATTTGGTGGCAGGTCATTTCATTGGAATAACACCTCCCTTGCCTGAACTCAAAGCCTTTTTAAAGATTTTCATAGTCACCTTGTCAATAAATCTAATGTTAATCCTTTCATCACTTTCACAAACTTTGTAAGAAACTATCAAACTTATTCCCTTTTTATATAAGCAGTGTGTTACAAACCCTTGCCTTATTCCACCTTCCAAGCTCTTGGTTCAAGTATTCTGTTATTGTCCTACATATATAGAAACCCTACACTGCAACCAATAAGTTGCAACTTCTGGAAAAAAAGAGAGCTTGGATGCAAAATGTCATGCCATTATAGCTTTCCAAGGGAATTTACAGGATATGTAGAAATAGCACATTCTTGGTTGTTGGCCAAACTGCTGTAATTTGTGGCAGGAGTTCAAAGTTTATGGAAAACAGTGAAACAACTGCACATAATATGTACTGAAAACAGAGGGGAAGGGGGGATACAAATAATCCATTTTTCCTTTTCGATATGTATTGGATGCAGGGAGGCAGGTTTAACTGATAGTTAGAGCACTATCACAATTTTTGCATTGTCCAAAAAGGATGTAAATGCAAGTAGATAAATAGTTACCACTTCAGTGGGAAGTTAACAGCATTCTGTGTATAATCATGTTGGCTACATGAACACAGATGTCTCTTCGGATAATGCTGGCTCCTTCAGCTAAGAAACAGAGATGAGCACTAAAGTTGGACATGACTGGACAGGAGAAACTTTAATGTACTCTGGAGGGGGCACTGGTTATATAATTTTCTAATTGGTCTCAGTGTTCTAGAATGGCAGGAATAAAGATGATTGCATGGCCAAGTTTGAAATAATTTGATAGTAATAATAATAATTATAATATAATAATAATAATTTAATTTTTATACCGCCCTTCTCCCGAAGGACTCAGGGCGGTGAACAGGCAGATAAAATAATACAATACATTTCAATAAAAACACTATTTAAAAAACTTATTCCAAAAGCCTAAATTTAAAATACAATACAAAATATAAAATAAATCCATGTTTAAAAACCCTATTAGGCCAGTTCTGCTCAGAAGAATAGATATGTTTTAAGCTCGCGGCGAAAGGTCCGGAGGTCAGGAATTTGTCGAAGTCCTGGGGGAAGCTCATTCCAGAGGGTAGGTGCCCCCACAGAGAAGGCTCTCCCCCTGGGGGTCGCCAGCCTACACTGTTTGGCTGACGGCACCCTGAGGAAGCCCTCTCTATGGGAGCGTACCGGCCAGTGGGAGGCATGTGGTAATAGAAGGCGGTCCCGAAGATATCCCAGTCCTATGCCATGGAGCACTTTAAAGGTGGTAACCAACACCTTGAAGTGCACTCGGAAAACCACAGGCAGCCAGTGCAGCCTGCGCAGGATCGGTGTTATATGGGAGCCACGAGTGGCTCCCTCTATCACCCGCGCGGCTGTATTCTGAACTAACTGAAGTCTCCGGGTGCACCTCAAGGGTGCCATATAGATTCCTACACACTGAAATAACATTGATTTGGGAATAAAAATGTTTTTGATATAACACAGGTTAATATTTAGATGTAGATCTTGTTTTTATATATAGGCATAACCATTTATATTGTATTTAGAAAGAGATCTGGAACATTTCATTTCTAACTATTGATGGTAGCATGGTAGGAATTGTAGTTCGTGATCTGGAATTAATTGTTTCATGTACTTATACAATACAGTACATAACTTTTACCTGTCCTAGTTAACATCTAATAGCTAACTATTGTTTCTCCCAGCCCAATTTGAAGTTTGTTATAATACAATAATCCAGCTGTAAAATAATAATAGACAAGTAGGTATAATTTGATGCTCAGGTTGAGCCCAATGATCATTTTAAAATACCAGCAGAAACAAAATGTATACAAACATGATTGGGTGATTAATATCATATTGGAAATAGAACAGACTTGGGTATTTCATACAAGATTCTGTCTCAAGTTCTTGTATAAGATACATAGTTTTGTTAAAATATCTTTTCAACTTTCACATACTTGCCTTTGTTTTATGGCATTGATTCAATCATTTCTAAAGTTCAATTCAGTCTCAGACTCTTTAGGGGCATGACCTCTTAGTTCATTCGTGGTACTGTGGTTGTCAAACCAAGAAGCAAATTTTAGGTGTTCTTTTTTGGCACTCAGAAGTGGCAAGTTTATTCAGAACAGCAGTCCCAATAGCTTTTAGAAGATGCAGATTTTTTTTCTTCAGGGGAAACATTAACCACATAACCCCAAGTAGCTTAACTTTGGGAAATGACTGATACCAGTCAAAAGGTCATAAGATCCTGAGGCTTCAACATAAACAGTGATGCAAATATGGAAAATGCTTTTATGTTTTTTTCTCTAAATAGTTACTCATTTTTGTTATGATTTTTGAGATTTTCCTTTGGCATGAGATGACAGAGATGTCACTCAGGAAGATCAATGGATTTCTTTTTCTTCCTCCCCATTTAAAAAAAAGTAAAATTTATTCATTCCTAATGTTTGTTTCCATTTTTTAAGTTCCAGCTCATCTTGAAAATGCATTCTTGTGTTCTGAAATTATTTATTCCTGCACAACTATATGTATTTTTCTTCTGGGTGGGAGATATATTTTCAGTACTGTCTCTTGAAAACTGAGTATTTGTCATCTTGCCATAATGCAGACATCCATGTAAGCCATATTAGGCATGAAAGCAAAAGGATGAATTCTGCAGGATTGCCTTGCAGCTGTAAATGCCTGAAGTACATCTTGCTCTTTGGAATAGCTAACATAAAGCATTGATTTTTAACCCTTTTCATTTCTCATTATCTAAAATTTATTGGTTTTTGTAGCAATTACTTCTATATTCAGTATAGCTTTGAACCTTTGAAGAAAGTCAGCCTGTCAAATGTTAAATGCAATTATGTGTTTACAGACACCATTATGTGTTCCTTTGACTGGAGATGAAACTTCACCAAACCTGAAGACTTGTTTTTTCAGCAAAGATGAGGATGGTGTCTCCTTCCCAGACATCATTCAGTCATTTGATTGCTTCAGTGTGGGTTACATATTAATGGCATTGAGAACCTGTAATTGCCGAATTTCCTGCATGGCAGTATGCATTTTTCTTGTGGGTGGGCTTTGAGGAAACTGCTTAAATGCACATTCTGTACTGTAAAGTCCCAAAATAGTTGAAGAACTGTATAGGATTTAATGACTAATGGCTCAAAATCACCTTGTGGGCTCTCATCCCTTAGGTATGACTGGTACTCAGGGTTTCCTGGTTTCTAGGCCAGCGCATTAACCACTACTTCAAACTGCCTCTCTGCCATTCAATAGACAACAGTCATCGTATCTCACTATTAAACTCAGAAATGGAAGCCTATTACTGAATGTAGATTTTCACAAATCTGTCAGAAAGTAAATAATAGCTTGCCATTTTCATACCATGACATAGGCCCCCTGCTTTCAAATTTATAAAAATAATAAATAAATAAATAATGTAACGAGTTTTACAACATTTGCGTGTCTTGAAGCTTTCATGTTAACTGGATCAGGTAGAAGTGAGAATATGGAGAGATTCTGAGATTTTCTGTCTTCAAATACTTCAATGATTTTATATTGTATTCCTCTTTTTAAAATGTGGCTGTTGGGTACCGTTAGTCATAGTAAATAGTAAATATAACTAATCTTAACTAATCTTCGTTAGCTTTCAAAGAAAGTAAGATAGCTACATGAGAGGTTACCAGTGATTTCACAACAATTCTAAATTGCTGACATTTGTTATCAAGAAAATCATATTATCTGGAGTCATGGCTTTACTTTTAGGTGCCATCTAGTGGTGTTTCAAGCAGTGGAATACTACCCCAACCCCAATTGATGTCATATCAAATCTTATTGTGGAGTGTACTGAATGTTTAATTATGGAAATGCTGCTTTGAAAATTACATGATCCACCTTTTCCGCAAAGTGGACTGCATTAATTAACCACAGTTGACCCAGGGTTTTCTTCCTTTTTCTGAAAAGAAAACTCCCTGGTTTGTCCTTAGGAAACAGCTCATTGTTCCTGATAATTGCTCTTTTTTTTGAAGAAAAATAATGTAATTAACCCCTGAGAAATTTAGAGGCCAATAAGTAAAAACAGAGCATAAACAAATGTTTATTTAAAATGACTGAATTGAATAAATGTTTGAGTAAAACATATTTGTAAACTACCAGTGCAATTTTTTACATATTTATTTGAGAAGAAAGTTCTGTTTGATCTATATAGTTCAGTGCAGGATTGTGAATAAGCCAGAGAAACAGTAGAAATTACTTTTGAAGATATATATAAATTGCATTGTCACTTGATAAATGATAAATAATATTGCACTCTTGTTTTTCACACTTGTAAATCTACATGCCAAGTCATTTGCTAAGTTATGCCATGCCAGAGAAGACATCTGAATTTTGAACATTAGGCTAAGATTACTTGTTCTGCTGAACTGAGTTAAATTGCTTATGTTTTTCATTTCAAATCTTTCTTCTTTGATTGATTTTGATATGTTTACTCTAAGTACATATTCATGAAGTGCAGACAATACAACATCATTTTTCTTAGTCTATTTTTTCCTTTTATAAACTAACTTTCAGAACATCAAGCCTAATACAGATGAGTTCAACAGGGTTAAAACTATTTTGCTGCTCATTTTCATTTATACTCAGTGCCTGATGCACTGCAGTGTCCAGCAAAAATCAGTCAGTATTGATGGATTCTAGTTGCCCTGATTCAGTTTTTTCACTGTTGCAATATCCTGGAGAAACCTTACATCATGTTCATCACTGACTGCACCTAGACAGTCTTCATAGTCTTCATGTTATAAGAAGTTTGCCACCAGATGAATGTAGTTTGGTGCTCCATGGATTCTTTCCAGGAAATTATCTCTGGCCATATAAACGGATCTTTGAACTGCTTGTCATTGATGACATATCTCATTCCAACCAAACTGCCTTTCTTAATTTTGGCGTCTTGGAAACATCTGTGTCAAATAATGAAAAACTTCATCTTCCTTGTTTATCACTTTAACAAATTGATTTATCAGTCCGAATTTTTATGAAGTTGGGGCAAAAGTATCCTTGCTGGATTAACAAGGGGTTTGTGTGTCACATTTTTCGGTCCTGGAACCAAATTCTTTTGGAGTGACTATTTCCTTTTAATGTAATGAAACTCTCGTGCATGGCTGTCCCATTTACATATATAACAATAGTACTTGGTATATCTGAGCTGCAGCAGCAGAGATACTACTTTTAGATCTCCATAGATATTCCAGTTGTACTGAATCTGCTTCAGTAACAGTTCCAGGTTTTTGTATGCTTCTTTCATGTGTGCATCATGGCCAACAGATACTGAAGGCTGTACACTGCCATTGTGTAAAAACAGAAAATTTCTATAAAATGGTATATGATATTTGACTGAATCTAGAAAGGTGACTCAAAGAGGCTTGGAAAATTGCCTAGACTATATAAAGAGACCTGACTGACGATGTATGGAACGTAAAGAACTGTGATCAGAGGATACTTTGAAGAGTAACCTCAGGTTGGAATAAATGGTTGTTGGGCTATTGACTAAAAGTGAAATTTATTAAACAAGATAAGATGCAACAGAAGGAGCAAACGAGCAGAACCTTGATCGAAATGGATTTTATGTTCCAAAGCATAAAGGATATTATACAGAAAGAGCATAAAGTGATGATGGAATTAGTGGATGGGATATGCCAAAAATTGGAAAACATCATACAAAGGACAATGAGTAATGCCCAGAAAAGAAAGCCCAGAAAAGAAAGGAGCTAGCAGAAGCAATAGAGGGAAAAACAGAATTGAGAAATCAACGGAAAGAAGATAATGAGAAGTCACTAATAAAATTAATAATGTTTGATAAATCAAACCAGAGGAAAAAGTTTAAGAGATCTGAAAAGAGAACGCAAGGAGCAGAAAGATACTTTGGGAAGGGAGACAGGGGATAGGGCTGATAACTTTAAAGCTAGGCAGTGGAAAAAGGTAGGGATGGGAAAAACACAGATTGACCAGGTAGGATGTAGACACAAATATAGACAGAGATAAAGATTTAAGAAAAGAATATTGGAGGCAAGTTAAAAAAAGAATAAGAATTAATGTATTGACACGGACCAGAGTTTATGGCTAGAAGGTAGATAGGAAAAAGAAGAAAGAAAAGAGAAGAAAGAAAAAAAATCATCTTTTTTTTTCTTTCCTTTTTTTATAATGGTGGCGTAAGGAGAAATTAGAATAGGCAAGCTTAAACAATATTGTGATTGGTAAACGCTGAGTAATTAAATAATGAAAAGAACATATTTTAATATAAACATGTATATTAATAGTAGAATCATAAAGATTGGATGAAAGCAAGAATATGAATAGAGTTATTTTGTATGTTTAAATAATATTGTGATTTGGATTAGAATAATATATTTAAATATTGAATAATAAAATAATGAAGGATAAATAATGACTTAAAAATAATGAAAGAACATATTTTATACTGGTATAAATTGGTGTATTAATAGTGGAATCATATAGATTGAATGAATATAAAGAATAAGAATATAATTAATTTGTTTAAATAATATTGTGATTGGTATTAGAATTGCATATTTAAATATTGAACAATTTTTTTAAAAAATTTTTTAATTTACATTTATATCCCGCCCTTCTCCGAAGACTCAGGGCGGCTTACAGTGTATAAGGCAATGAAATAATAATGAAGGATATTATTCTAAAAAGGGAACGTCTTTTAATATAATGGTCACATGAATATAAGTTGTAATATAATATAAGAATGACAGAAATAAGAGGAACGGGGAATATTAGTATACACATTTTTATAAGATAAGTTTAATGATAAGAGAGAGATTTAGAAATTGAACAACAGTAGTATTATGTATATTTAAACAATATAAAGTAATGAAAGATTATAATTTGATAGAAATGTAATAAACTGGATGAATGTGATAACTATGATTAATAACATGATTTTATTTGTACTGAAATGTATGGCCCTCAGGTGTCACACTGTTCATGCATTGATATGTATATGTAATATAAAAATTGAAAAAAATGATATAAAGAGAAAATTTCCATAAAATGGTATATGATAATTTAAATTATAGATCATTTTTGTGGTTAACAGCCCAACATCTATTAGTTACAATCAAAAGTGTTCAGAAACAATATATTTGTTGTGCAGTATATTTCATTCTTTCTCAGTTCCTTAAAAATGTAAAATGGCTCTATTTTACATTTTTAAAAAGTTTGCAGTATTCTTTGAGATAAACTTGTATTGGAAGGATATCCTGAACCAGACTCGTTCTGAAAGAGCTCAAATACTATTAGTATCACTTTCATACAGTCTCATGATATGAACCCTGCATACAACACTTACTAAAAGAAGTTTCAGAAGGCTAATTGATTGAATGTTCTAATTTTCCAAATGTGTGTCTTTGTTCTAACTTACATTTTTCTTAGTGCCAGAAAAATAATTATGTTATCAATAAATAAAAAGCATACATATTCCTACTGATCAAAGGATAGAATTTGTCTTTTAACATTATATAATATTTATTTTCAACAGGACACCATGCTTCAAAGTCTATATTTTTTTAATTTACTAAGAGATTCAAAATACTTGAATACAGCCAAGTGAAACACACATATATTTATATACAGCAGTTTATTAGGCTTAAAATATTTGCAATTTGAGTTTTAAATGTGGTAATATGACAAGTACAGAGCATTAATTAATATTCCAACTCATGAATTGCACTTCCATATCCATGGCAATTGCAATCAATTCTTATTAAACATTGCTTAAAGGGTCCAGTATATTCACCAATTTTTATTAATCTTACTTGAACTTCATGCAAACTAATTGCACATTATTTGATTTAATCTTCTACTGCTTTATTAGCTAGCACATTCAATTTATTATCACAAAAGCTGCTTAAATAACTAATCTAATTTAAACAGTTTTCTTCAGCTTCCTGTAATAAGTTATGGATATAGGAACTACAATTAATTCCTCTGAAATCTTCAGCTACTGCAAAACTACGTGTCTAATTATACATACATGCATAATTAAAGAATATCAACTAGTTGTTCTATTCTATAAAGTGTTAGAAACTGCCATCCAACATTTTTTCAGGATAATTCTATAAGTGTTATTATTCAGTTTAACCAGCCATCAGATATTCATGGCATCTTAGTTAATTTAGTCCTTCAAGAAATTAGAATCTATGTGTCAATTAAGGGGGGGGGGGGAAATAGGCGGCTCAATATTTGTTGGGGTTTTGATTTTGAGCAATTCTCAGCACTATCAGTTTCAATGATACTTTTATATTAGAATCTGGCCTTAATATTTTACAGTGTTTCATTCGTTTCCATAAATTATATTAATGTGTAAGACTCAGATTCTTGGTTGTTCATGGGCATTTACAAATGGGAAAGCTTTGTAGGTCAATCAGTCTTTTGTAAGAATTTAAATAAATCATTGCAAAATCTGATTGAAAAACCCAATAAAAGTATTATTATCATTTTTGGTAGTTTTGAAGTTCTGAAATTGAAATATCAGATTTGTCTTCCTTTTCCATCTTACAGTCATAAGTTTTATCTATTTTTTTCTAAAAGCCATGGTAGCACAGTGGTTAGAACGTAGAACTGCAGGTTACATCTGCTGACTGCCGGCTGCCAGCAGTTCAACAGTTCGATTCTCATCAGCTCAAGGTTGACTCAGCCTTCCATCCTTCCAAGGTTGGTAAAATGAAGACCCAGATTCTTGGGGGCAATATTCTGAGTCTGTAAAGAGGGCTGTAAAGCACTGTGAAGCAATAAGTAAGAACTATTGCTATATCTTTGTTGATTAAATATTACTTTTCATCTTTGTGATTGACACTGGCATGCCCTTTCTCTACCATTCATGATCTCTCACTCACTCACTCACTCACTCACACATACACACACATCACATACACAAAGCGAGAAAGACAGGAGAGAGACAGAAAGAGAGACAGACAAGCAGAGAGACAGAGAGAAAGAGAAATGCAAATTATATTTTTATTTAAAGGGTAGTATTTTTTCCTAACCATAACAAACTTTATGAGCTCTTATATGACCAAAGTCTAGTTTAATGGTGAAAGTTATTCAGCTTTTGTTCAAGCTGCAGTTACCTTCAGTTGAACAAAAATAGAGGGTTTGTAGATTTTACATGCATCTAGCTGTCATTTTTTCTTTTACTTTATGTTGACTCATCTTGTCAATGCAACTATTTCCCCATTTTTTAATTTAAAGATTATGCTTATTTGGTAATACCTAATTGGAATCATTTAGCAAAATTCCTTCCTTTTGAGGATGTTGAGTAAAAAGACATTTGATTTTTTTTTTAGAAGAGTAAATTACTCATTTCAGCAACAAAGTCATCAAATTGGAATTAGGGAGAAGTTGGGGTGGGGGGTGGGGACACCTTTTCCTAACTATTAACAGTTCCTTTTTTGAAAGATGTTCAGTAACCAGTCAGATTATTTTCATACTGCTCCATAAGAAACAGATTGGTATAATTGCATTCCCTGTATTTTCAGATTTAAACAAGAATGAGGAAATTGCTATCTTTCTGAAAAAGAATTAGAAACAGAGACTATTGTTCACTTATAAAAAAATGTTGGTTGCTCAATCCTATGAGTTATTAACTGAGGGTGAAAAAGATCACCTGTCTCCATATTTCCTTGTCTGTATGTTCGAAAATTTTACCAGAAACCTTTATCCAGGGTTTTCCACTGTCTGACCTACAGAAGCCAGAAGGGGTAGGTAAAGTCTTTATTATTTTTGATGCTATTTTCAGGGAGCTCAGTTCAGCTACTAGAATCTAGTTGGATGTCACTTCAATGCCAAAGATTTTTTTCTTAATTTTCCCATTCCCTAAAGTTTTATGCATTTTATCTTGACATTTGTTTATGAATTCTGTGTGGCGTAGAGCACCATTTCTCAATATGAGCAATTTTAAGACATGTGGAGCTCAACTCCTAGAATTATCCAGCCAAATTATCCAGTCAGCGTGATGGGAGTTGAAGTCCACACATGTTAAAATTGTCAAGACTAAGAAACTCTTGTGTACAATATCTGAACTATGATGTCTGCCTTCTTTTTGTTCTTTATAATCAAAGGATATTCCCAATAAAAATGTAATTGGTTTTATTCTCAAACCAAGGTTTTTCTATAGCTGGAATTTTTTTCTTTATGTGTGTGCTTGTGTGCACACGCGTGAGCATGTGTGTGTGTGTGTGTGCATTATAAGGATATAATAGCTAGAAAGTGTAGGCATATACCTCAGTTCAGTATCTGGGAATACTTCATGCATTTCTGATACTGATCTGTTGAATAAATCCTGTACCCAGGAGAAATTCAGAATAAGATCTATCCAATTTATACACAAATTTAAATGAGAAGTTTACAAAATACTTTATATGAAGCTTTGCAAACAATTTTAATAAAGCTACTCCGTTTTCAAATTGTTGTCAAGTGTCTGAAATATTTAAAATATTTTCATTAATATTATCCATGTCTTCTATTTTCACTTGAACTGCAAAATCAAGACTGTTGAAATATTTCTAGCATTTTTGTTCATTTTGTTCATAGTTTCTAACATCATACTAAATTTTGGCTAATTTTAATAATAGGTTCTCGAAGAATTCTAGGCCTGATTTATAGATTGACATTAAGGTATATGTGTTTCATTTCACACATCACATTAAATCATAGTTAATCAAAGCATACTGTGCCTTAATCAGTCATTGTCTAGGGATATTATTCAGGGGGGCGCCGCGGATCTTATAGGCGTTACGGAGACCTGGTTGGGCACCGAAGGGGGCGTGCCCCTGGTCGAAATGTGCCCACCGGGCTTCCGTGCATTTCATCAGCCGAGGGCCCAGGGTAAGGGTGGGGGGGTGGCGGTTGTTATTAAAGAGAGTCTAGAGCCGAGGGAGACCACTGTACCTCAGATTGCCGGATGTGAATCCCTCTTTGTGAGATGGGGTCATAGGTGTCAGATGGGCTTGCTAGTCACGTACCTGGCTCCTTGCTGCGTGACAGCTGCCCTGCCCGAGCTCCTGGAGGTGCTTGCTGGGGTGGCAGTGGAGACCCCCAGACTTTTAGTCATGGGGGACTTTAACTTGCCATCTGCCGGCTCGTCATCAACAGTGGCTCGGGAGTTCATGGCTTCCATGACGGCCTTGGACCTGACTCAAGTAGTGGATGGCCCCACTCACATCGGGGGAGGCACACTGGACCTGATTTTTATCTCTGGTCAGTGGTTGAAGGATCTGGACTTGAGAGATGTAGTCACAGAACCTTTGTCATGGTCAGATCACTCTCTCCTTCGCCTGGACTTTCTGACCGCTACCCAACACCGCAGGGAGACGGAACCACTACGTTGGTTCCATCCCAGGTGCCTGATGGACCCGGAGAGGTTCCGGACGGAGCTTGGGCCATTTCCTGAGGGTCTGGCTCACGGCACGGCAGAGGAACTAGCCGCAGCCTGGGAACGGGCTGCGGCTGGGGCTTTAGACCGTGTCGTGCCTCTGCGGCCTCTGGCCCCGCCGAGATCCCAACCGGCTCCTTGGTTCTCCGAGGAGCTGAGGGGGATGAAACGCCGGAGAAGACGCCTAGAGAGTTCTTGGAGGTCTAGCCGTTCAGAAGCTGATCGGACACTACTTAGGTCCTATACTAGGACCTACCTAGTGGCACTGAGGGAAGCAAGGCGTTGCTACGTCTCCTCCCTCATTGCGTCGGCAGATAACCGCCCAGCTGCCCTGTTTCGGGTGACCCGTTCCCTCCTTCACCAGGGGGAGCGGGATGACCCGTTGCAGGGACGTGCTGAGGAGTTTAACGGTTATCTATACGATAAAATCGTTCAGCTTCGGGACGGTCTGGACCAAAATTGCGGTGATTCAGATGGGGCGTCTGAGGGTGGTCTTGGTGATATTGTCTGGGATGAGTTTGACCCTGTGACTCCCGAGGACATGGACAGGTTGTTGGGTAGGTTGAATGCCACCACGTGTTTACTGGATCCGTGCCCCTCCTGGTTGGTGCTGGCCACTCAGGAGGTGACACGAGGCTGGCTCCAGGCGATTACGAGCGCTTCCTTGTTGGAGGGAGTCTTTCCGGCCGCCTTGAAAGAGGCGGTGGTGAGGCCCCTCCTCAAGAAGCCTTCCTGACCCGGCTGTTTTAGGTAATTATCGTCCGGTCTCCAACCTTCGCTTTGCGGCGAAGGTTGTAGAGAGTATGGTGGCATATCAGTTTCCCCTGCACCTGGATGAAACTGTCTATCTAGACCCGTTCCAGTCCGGTTTCCGGCCCGGTTACAGCACTGAGACGGCTTTGGTCGTGTTGGTGGATGATCTCTGGAGGGCCAGGGATAGGGGATGTTCCTCTGCCCTGGTCCTATTAGACCTCTCAGCGGCTTTTGATACCATCGACCATGGTATCCTGCTGCGCCGGTTGGAGGGATTGGGAGTGGGAGGCACCGTTTATCGGTGGTTCTCCTCCTATCTCTCCGACCGGCCGCAGACGGTGTTGACAGGGGGGCAGAGGTCGGCCCCGAGGCGCCTCACTTGTGGGGTGCCGCAGGGTCGATTCTCTCGCCTTCTGTTCAACATCTATATGAAGCCGCTGGGTGAGATCATCAGTGGCTTCGTGTGAGGTACCAGCTGTACGCTGATGACACCCAGCTGTACTTTTCCACACCGGGCCACCCCAACGAAGCTATCGAAGTGCTGTCCCGGTGTTTGGAAGCCGTACGGGTCTGGATGGGGAGAAACAGGCTCAAGCTCAATCCCTCCAAGACAGAGTGGCTGTGGATGCCGGCATCCCGGTACAGTCAGCTGAGTCCACGGCTGACTGTTGGGGGCGAGTCATTGAACGGCTGTCTTTTGAAGATCATTTGGCGGCCGTCTCCAGGAGAGCTTTCCACCAGGTTCGCCTGGTGCACCAGTTGCGCCCCTTTCTAGACCGGGATGCCTTATGCACGGTCACTCACGCCCTCGTGACGTCTCGTCTGGATTACTGCAATGCTCTCTACATGGGGCTCCCCTTGAGGGGCATCCGGAGGCTTCAGTTAGTCCAGAATGCGGCTGCGCGGGTGATAGAGGGAGCCCCTTGTGGCTCCCGTGTGACACCTATCCTGCGCAGACTGCACTGGCTACCTGTGGCCTTCCGGGTGCGCTTCAAGGTTTTGGTGACCATCTTTAAAGCGCTCCATGGCATTGGGCCGGGCTATTTACGGGACCGCCTACTGCTACCAAATACCTCTCACCGACCCATGCGCTCTCACAGAGAGGGACTCCTCAGGGTGCCGTCAGCTAGGCAGTGCCGTCTGGCGACACCCAGTGCCGTCTGGCGACACCCAGGGGAAAGGCCTTCTCTGTGGGGGCTCCCACTTTCTGGAACGAACTTCCCCCAGGACTCCGTCAACTTCCGGACCTCTGAACCTTTCGTCGCAAGCTTAAAACACACTTATTCATTTGCGCAGGACTGGATTAGTTTTTAAATTTATATAGGTTTTAAATGGGTTTTTATTATTTATATTGCTTTTTAATTCGGCTTTGTAGAATAAGTTTTTAAAATGTGGTTTTAGTGTGTATTTATATTCACTTGCCTGTGAACCGCCCTGAGTCCCTCGGGAGATAGGGAGAGGAGATAAATGTGATAAATAAATAAATAAATAAATAAATAAATAAATAAATAAATAAATAAATAAATAAATAAATAAATAAATAAATAAATAAATAATATAGAAATAATTTTTGAATAAATACTAGACTGCTGCTTTTTAACTGACTGTCCACAGGCAATGGAAGCAGTGGAGCAGAATGCAAGTTATGTGAATCTTAAAACATTTTTCTTCCTTGACTCTTTCCTCCCACAGGGCTTTTATCACCAACTTTTCCGTATTAAAATTGCCTGAAGACAGAAGGAAAAGGAAGGCAGGCACCATCATTCACCGCCACCGGTGTCATTGTCATCCAACTTCCTAAAAATTATTTATTTAATATTCATAGTGTTTTATGTATAAGAATTGTTATTCTAGAAAGCAGGATATAAATAATTATGATAAATACATATTTGATACCATTCCTTGAGAATAGAGAAGGAGGTTCACTATGTGGATTCATTCTGATAGCTGCTACCAGTGCATAAAAAGGTATGCAGTATATCACTTTTGGAAACTGTGTCTTTTCTTCCACCTCTCTTGACCAAATGACATTACATCCAAGATATTTGGAAGGGCAGTTCATAGTAATTCATATCTCAGACAGTGATGGTAATAAAATTTTTCACAGCTGGGTGGCATTATTGATTGATAACTGCTGTCATATGATGAATGTGCATGGAAGCTTATGTGTTGATGTGAAATACTGGCAAATCATGAGAAGCGAAGATGAGAATATCAAGATATGAAGCAGCACAACAGCAAGCAACAGCTGTTGGGAAGAAAATATTCCTTGGCCTGAATGTCTTGGGGTGATGCCAACTATGTAGAAAGAAAATATTCTGCTAATGGGTTAGCCACTGAAAAATTATGCTGCTTCACTGGGCAGAAGTATATTCAGAAATAAATTAAAATGAGCTTCTCTTTATAATTCAGAAAATATTTAACATACTGTTATAAGTGATTTTTTAATTTATTTATTTATTTTATTTATTATTCAAATTTGTATACCGCCCTATCTCCCAAAGGACTCAGGGCGGTTCACAGGCATATAAAACATCTATATACAAATTAAAATAATCAATTAAAAAACTTATTATAATGCCCAATTATTAAAAATGGAAATATAAATATTAAAACCAATTTAAAACCCCTATAAATTTAAAATCTAAGCCAGTCCTGCACAGGTAAATAAATGTGTCTTGAGCTCGCGACGGAAGGTTCGGAGGTCCGGAAGTTGACGGAGTCCTGGGGGGAGTTCGTTCCAGAGGGCGGGAGCCCCCACAGAGAAGGCCCTTCCCCTGGGCGTCGCCAGACGACACTGCCTAGCTGACGGCACCCTGAGGAGTCCCTCTCTGTGAGAGCGGACGGGTCGGTGAGAGGTATCTGGTAGCAGTAGGCGGTCCCGTAAATAACCCGGCCCTATGCCATGGAGCGCTTTGAAGGTGGTCACCAAAACCTTGAAGCGCACCCGGAAGGCCACAGGTAGCCAGTGCAGTCTGCGCAGGATGGGTGTTATGCGGGAGCCATGAGGGGCTCCATCTATCACCCACGCAGCTGCATTCTGGACCAACTGTAGCCTCCGGATGCCCTTCAAGGGAAGCCCCATGTAGAGAGCGTTGCAGTAATCCAGGCGAGACGTCATGAGTGCGTGAGTGACCGTGCATAGGGCATCCCGGTCCAGAAAGGGGCGCAACTGGCGCACCAGGCGAACCTGGTAGAACACTCTCCTGGAGACGGCCGTCAAATGATCTTCTAGAGACAGCCGTTCATCCAGGAGGACGCCTAAGTTGCGCACCCTCTCCATCGGGGCCAATGACTCGCCACCGATGGTCAGCCGCGGATTTAGCTGACTGTACCGGGATGCCGGCATCCACAGCCACTCTGTCTTGGAGGGATTGAGCTTGAGCCTGTTTCTCCCCATCCAGACCCGTACGGCCTCCAGACACCGGGACAGCACTTCGATAGCTTCATTGGGGTGGTCCGGTGTGGAAAAGTACAGCTGGGTGTCATCCGCGTACAGCTGGTACCTCACACCGAAACCACTGATGATCTCACCCAGCGGCTTCATGTAGATGTTGAACAGAAGGCGAGAGGATCGATCCCGCGGCACCCCACAAGTGAGGCGCCTCGGGGCCGACCTCTGCCCCTGTCAACCCCGACTGCGACCGGTCGGAGAGATAGGAGGAGAACCACCGATAAATGGTGCCTCCCACTCCCAATCCCTCCAACCGGCGCAGCAGGATACCATGGTCGATGGTATCGAAAGCCGCTGAGAGGTCTAATAGGACCAGGGCAGAGGAGCAACCCCTATCCCTGGCCCTCCAGAGATCATCCACCAATGCGACCAAAGCCGTCTCCGTGCTATAACCGGGCCGGAAACCGGACTGGAACGGGTCTAGATAGACAGTTTCATCCAGGTGTAAGGGAAACTGATATGCCACCATACTCTCTACAACCTTCGCCACGAAGCGAAGGTTGGAGACCGGACGATAATTACCTAAAACAGCCAGGTCCAGGGAAGGCTTCTTGAGAGGGGCCTCACCACCGCCTCTTTCAAGGCGGCCGGAAAGACACCCTCCACCAAAGAAGCATTCGTAATCGCCTGGAGCCAGCCTCGTGTCACCTCCTGAGTGGCCAGCACCAACCAGGAGGGGCACGGGTCTAGTAAACACGTGGTGGCATTCAGCCTCCCCAACAACCTGTCCATGTCCTCGGGAGCGACAGGGTCAAACTCATCCCATAAAATGTCACCAAGACCACCCTCAGCCATCTCACCCGTATCACTGCAATCTTGGTCCAGACCATCCCGAAGCTGAACGATTTTATCGTATAGATAACCGTTAAACTCCTCAGCACGTCCCTGCAACGGGTCATCCCGCTCCCCCTGGTGTAGGAGGGAGCGGGTCACCCGAAACAGGGCGGCTGGGTGGTTATCTGCCGATGCAATGAGGGAGGAGGCGTAGCTACGCCTCGCTTCCCTCAATGCCACTAGGTAAGCCCTAGTATAGGACTTCACTAGTGTCCGATCAGCTTCTGAACGGCTAGACCTCCAGGAACTCTCTTTTTACATTGATAAATTGTGGGGTAAAGGATATTTAAATTAGCTTCACTCAAATGATAAACTCTAGAATTCCCTACCAAGGAGAGCAGCAAAGATGACTAGGGAACTGGAGACTATAAAGCATGAAGAATAGCTGCAGGAGTTGAGTATGGCTAGAGAAAAGAAGGATTAGGAGTGACATGATAGCAATATTTCAGTATCTGAGGTTCTGCCACAAAGAAGAAGGAATCAACCTATTTTTCAAAGCACTGGAAAGCAAGATGGGAATCAACAATGGATGTAAACTAAACAAGGAGAAAAGCAACCTAGAACTAAGAAGAAATTTCCTGACGGAGAACAATTAACCAGTGGAATGGCCTTCAAAAGCTGTAGGTGCTCCATCTTTAAGAGGCCTTTAAGATGAGACTGGACAGCCATTTGTGAAATCATATAGGGTCTCTAGCTTAAACAGAGGGTTGGACTAGAAGACCTCAAAGGTCCCTTCCAACTCTCTTATTTTATGTTGTTCTAGGTTATTATTCTATGGTACTGACTATTAATTTAAATGCTTTAAATTATTAGAGAAACCCTTGGCCTCTCTATTATGGGTTACTATTCACAGGGACCAGACTTTAAGAATCAGATGTAGTCTGTTTCTGCTTAACCGTTGCTGGGAAACAGTATTTATTACATCTGCCATGTCATATGTCTTTAAATCTGTTGCACTGTTTTGCTTAATATTTCATGCCACTTTGAAACAGAATTGTCATCTATAACTGAGCCCATACTTGTTTTATAATGCAAATTATAAAAATTTCGCTGCGAGCTTAAGACGTACCTATTTTTCCGCGCAGGACTGGCATAGAATTTTTAGATGTTTTTATGGGTTTTTAAATTTTTAATTAGCTTTTTAGGATTTTAAATGTATTTTAAATTTGGGCCAGATTTGAATAAGTTTTTTAGCTACTGTTTTATCTGTATTGTGTGTATTTGATTGTTGTTTTTATTTGGCTGTTCACCGCTCTGAGTCCTTCGGGAGAAGGGCGGTATACAAATTAAAATATTATTATTATTATTATTAAATAATTAGTTGTATTATCCTCAAACTAATATTTTGTATAAATATATTTTTTGCTCTAATGCAGGCTTTTTTAAACTTCACAACTGCTGACTGGGGAATTCTGGGAATTGAAACCCTCACATTTTAGAGTTGCCATATTTGAAAAATATTGCTCTAAAGTGCTTCAAAGATCCCTAAGCTTGTGGACAGTTCATGCAAACTTAAAAATACATTGGAGATATTTGCACACAATATCTTTCATGATGGATTGACAATATAATAAAAATGCTGATCTTTGGAACATATTAATCATTTTATTTACTTGACATGTGTCAAATATTTTTGTGCAGTAATGAATTCTAAAGTATCACATCTTGTAAACTGGTCTTGAATTTCAATCAGATTTATCTATTAAATTAGGAATTCTGTAATTTCTTTATCAGTCTCAAACTATAATAAACCATAATAAAAAAATTAAAGAAGATCCAACATTTATGAAAATAACTAGTCCAAGATGAAAGCAAGAGTTCGTAAATTTTGTATTTCTATGCTGGCACATCTGGAGTAATTGAATGTTCATAGGCCAGACCTATAAAGAATGGTACATCTTGAAGTCTGATTTCTACCCCCACGATCCCACATACACCATTCACTATTGGAAGACTTGAGCTATGATTTAGGTCCACAGATAACAAGTCCAATTTAGCATCATTAGTGATAGTGATACAAAATAGACATTACTGTAAGGAACCTATACATACTGTATATACAGGTGTATTTCTAAATTGGCAAATGCAATTTAGCTTGTT
Source organism: Ahaetulla prasina (assembly GCF_028640845.1). Classification (NCBI taxonomy): domain Eukaryota; kingdom Metazoa; phylum Chordata; class Lepidosauria; order Squamata; family Colubridae; genus Ahaetulla; species Ahaetulla prasina. Next base: position 108,463,713 of record NC_080542.1, on the reverse strand, counting down.
TATTGTATTATGTGAACTCAGCCATCATGATTTGTAAACCGTCGAGGTGATGGCCCAGTGTCTTGAAGCCGTGCAGGTCTGGATGGGGAGGATGGGGAGGAACAGGCTCCAGCTCAACCCCTCCAAGACAGAGTGGCTGTGGGTTCCGGCATCCCGGTACAGTCAGCTTACGCCATCGCTGACTGTTGGGGGTGAAGTATTGATCCCCAGAGGGAGGGTGCGCAACTTGGGTGTTCTCCTGGACGATCGGCTTCCTTAGAGGAACATTTGATGGCCGTCGCCAGCGGAGCATTTTATCAGGTTCGCCTGATTCGTCAGTTGCGCCCCTTCCTAGACTGGGACTTCTTACGCACGGTCACTCACGCCCTCATTACCTCCCGCCTGGACTATTGCAATGCTCTCTACATGGGGCTCCCCTTGAAGAGCACCAGGAGGCTCCAGCTAGTCCAGAATGCAGCTGCGCGGGTGATAGAGGGAGCACCTTGTTGCTCCCACATAACACCTATCCTGCGCAGCCTACACTGGCTGCCGGTAGCCTTCCGGGTGCAATTCAAGGTGTTGGTTATCACCTTTAAAGCGCTCCATGGCTTAGGACTGGGCTATTTATGAGACCACCTTCTGCCACTGATAGCCTCCCAACGAACTATGCGCTCCCACAGGGTGGGCCTTCTCAGGGTGCCATCGACCAAACAATGTCAGTTGGCGGCCCCCAAGGGGAGAGTCTTCTCTGTGGCGGCACCGGCCCTTTGGAATGAGCTGCCTCTGGGGTTACGCCAACTCCCCGACCTCCGGACTTTCAAATGTGAACTTAAGACTTTATTATTTCATCGTGCGGGACTGGCCTAAGCATAATTTTAAATTGTAATTTTAAATGGGTTTTATGTCAGTCTATGACCGTTTTAGTTTTGATTCGGCCTATTTAAATATTTGTTTTTAATTCTATTTTAAACTTGCTGTTTATATTTTGTGTTTTAAATATGGCTGTAAACCGCCCTGAGTCCTTCGGGAAAAGGGCGGTATAGAAATTAAATTATAAATAAATAAATAAATAAATAAACAATGATAATGAGTAAACATATAAGCTAAATATAGTACTATCAATGGTGGTTTATTCAATAAACTATAATTAAGCAAAGTATTACTTTGAAACTATGACACCAAGACTATTAGAGGCCTTAGTAGAAGACCTTAGAAACCAAAGTTTGACGGGCTTAAAAAATTAAACTCTGATTCAAAATAAACATTCATTCAATTTAATTTGAGTCAATTTTGTGGTTTAAAATTCAGATACAAAAACAAATAAGTTCTGATTCATAATAGAGGAAACCACAGCAACTACAGAAACCATAGACTATAATGGACATGCCTGCAGCTGCTTCACTAGAACTTTTCAAGGATGTTAACTTCGCAAAGGTTCATCCAGATGGCTTCATAGATTTCATGGCAAACATTTCTGAAATATTTTTATGACCCTGTTTAAGGCAGAAATAGCTGAAATGAAGAAAGGTTAGTACAGTTTCCAAAGTATCCAGCAAAGAGGTTAGAGAACATGTCCTTGACCAATGTTGAAAGAGTTGCAGTTTATCCCTTCAAATACTGGTTAGAAGTGAAGCCTTACTAAAACAATATTACTGCATATGAGTTGCAGAAATCCAGAAAACAACTTTATGGGAGTTTTACTGATATAGAATGGTACTCTGGAATTTTGCAGTCCAGACATAGTAGGCAATAGGTCCATGGTCCATATATATATATGCAGATTTGACCCCTAATTATTTGCTTTCATAATCTGACCAGGGATGAAATCCAGCAGATTCTAACAGGTTCTGGAGAACCGGAAGAGAAAATTTTGCGTAGTTCGGAGAACAGGCAAATACCACCTCTGTTGGCCCTAGAGTGGGGAGGGAATGGAGATTTTGCAGTATCCTTCCCCCAGGAGTGGAGCGGGAATGGAGATTTTGCAGTATCCTTCCCTTGCCATACAACCAAGCCATGTCCACCAAGCCACACCACACCCACCAAGCCATGTCCATAGAACCGGTAGTAAAAAAAAAATGGATTTCAACACTGAATCTGACATCCCCATAGGCTGTGGTTTTAACATAGTTAATCTCCACATTATTTGTGAAACGTTTAAAAAATAATCATTGCATGTATGTTAGATGGTTTCTTTATATCAAAGCATATTATACAAAGTAGTCCAATTATTTCAAATTTACACAAAAAAGTACTTTCACTCATTATTGTAGGATTTTTGCCCTTCAGGGGACTTGTGTTAAGAATGCCCTTAAACCCTGTTCCAAAACTGTTGGTCTTCGCACTTCAATGATAATATGCTTTGTTTTGTCTTTTTGACTGGTCAAAAAAACCCACCTGGGTGTGAATAATGAAGAAAACAGAAATGAATCCAAACCAGCTACTTTCTGCTGCTGTTTTACTGATACACTTGTGAACATCATTGAGAATGCAAGAATTGCAACGTATTCTGAAAATCTGAATCAATCAAGGACAATCCTACATTACAGGGGAAGGAGGAGGAGGAGGGAGGGAGGGGAAGGGGAAGGGAGGACGGGGGGGAGGAAAAATAGTGAAAAAATAGTGAAAACTGAAGCAATCAAGATGGCTTAGGAACTAACATCAAGAGCTTGGATAAAGATGATAACTACTAAATACCTGTGCATTCTTCAAGCTGACATCAAATACACTGAAGTCAATAAAAAAGTTAGAAGTGGGGCTCCAGTGACGTCACCCTCCTGCTGGGTGCTCTAACAGAGCACTCCGTGTTAGAAGATTGTAAAAGTCAGTGAAACAGAAAAAAAATCACTGTTCACTGAGCTTAGCATACCCTCTGGGTGAAAGAGGGTTATCAGAGTTGTGGAAAAGTGGCAGGTCTGACAGGGGGTTTGCTCTTAAGAGCGAATTTTCCTGGATTTATGACCCCACCGAATTCCACTCCCTCCAACTTCAACACGCTCCTGTTTTTATCAGGAAAAAGGAGTGGGAAAGTCGCTTCTGCTCAAAAGGACTTATTAAATTGATTGATTTTCTAAGCAGGCAGAATTTCTGGCGTTCGATCTTTGATGTAGAATCAGCACGGCAAGTACCGATTCCCTTTTTGAAACTTGAAACCTTTCTTTGTCTTTGATTAATTGACTTTTAAAATGGCATCTGAAAGTGAAAGTAAAATTTTTTTAGTACGATAAAGTAGTGTTATTTGTGGATTGTTACAAACGGAGTTTTTTTATACTGAAAGGAGGGAAGGAAAGTTTTTAAGTTTAAATTCCTGATTTTTTTGAAGACAGAATGGCAGCTAAACCTTTAAAGCCTTCTGGAAGAAGGGGATCTGAACCAAGTCTTGAGGAAATATTGAAAGAACAATTAAAACTTTCTGAAGATAGGCAAAAAGAAATGATGGAGAATTTTAATGCAAAAATAAGAGAAGATATTCTCATGGCAGTTCAAGGACTGAGTAAAAAAATTGAGGGATTGGAAGTGGAAATGCAACAGATCTCTCAGTCAAATAAGCATTTAGAAGACAAAATGAAAGGTGTTCAGAAAAAAGTGGATCAAAATGAAGATCAGGTTGTGATATTACAATATAAACTTATGGAAGGAGCTCTTAGAATTCGTGGTATGCAAGAAGAGCGAGGAGAAGACTTAAGAAAAATTATATCAGAAGCATTGGCTGAATTTATTGAAGTGGAACCCCAAGAGGTAGCTTACCAAATTGATAAAATATATAGAGTTAATTCCTGGATTGCAAGACAGAGAAAGCTTCCTCGGGACATTGTGGTTTATTTTGTGAAAAGGACTATGAGAAATCAGATTCTGCAAGTTTCATATCAGACAACTTTAAAAATTGGAGAACAGGAGTTGAAGGTGTTGAAAGAGATTCCTTCAAAGATGTTAAGAGATAGGAAGGAATTTGCTTTTTTTACACAAGAACTTAAAAAACATCAGATTCAATTCAGATGGGAGGTGCCAGTTGGACTGACAGTATTCTATCAAGGAAGGAGATATAGAATTGACACTGTTTTAAAGGCAAAGGATTTTCTTTCTACAGTTTTGAAAGTCGAAATAGAAGTGATAGAAAACTTCAAGAGACTCAAGAAGGCGTGGTGATCCAAGAGCCTTTATTGCTGCCAGTATTAGAGGAACCACAAGAGCAAAGGGTGACAAGAGGAGCCCTTAAGCGTAAAGAAGAGCAACAGTCTCAAAGTAAAAGTCAGGATCCCAGTATGGAAGCTGTGGGAGGAGCTAGACGGAAGATACCGGAGGAGGAGCTTCCGTTGTCTGCTTCAAAGCTTCAGGAGGCCAGTAATGGCAAATAGAATCTTGTCATGGAATGTTAATGGCTTGAATTCAGCTCAGAAAAGAAGGAAAATATTTCACTACTTGAAACAATTTAAAAATGATGTGATTTGTTTGCAAGAGACACATATAAAATTATCAGACCAAAAATATTTAATTAATTCAAAATTGGGTAACCATTTTGTTGCATCAGCTTTGGAAAAGAAGCATGGAATTGTTGTATATATCAGGAAGGATATACCAGCTAAGTTAATTGAGGCAGATATTCAAGGAAGATTTATTGCTATTGAACTGGTGATAGATGCAAAAAAGACTTTGCTGATAGGTATCTATGCACCTAATCAGCAACAAGAAAAGTTTTACAAAATGTTACATGAGAGGTTGACCCTCTGGGATTATAGTTCGTTTATTTTATTAGGAGACTGGAATGGAGTAATTGATACAAGAAGGATAAGAGAACCTCCTCCAAGAAGATACCTATACATGCAAAACTACCAAAATCCTTTTTGAAATGATGGAAGACTTTGAGTTTAGAGATATATGGAGGTTACGGAATCCAGATGAGAGAGATTTTACTTTTTTCTGATAGGCATCAATCTTTTCACGTATTGATTTTATTTTAATTTCTAATGACTTGCTTTCTAGGGTGAAGAAAAGCGAAGATATTTCCGAGGTGTTTAACTGATCATAGCCCAGTATGGATGGAATTATTACAAGGGAAAAAAGGTGGTAGAACATGGAGGTTGAATGAAAATCTGTTTAGTTATGAGGATAATGTAACTTATTGTAAGAAACAGTTGAAAGAATTTTTTGATTTTAATATGTACAAAGGGACACCTATAGGAACTGTGTGGGAGGCGAGCAAAGCATTTATTAGAGGGATATTGATTTATTTGGATAATAGGCAAAGGAATAATAAACAAAGGCAGCGTAGGTACTTGGAAGAAGAAATTCAAAGGAAGCAACAGTTATTAATTCAAAACCCACAAGATCACAAACTTAAAGAGGCTATAAAAATATTACAGAGTCAATTTAATATGTTAATGGCAGACCAGGTGGCAATGAATATACAATATGCTAAACATAATACCTTTTGTAATGCAAATAAACCTGGGAGATGGTTGGCATATAATTTAAGGAAGAAACAGAAAGCACGTGTCATACAAAAAATAGAATATAAAGGTAAAGAGATATATCAACAGGATAAAATTAAAAAGGCATTCTCAGAATTTTACACTGCACTATATGCAAAAGACAAAATATTGAATAGGGACATTTATGATTATTTGAAAGATTATAAGGTTAATATTCTAACATTAGAACAGAGGGAGGAGCTGAATCGGCCGATAGCTACTGGAGAAATAGTGGAGGCAATTAAACAATTAAAAATGGGGAAAACCCCTGGTACAGATGGTCTTACAGCAACTTATTATAAAAAAACACAGGATGAAATATTAGGCCCACTTAAAGAATTATTTAATCAGATACAATTAGGGTGGAATACCCCGTCATGGAAAACATCTTTTATTTCACTGATACCAAAGAGGAGCAAGATTGCTCTAAACCTGGTAACTACAGGCCGATTTCACTTTTAAATAATGATTATAAGATTTTTGTAAAAATAATAGCAAATAGATTAATGTTAGTTTTACAACAAAGAATTCATACTGATCAATCTGGTTTTATAAAAGGGAGGCAGATGAGGAATAATGTTAGACAGATTATTAATATATTGGAATATTTGGAAAAGAAGAATACTTCAGCAGCACTTATTTTTTTGGATGCAGAGAAAGCCTTTGATCGATTGCATTGGGATTTTTTATTTAAATTAATAGAGAAAATGCAATTTGGAGATTGTTTTGTTAGAATAATTAAAGCGATTTATGGAGAGCAAACAGCACAGATTATAATAAATGGTAATTTGACAGAAGTTATTAAGATTGTGAAAGGAACGAGACAGGGATGTCCTTATCACCATTATTGTTTGTTTTGACTCTGGAACCATTATTAGATAAAATACGAAATTAATGAAAATAGAGGAATTAAGATTAGACAATATGAGTATAAAGTTAGAGCTTTTGCAGATGATGTAGTGGTTACGTTAACGAATCCTATAAATTCAAGTAGATTTTGTAGGAAGTAATTGATAAATATGGAAAGGTATCAGGATTTAAAATAAATCAGAATAAAACAAAAGTGATAATTAAAAATATGTCTATACAACAGAAACAAAAACTAGAGGAAATGACAGGATTTGAGGTAGTAAAAAAGGTTAAATATTTAGGGGTCTATATTAGCTCATCGAACAAGAAACTTTATAAGAATAATTATGACTTGCTATGGCAAAAAGTTCAGAATGATATGAGTGTCTGGAAGAAATTGCAGTTATCCCTATTGGGAAGGATTGCGGCTATTAAAATGAATGTGTTACCTAGATTTTTGTTTCTGTTCCAGATGATACCAATAATTAAAAGGATAAAAATTTGGAAGATTGGCAGATTGGGATTAATAAATTTATATGGCAGGGTAAAAAGGCGAGGTTAAAATGAAAATAATACAGGACTCACGGGAAAGAGGTGGTTTAAGAATGCCTAACTTTAAACTATATTATGAAGCAGTAGCCCTTTCAGTAATAAGTGACTGGTTTAACTTAACAGAGGAAAGAATTTTGAATATAGAAGGTTATGACTTGTTATATGGATGGCATGCGTACTTATTTTATGGAAAAAAGTGGATAGGGCTTTTAAGAATCATGTGTTGAGAAGTGCTCTTTTGGGTCTGGAAAAATATTCCTATAAATTAGAATACAAGATTCCTATATGGTGAGCCCTAGACATGCAATAGAGAATATAAATATAGAACAGAAACAGGAAATGATTACATATAAAGAACTTTTGTATGCTGAAGGAGGTAGATTGCAATTAAAATCATTACAGGTATTAAATGAAGAAGGGAGGAATTATACTTGGTTTCAATATGGGCAAATAAGTGCTAGATGGAAAGAAGATCAAAAAATTGGTATAATGCAAAGGGAGGAAAATTTAATAAAGCAAATTAGAAATCAGACCCAGGAGCATATAAAGAGATTGTATAATGTGTTGCTTGAAATAGATTCGGAAAAGGATTTGGTAAAGGATTGTATGATAAAATGGGCACAGAATATTCAGGAACCAATAATGTTGGAAACATGGGAGAAAATTTAAGAAATGTTAAGTTTACACAAGCACAGAATTTAAGGAAAATTTTATAAGATGTTTTATAGATGGCATTTAGATCCCAAAAAATTATCATGTATGTATCCTAATATCCAAGCGAAATGTTGGAGGTGTGATTGTGATGACGCTACATATTTTCATATTTGGTGGACTTGCAAGAAAATTAAGGTCTTTTGGATAAGAATTTGGTGGATTATTCAAAATGTACTGAAGAAGAAGATAAAGTTCCTGCCACAATTTTTCCTTTTGGGAATTATAACGGATTGTACAGGGATTGAGACTAAATTGATTCTGAATTTAATAACAGCAGCAAGACTGTTGATTGGACAATACTGGAAGAAAGAAGAGGTACCTACAATAGAAGAATGGATACTGAAAGTTATTAATTTGGCTGAGATGGCTAAAATCTCAGCGTTTTTAAAAGACAATATGCAGGAAAGATATTTAATTGAATGGAAAGAATGGATTGATTATCTACAAAACAGATATCAGATTAAGAAATATCAGATTGCCTTTGAATAATTAGAAAGTTATTTTAGGTAATGGGAGGGGTTGGGAGATGAAAAGCTTTGGATGTGGTTATTTGGATTGGAAGGAAAATTTTATTCTATGTTTGGTTTATGTATAACAATACCTTGTGATTGACCCAGGAAGCCGGGGGAGGGGAAGGTTTTGTTTTTGGGAGGAGGGGAAAAGGAAAATGTTTTTGTTTTAAAACTCTTTCAATAAAAAGAAAAGATGAAGAATTTAAGATGAATGGAAACTTGATGATAAGTTTAAATTAATTACAGAAGAAATGTCAGAGATGAAAAACAGATTAAAGATGGAAAAGAAGTTAAAAGATTTGGTGTCAACAATACAGGTCTGGCATCAAATGTGATTTTATTGAAATGAAAAGAAAGTTAATTTATTAAAATAGATTGATTCATAAAATGGATAAGATGATGAAATTGTTTTGGTACAATATAGAGCTATGGAACTTAAGAATAAATGGACTTAAGAATATAAAATGAGAATTTTGAAACAAATTTTTGAGGCCAGATTTTCGTTCCAGCAGATGTGCTTTTATATTGATAAAAATTTATCGTGTGAATTCCTGGATAGCAAGACAAAGAAATCTTCCCAGAGACATTATTTATTTTACTACTAGAACAGTGAGAAATGAGATTTTACAAGCTTCTTTTAAAGGAGACAGATTCAAGCGGCCTGAAATTTTAATAGAAATTCCCCAAAATGTTGAGAGGTAGGAAGGAGTTTGCTTTTTGGTGACGAACTTAAAACGTCAGATTGAGTATAGATGGGACATCCCAATTGGTATAATAGTTTACTATGAAGGCACATGTCTTCAGTCAGTAAAGCATGAGAGTTTTATGCTTATGTGCTTAAGCTGAAGTCCACCATCTCCGGATGGTAGGAGAAAGGAAGGCGAAATTAAAGAAAAGTGATAGTAATGGAAGAAGACCTTTACAAGCGTTGGATATGTCTAAGATGGGATCAGAGATTCCAAAAGAGCCAAGGATGACAAGAGCAGCTGTGCAGGAACAAGAAGAAAAGGCTCAACAGGCTCAATCTGCTGTACCAAAGGCGGAAACAGTGGGAGGAGCAAGGCCCAAAGAAAGATATGATTTCGGCTGGTGCTTCAAAAGTTTCAATTGCTGATAATGGCAATAAGACTTCTATCTTGGAATGTTAATGGATTAAACTCACCACAAAAGAAGAAAGATATTTCATTATTTGAAGCAATTTAAAAATGACATTGTATGTTTACAAGAAACACATATTAGAACATTAGACCAGAAATATTTGATAAATTCAATTGGAATACATTTTGTTGCATCTGCTACAGAAAAGAAGAATGGACTAGTTGTTTATATAGTAATTTATCTGCAACATTAATTGAGCGGATAATCAAGGAAGATATATTGCTATTGAACTTTTATTGGAGGAGAAAATACTTTTAATAGGGTTTATGCACCAAATCAACAACAAGAAAAATTTTATAAGTTTTACATAAAGAATAACATCTTGGGACTATAAAACTTATATATTAATGGGTGATTGGAATGGAGTGATGGATACCCAGAAAGATAAAGAAGTCTTAGAAATTTCAATGTAAAACTGCCAAAGGCCTTCTTTGATTTGATGGAAGATTTAGAATTGAGATGTATGGCGAAGCAATGAAAAGAGATTTTACATTTTTTCTGACAGACATCAATCTTTTCTAGGATCGATTTTATTTTAATTACTAATGATTTGTTTTCAGAGTGAAGAAGACAAAAATTTGTTCTAGAACTTTGTCTGATCATAGCCGGTATGGATTGAGTTGATCGGAAAAAGAGGCCAGGAGGTCGTGGAGGATGAATGAGAACTTGTTTAAATATGAACAAAATGTAAATGAATGTAAAATTCTAATGAAGGAATTTTTCTTTGAACATGGATAAAGGGACACCTATAGAGATAGTTTGGGACACCAGTAAAGCTTATATGAATTTTTATATGAATAATAAATATAGAAATAGACTGCACAAAAGCGAAAAAAACTAGAAGAAATTAAAAGGAACAGTTATTGGTAGGCAATCCAGGAGATAGTAAAACAAAGAGTCAATAAATATATTAAGAGGTCAATTTAATATGCTAATGGCAGATCAGGTGGCAACTAATTTACAATATAAGACATAATTTGTTTAATAATTCTAATAAACCTGGAAGGTGGTTAGTATATTTATTAAGAAAGAAACAAGCGACAATTGATAAAATAGATTATAGAGGTAAGGAAGTATATCAGCAAAATTTGATTAAAAAGCTTTTTAGAATATTATACTGTATATTCTAGAGATGTGATTAGTAAGATATTGTAGATATTTACAGGAATTTTAGAAATTACAGTAGATCAAAGGAAGAGTTGAATCAATTAATTTCTTGGAGGAAATAGTGTTTGCAATTAAGCAGCTTAAGCGAATAAGCACCAGGTACAGATGGCAACAACTATTATAAAATTTACAAAATGAGATGATTGTACCACTTATTTAACAGAATACAAAGGGACTCCTCCTTCATGGAGGACAGCTTTTATTTCATTAATACCTAAAGAAGATCGAGATGGTGTTAAACCAAATTATAATATCCTTTAAATACTGATTATAAGATATTTGCTAAGATACTAGCGAATAGATTGATGCCTGATGAATCAATTAATTCTGACCAATCAGGATTTATTAAGGAGACAGATGAGATATAATATGAGACAAATTGTAAATTTACTTGAATATTTGGAAGAAACAGATTTCAGCAGCATTCCTCTTTTGGATGCGAAAAAGCTTTTGATAGATTGGATTGGGTTTTGTTTAAAGTAATAGAAAATGCAATTTGGGATTTTATTCAAGCAATTAAGGCTATATCAAAACAAACAGCTCAAATAATAGTAAATGGTGGATTAACAGAATCTTTCAAGATTGAAAGGGACTGACAAGGATGTCCTTGCTTATTATTCATTCTAACTTTGGAAATATTATTGAGTAAGAATCGTGGTTTAGATCGAATAAGGAATTAGAATTAAAATCAAGATTATAAATTAAGGCGTTTGCAGATGATTTGGTTGTTTCTTTATCTCAACAATACATTCAGCTGTATATTTGATGGAACAATTGATCAGTATAGTAAGGTATCTGGGTTTAAGTGAATCAACAGAAGACAAAAATGATAATTAAAAATATGAATACACATCAGAGGAAGAATTAGAAAGAATAACTGGATATGAAGTAGTTAAAAGGTTAAATACTTAGATACATTACAGCATCAAATGTAAAATTATATAAAAACAATTATGAGGTATTGTGGAAAAGTAATTAAAGAAATGGAAATGGAAGAAGTTACAATTATCATTGTTGGGAAGAGTGGCAGCTATAAAATGAATGTTTTACTAGATTTTTATTTTGTTTCAAATGATTCAATTTTGAAGAAAGATGCAATTTACAAGAATGGCAAAATTAATAAATTTGTATGGAAGGGTAAAAACCGAGGATAAAGTTAAAATAATGCAAGACGTTAGGAAGAGGTTTAAAATGCCTAATTTGAAATTGTACTATGATGCAGTTTTTCTTTAATTTCTGATTGGATTAATTTAACAGAGGAAAGGATTTTGAATATAGAAGGTTATGGTTTGTTATATGGATTCATATAATATATGACAAGAAAATTGATAAGACATTTAAGAATAATATGGTCAGAATTGTTGTTGAGGATTTGGAAAAATATCAATATAAGTTAGATGGAAAGATACCAATATGGACCATCCCCAGACATATGATAGAGAATATAATATATTACAAAATGGAAGTTATACTTACAAAAGCTTTTGACTATGGAAAAGAATTACAGTTGAAATCTAGGAAATTGAGGATGAAGGAAGAAATTATACATGGTTCCAGTATGGACAATTGCAATCTAGATGGAAAATAGATCAGAAAATTGGTATAAGGCAAAGTGATGATAATCTGGTAAAACAAATAAAGATCAGGTCAACAGCATATAAAAGATTATATAATGTATTGGTTGAAATTGATTCAGAAATGGAGTTGGTTAAAGATTGTATGAAAATGGGCACAAAATTTTCAACAACCTATAATGTTATGGAAAAATTTGGGTGAGAATGTTAAATTCGCACAAAATTTAAGAGAAAATTTTATAAAATGTTTTATAGATGGCATTTAGATCCTAAAAACTGTCATGTATGTATCCAAATGTGAAAGCAAAATGTTGGAGATGTGATTGTGAGGATGCTACCTATTATCATATATGGTGGACTTGCAAAAGTTAAAGCCTTTTGGATTAAAAATATGGTGGATTATGCAGAACATTTTGAAAAAGAAGATCAAGTTTGTTCCAGTTCTTTTTTAGAATAATCTCAGATTGCACTGTTATAGAGACAAAACTGATTCTGAATTTAATAACTGCTTGATTGCATATTGGAAGAAGAAGACTTACCACAATTGGAGAATGGATTAGTAAAGTATCAAATTAGAAATGGCAAAAATTTCTGCCCTGAAAGACTAGAAAATATATATTGGAATGGAGAAGTGGATTGATTATATTCAAAATAAGTATCAGATTAAAAATATCAATTAGTTTTTAGTGAAGTTAGGAATTATTATGTATTAGTTTAAGAAAGAAGGAATTGATAGTGTGATGGTGTGAAATGGAATATGTTTTATGTTATATTTTAGATTATGTTTGTTAGTTACAATACCCTGTATTCTGTTCTGGGAAGTCTCGAAGGAGGGGGGAAGGAAGACTATAAATTGATTGGTTGCCATTGTACAGGAATAATGGTAGAATTAAACAAGTTGGAATGGTGTAATATCGGGACTGCTCAAACACTCCCGAAGGAAAGGGTAAGGAAAGAGGAGTAAAGAAGGAAAGTAGGTAGGTAGGTGGGTAGGGAGGAAAGAAGGAGGAGAAGAAAGGATAGGAGGAGAAGAAGGAGAGATGGGGTTAGAAAGGATGGTAGTGAGAAGTGGGAAAGAGGAGGAAGTAGGAAGCAGGTGGTGGGGAAGTTTAAGAAGGATGAGAAGGAAGAAAGGATTAAAGGGGTGGCAGTCGAGCAGCCCTGACTGAGTATAATTTGAGTATAGGACTGATTGTTGGATAAGTGATTGTATTGTACTGGTCAAATTGTAGAATTATTATGGAAAAAATTAAAAAAAATTTTGCAAAAAAATAGAGAATATAAATATAGAACAAACATGATTACTTATAAGAACTTTGTATGCTGAAAGGTTTAATTAAAATCATTACAGGTATTAAATGAAGAAGGAGGAATTATACTTGGTTTCAATATGGCAAATAAGTGCTAGATGGAAGAAGATCAAAAATTGGTATAATGCAAAGGAGGAAAATTTAATGCAAATTAGAAATCAGACAGGAGCATATAAAGAGATTGTATAATGTGTTGCTTAAAATTCAAAAGTTTGGTAAAGGATATGATAAAATGGGCACAGAATATTCAACCAATAATGTTGGAAACATGGAGAAAATTGGGTTAGAAATGTTAAGTTTACACACAGAATTTAAGGAAAATTTTATAAGATGTTTTATAGATGGCATTTGATCCCAAAAATTATCATGTATGTATCCTAATATCAGCGAAATGTTGGATGATTGTGATGCTACATATTTTCATATTTGGTGGACTTGCAAAAAATTAAGGTCTTGGATGAATTTGGTGGATTATTCAAAATGTACTGAAGAAGAAGATAAAGTTCCTGCCACAATTTTTCCTTTTGGGAATTATAACGGATTGACAGGGATTGAGACTAAATTGATTCTGAATTTAATAACAGCAGCAAGACTGTTGATTGGACAATATTGGAAAAGACCTACAATAGAAGAATGGATAGAAAGTTATTATTTGGCTGAGATGGCTAAAATCTCAGCTTTTAAAGACAATCCAAAGATATTTAATTGAATGGAAAAATGGATTGATTATTTACAAACAGATATCAGATTAAAAATATCAGTTGCCTTTGAATAATTAGAAAATTATTTTAATAGAGGGTTAGATGAAAAGCTTTGGATGTGGTTATTTATTGGAAGGAAAATTTTATTCTATGTTTGGTTTATGTATAACTTTGTGATTGACCAAGCCGGGGGAAGAAGGTTTTATTTTTTGGGAGGAGGGGAAAAAAGGAAAATTTTGTTTTAAAACTCTTTCAATAAAAAGGAGTTAAGTTTGTGATGGTCTCAAAATCTCTCAGTGGAAAAAAAATCTAGGCAATAAACACATGGGAATTCCAGTAATTAGATACACAACTAGAATAGTAGAGTAGACTCAAACAGAACTAAAAGCCCAGTGGCCAGTTCCAATGGATGTTCATCATGCTGCAGTGTTGACAGACTCATGAAAAATGGATCACTGTAAAAGACCAAGCTAATTCATGCTTAAACCCAAACTAAGAACAAATCTATAAAGTCAGAATTGAGAAGATAGCAACAGACAGCAAATGCTGCCTATGTAAAGAAGCTGAAGAAATACTGGACCATTTGGTTAGCTGCTGCAAGAGGATCATACAGATTGACTACAATGGTACATATCTGCAAGAAATATCATTTGCCTGTAAGCAACAGCTTGTGGGAACATAAAATATTGAAAGTCATAGAAAATCATAGAAAATGAAGAAGCTAAAGTACTCTAGGACTTTAAAATTCAAACACCACCTGAAACATAATATTCCAGACTGACAATTGTCAATAAGAAAGACATTTTTCTTATGAATATTGCTACATGCAACAGCATGTAGAGTACAGAATGATTTGAGAAAATAATAAAATTATAATACATAACTGTAAAACAAGCAAGGTGTACCTAATAATATGCTTTATAAAATGTATTCTTGAATACCAGAGGATTATCAGTCTATTGGAAAACTTTTAAAGATTTATATCAATAAAATAGCATTCTGACAGGTTCTGGAGAATCATTTGAATAGTTCAGAGAATCAAAAATTTGGTGTTCAGAACTGGCAAATCCATCTGATTCAGAGTAGGTGGGAATGGAGATTTCAATAATCTTTGTCCAGGAGAAATAATATTTTGCAATATTTCAGAGTACAGATAGAATTATCCTTTGTTACAAGCTGAGAGATAGAAATAGATTTCATGGTTTTTATATCCTGCTTTATATCTATATTAACTATCTATATCAGGGGTGTCAAACTCAAAGCCCTCGGGCCCACAGGATGCTTAGATCCGGTCCACAGGGCTGGCCTGGAAATATCAAAGGACCAGCTTGTGGTGCCTCTGCTAGCCAAATGGTCTGTGGCCTTGGCCAGCAGAGTGCTGCAGGAGGACTGACTTGGACTGGATTACAATTATATGGCCTCAATTAACTGCCTGATATGGATAGAAAACAAGCAACATCCTATGTTAATGCTACAGTTTAATGGCAGTTTTTACATATGTAGATCCATTTAATATACAATCAACAATCTATTCTGTATTTTCTATTCTATTCTGTATCTAAAATTGACAGCCATTTCTATTTACTATCATGGAAATTTACTCTGCTGTTAGATCTTATATTATCATGTTATTTATGCTATTGTATTTTTATTATTAGTTGAATAATAAAAATACAATAGCATAAATAGTTTTTCTGAATGGAAAAGCAATTTACTATTAAACAAAGAGGTATAAATTTAGAAAGAGAAAGTTTAGTGGAGTATGAAGAATGAGTAATAAATGTTTGCCAATTTTCTGGTAGAAGAATCAGAAAATGTTATAGTAATCTGAAAGAAAGAAAAATCTTGAGCTGTGTCAAACTGCCAAAAACATAACATGACCATGACCATTAAAAGGAACTCAGGCACACACCTATTATCAAACACATGATTGCTCTGTGAAATAGTTTGACATCCTGATTTATAGATATTTCCTTCTGTCTGTCTGTCTGGCTGTCCATCTATATCTTCCTTCTTCTATCTATCTATCTATCATCTATCTGTCTATCCTCTATCTTTTTATCTTGTCATCACCATCTATAGATATATTTTAATATATGTAATACCTTCAAATATCCACATCTGCCTGTTCCAGGTTGGAAAGCCTTTTGAAGAGAAATGAAGTCTGACTGACTTTCAGAAACAAATGTATACAATATGAAAGTTGGAAGAAACATAATTTATTCTGATATACTCCTATCAATTAGTTTGTGATATGTTTTCTTATCATTATTAAAATGGAATGTTCAGTTTTCTGAAAGAGATTGCCAAAATAAGAAAATGTAATTAATTGGTACAATCTTATTGATATGTTTAAATTTCAGAGTCCAACCATTAATTCTTGATAAACTGAGTGCAAATTAGTGGATATATTTTATTGATGCATTGATACAACTATTCTGTTACAAAAAGCAGAACAAAATCCTCTGAAGTCAGAAGACCATTCTTTGTCCTGCACATTTTACATGAGCTCAGTGTAACTTTCATAGAACCAGTTGGTACAATGTTGACTTCATCTGGCCTTGATTCTTATTACTAAGCTAAATAGCTTGTTCATAAAATTTGCAACTGACTTTATACCTGGCATTGCTTGTTTGTTATTCGTAATATTACTTTTCTAGTGTTAAGCTGATGTTTTGTTTTTTCTTTCTTATTTTAAAATATGTATGTCTGGCACTCCATTTTCTTTCTGTTTTCCAGGTTATGTCTTTAAATAATTCTATTTAAATAATGGGCAAACTGTAATTTAAAATGACAGTTTCCAGTATTTCAAAATTAATATTAATTTGTCCATATATTTTGCCTGAATCATTTTAAACAACAACAGCAAATGATGAAACAGTTATTAAGAATCCAGACTGAAAAATATTGTCAGAATTTTGTAACAGAAGCAGAAAAGATAATTGAAGTCAGTTTTTATCATTTGAAATCTCTTGCTAAATTAATTTAAGAAAATAAACTGGTGAAACTTTTATTCAATCTGTATTGATTAACAGCACATTTGTGGTCCAGCACAGGATTTTGTCACATGAACTACTGGTTGTTGACAAAGATTGCTATTTTGTCTTTCAAAATTTTAAATGCTGCTGTACTGTTGAACAAACAAAATGTTCTGAGATAAAGACCTTTCTAAAACTTCAATAAAAGTCAATACAGGATATCATTTGTGCTTATCTTTGTAGAAACATGGAGAAAAGATTTTTATAAGACAGAAATGTCAAATCATTTTAAACAGATTCTTTCAGTGTTCAATGCAAGATCAAGCTGAGAAAAGTCATTCTCTTTTTCTTTCAACCAGCTTTCATCATTTTACCTATATTACCATTTTAAAATATTTTAAAATTCAAGGAAAAATGACTAGTTAAATTTCCAGCTGTATGAATGGAGGACCAGTAATAAGGAAAATTTAGCATATTCAGCTGGATAAAGATATGCAATATGTGGAATGGTGCAGTTTAGCTTAGAGAAGAATTTTTCTAGTTGTATTATTTAGACTGAGTCATGTAGTTCTGGGAATATAAATTGGTTGAATCCAGAAGGAGAATATTTTCTGTCAGGTTCATTCTAAACATTATCTGTTAAAATATCATTTTTGATGTAGATCCATAATACACATTCTGAAAAGAATACAATGCAACTAGCAAATTTTAAAAATTCTTTTAGCAGTTTTTGTCAACAGTGAAAAAGAATTTAAAGTTAAGCAATGAAAGTTCTTAAAATATAGATTTAAGAAAATAGAAAAGTCTTCAGAAAAGTTCTTCAGACTAGACTTTGTGTTCTTAAAAAAATTTTCAAAATTTATAGATAAGTATAATCAATCTTTAACCAGTTTTCCTATTTAAGTTCTGGAAATGTGAGGCTGGAGACCAGGGTAGTGACAACAGCTCTTTAATATAGGGTGAACCCAGCAACCTGGCTGGGGAAAAACCTCTCCTTTTATATACTGTTCTGCTGGAGGTTTCAACCAATCAACAACGTGCTTGATTTCCCGCCAAATATTTAAAGGTACAAACATGAATACATAACACTCCTCCCCCAGAAAACACTTTGCCTCTATTTACATATTATTTACATGTTATTTTCGGCGTAGTCACACAAATAACCTGGGCATCTCCTAATTCTTTCTGACCTCTGCGGTTCAGTCTTGGGTGGTGTTTTGAGCTGGTCGGAGGGCTGTTTTCTCCTCCCAGCTCTTTCTCTGGGCCATCGGGCCCTGGATTATTGCAGACTCTTTTTCTTGGCCATCCGGCCTTGGATTATTTTGGAATTTTCCTGCTGCTTCCCTCAGGAACCTGATGGCGTCGCTGGAACTCTGGGACCTCAGCTAAGTCTTCCCCGGGTCATTGTCAGCTGTGGTTCAAATTGGTATTGGTCATGATCTGTTTCATTTGGTTGGTTTGGTTCAGTTATTCGTTTCCTTAATCTGATCTATGTGGCGCCTCCATACTCGGTTGTCTGTAAGCTCTACCACGTATGACTTTGGACGGTTGCTTTATTATTTGCCCTGAGCCAACTGGGCCGTCCCCATAGTTTCGGGCCCACACTTCGCCTATGCTCATTTCTCCTTGTCTTTCTAGTTCCCCTTGTAACCCTCGGGTGTGTAATGGGGTTCAAGCGTCAAGTGGGCACGGAGTTTCCGTCCCATCAATAGCTGGGCTTTCCTGTAGCAGTGCTTGGGGTTCTGTGCTGGACGGCTGAAAAGTCTATCTTTGTTTGCCAGTCACCTGGCTTGAGCCTGGACAATGCCTCCTTAGCGCTCGGACGGGCGCTCTGCAACCATTCGGCGCGGGTGGAAAGGCGCAGAGAGGGCATGTCGGATGCCTCCTCTGCCAGGTATTCTTCAAACTGGGCTGCCGTGGAATTGGGGCCCATTGTCGGACACCAGAGTGTCCGGCAACCCGTGAGTTGCGAATAGGTGGCGCAGGGGTTGCGATTACTGCTCGGCCGTGGTGGATTTCATGATTATGATCTCCAACCATTTAGAAAATGCATCCACAACCACTAGGAATGTTTGGCCGTGAAAAGGGCCAGCAAAATCAATGTGGATTCTTGACCAAGGCCCTTGGGGCTTTTCCCATTCTCTGACTGGGGCCGTTGGGCGTAGAGGTCTGGACTCTTGGCAAGCTTGGCATTTCCTACCCTCTCAGCAATCTCTGCGTCCATGAGTGGCCACCATACATAGCTTCTAGCTAACCCTTCATCCTTACGATCCCTGGGTGACCCTCGTGGAGGAGGTCCAATACCTTCCCTTCAATTTCTCAGGTTACACGATCACCCCATAACAGGCACCCCTTGAGCCGAGAGCTCATCACGTTTTTAACAAATTCTTGAACCGTTCGCCCGCAGCTGACCCTCTCTGTACCCAACCGAGTACAGTCCTTAACACAATGTCCCGGTATGATGCCGAGCCACTTCCTTAGATGTGACTGGGCCAGAGTCCAAGAGTCAATAAGCAGGATGGGCGTCCCGGAGTGGGGTCTTGATCGCCCCTGGTAGTGGGCATCTGTGCAGCGTCTGCATGCCCCACTTCTTTTCCTGGTCGATGCTGCAGCTTGTAGGAGTAAGCGGCTAAGAAAATAGTCCAACGGGTCAAGCGTGGCGAAAGTGCCACAGGCGTTGGCCGGTCGCCAGCCAGTATCCCTAGTAGCGGTCTGTGGTGAGTCACGATTTCAAAATTCCGCCCAAAGACATACTCGTGGAATTTTTTGACCCCTCACACAATGGCTAGTGCTTCTTTGTCTAATTGGCTGTAGTTCCTCTCTGGGGAGGACATTGTTCTAGAGTAGAAGCTATAGGGCTTCTGTGCCGTTTGGAAGTCTATGGCTGAGTACAGCCCCCACCCATAAGGGAGGCATATAAACCAGCACTAATGGCAATGAGCTATGATATTGGATGAGCAGGCTATCACTTGAGAGCAGGTTCTTTACTGCTTCAAAAGCCCTATTTTCGACTTTCCCCAAGACCAAACAGTATTTTTCCTAAGAGCCTATGCAGCGGTTCCGCAGTTGCTTTGTTCTTTAAAAACCGCGTAAAAATTCACTAGCCCAGGAATGCCTGCAGCTCTGCTTTGTTTTTGGGCGCTGGAGCCTTTCTGATTGCCTTAACCTTGCTCTCAGTAGGGTGAATTCCTTTCTTGTCTATCCGGTAGCCCAAGAAATCGACGGATTCGACCCCTATCTGGCATTTGTTTGTCTTGACTTTTAATCCGGCTGTCCGGAAAATGCTCAAGACCTTTCTAACGCTCCCCAATTCCTCCATGTTTTCCCTGAAATTAGGACATCATCAGTAGGAACTACCCTGGGAGCCCTTGCAGTAGTCGTTCCATCAGGTTTTGGAACAGCCCTGGTGCCACACTGACCCCAAATTGCAATCGGTGCACTTGAAAGCCCCCTGTGCGTACAATCGTTTGGGCTTGACTGTGCGGGCGTCTACTGGCAGTTGTTGGTAGGCTTGGGCCAAGTCTAACTTTGCAAAGACTTGCCCTTGCCCCAAAGAGTGCAATAAGTGTTGCACCACTGAACCGGGTAAGCGCTTTTCTGTAAGGCTTTGTTAAGCGTCGCCTTGTAGTCAGCGCAAATTCTAATTGACCCGTCCGGTTTTACTGGGGTGACGATTGGCGTCTCCCACTGCGTGATCGACTGGCACCAAAATCCCTGATTTATGAGCTTATCCAGCTCCTTATCGATTTTGGTTTTAGGGCAAAGGGACTCTCCTGCCTTAAGCCTAATGGGGCTACCTGGGGTCTAAGTTGAAGGAAATAGGGGTCCCCTTGTACTTGCCCAGGCAGTCCTTGAAGACATCTTGAACTCGTTAAAGAGAATGTCTTTCAGGTTACAGTCACTTCTGTAGATGCCAGTCACTCCCATGCCCAGGGCGAAACCAGTCTAGTCCCAACAGACTGGGCAGGGTCCTTCGGACGATCGTGATGGGCAGGGTCTTCTTGTGTGGTCCGTACTCGACTGACGGAGGTGGTCCCTCGAACAGGGATCGATTCCCTAGTCGTGGACTCGTAGCCGTTGTGTTTGCAGGTTGGCGCTTCGCGACTGATGACGGCAGCGACTTCGCCAAAGTGTCCCAGGACATGATGGTGATCGCTGATCCCGTGTCTACTTCAAGCCGGCACCGTACTCCTCTATTTTGGTTTGGTGAAGATCTTCTTCTCCACTTTGGTCGGGTGACCTATGACCACAGTTGTTTGGTTGGAATCCGCTTTTTGTTTGAGCCAATCGCGCGCCTTTCCGATTCGCGCCTGATTGGCCGATTTGAATTTTTCGGGAAGGTTGGGCCGCCGACAAACTTGAGCTAGGTGCCCTTTCTTCCACACACCGACATATCGCCTTTAAACTTGCAGCGTTGGCTGGTGTTGACCGCAGCTTCCGTGATTCATCTCTGTCCCCTTTGTCGCTTTCGGTTCGGCAGACCCTTCCTCATCTTCACCGCCGGATTCGGTCTGAACCTCCTCCTGGTGCACCGTTGCCTTCGCCGCCTTTGGTGGACAGGCTTGCAGTGTCTCCGCCGCTGCGGATATTTCATGTGCTCTGGCTTCGCCCAGAGCGTGGCCAGCGTTAGGTTGTTTGCCAGCAGCCGCCGCCGCAAACGGATGTCTTTGACGCCCGGATGAGTTGCTCGAGGAGCACCTCGCCTAGGTCGCGTATCCGCAGTCCTTGGACGCTTTTAGGGCGGCCATGTAGTCACCGATGGTTTCGCTCCATCTGCCTTCGCCTCCGATTCAAACCGCCGCATTTATTGGACGGCGCAGCGGCGGTGGTTTTAGCAAAGTCTGTAGAGTTGGCCATGACACCGACTGCAACGGCGTTGGCTCTGCCAGGGCTTCCGCAATATCAATGACCTCCGACCACAGTGGCTTAAGAAATAAGCCCTTTTCGGTTATCTGGAACTCCTTGCAGTTCGCTGGCTTCTAGAAAGCTTTCAAACGGGTCATATGCTCCCCATTTCTCCTTAGCCGGGTCAAATGGTGCGGGCGGAGTGTAACTGGCCATCTCCGCTTTTCTGCCCTGGGTTTGCTGGGTTCGGGTCTATCGTGCTTCAGCTCGGTTCTGGTTCTCCTCAGCCTCGATATCCCACCTTCGTCGCCAATGTTATGTTCTGGAAGTAACGAGGCTGGAGACCAGGGTAGTGACAACAGCTCTTTAATATAGGGTGAACCCAGCAACAGGCTGGGGGAAAAACCTCTCCTTTTATACAGTTCTGCTGGAGGCTTCGACCAATCAGCAACGTGCTGATTTCCCGCTCAAATATTTAAAGGTACAAACATGAATACATAACACTTCCCAATCTCTGGTCACTAGCCACAGTCATTCCAATTTTCAAAAAAGGCGACCCCAGCTTAGTTGAAAATTATAGACCAATCTCCCTATGTTGCGTCGCCTGCAAAGTAATGGAATCCATCATCAACCAATCCATTACCTTGCACTTAGAAATACACAACCTACTCTCAAATAAACAATTTTGCTTCAGAAAAAAATTATCATGCAATTTACAACTTCTCCACTGTAAAAACCTATGGACTACAAATCTTGATCTAGGTAAAAAAATAGATGCAATATACATAGACTTCTGTAAAGCTTTTGACTCAGTAGTACATG
Organism: Ahaetulla prasina; assembly: GCF_028640845.1. Lineage (NCBI taxonomy): Eukaryota > Metazoa > Chordata > Lepidosauria > Squamata > Colubridae > Ahaetulla > Ahaetulla prasina. The sequence goes on along the minus strand of NC_080542.1, from coordinate 108,441,087 downwards.
ATAAACTTCTCCTAAAATTAAAATCCTATGGCATTTCAGGACCCTTACACAACTGGATATCTGCTTTTCTGTCAAACAGACAACAAGTAGTTAAAATTGGTAATGCTCTATCAAATCCTGTTCCTGTCAAGAGTGGTGTTCCTCAAGGTAGTGTTCTTGGACCAACTCTCTTCATACTATACATTAATATCTTTCTGACCATATCACAAGTAATTGTGTTCTCTTTGCTGATGATTTCAAACTTTTTAACACCACTGACAATACATCTACAATTCAAAAAGACCTTGATCATCTAACCGCTTGGTCTAAAATTTGGCAACTACAAATCTCAACCAGCAAATGCTCAGTCTTACATATTGGAAGAAAGAACCCAATCACTAAGTATATGCTTGATGGACATTACCTCACAGATGACCCCCATCCTGTCAAAGACCTTGGAGTTTTTATATCTAACGATCTAAGTACCAAAGCCCACTGCAACTATATAGCAAAAAAGGCTCTTAAGAGTTGTTAACTTAATTCTACGTAGCTTCTTTTCCAAAAACACCATGCTACTGACCAGAGCATATAAAACATTTGCTAGGCCAATTCTTGATTACTGCTCGCCTGTCTGGAACCCATACCATATATCTGATATCAATATAGTTGAGCATGTCCAAAGGTATTTTACGAGAAGAGTTCTCCACTCCTCCGTAACCAATAAAATACCTTATTCCACCAGACTTGATATCCTGGGTCTAGAATAGAATAGAATAGAATAGAATAGAATTTTTATTGGCCAAGTGTGATTGGACACACAAGGAATTTGTCTTGGTGCATATGCTCTCAGTGTACATAAAAGAAAAGAGAAAAGAAAGAAAAGAAAAGAAAAGAAAAGAAAAGAAAAGAAAACTTGGAACTTTGTCGCCTTCGACAGGACTTGGGTTTAGCTCATAGAATCATCCGTTGTAATGTCCTTCCTGCCAATGACTACTTCAGTTTCAACTACAATAACACAAGAGCTACCAACAGATTTAAACTTAATGTCAACCACTCCAGTTTAGATTGCAGAAAACACAATTTCTGTAACAGAATTATCTATGCTTGGAATGCATTACCTGACTCTGTGGTCTCTTCTCATAACCCCAAAAGCTTTATTCAAAATCTATCCACTGTTGACCTCACCACATTCCTAAGAGGACTCTAAGGGGCATGCATAAGAGCACAAACGTGCCTACCGTTCCTGTCCTATTGTTTCTTCCCCTATATATATATATATATATATATATGCTTATACTACCTTGTTTCTCCTCATATATATGTTTATATATTATATAATCTTTTGTGTTATGCTGGTGTATATTGTTATGACAAAATTAAATAAATAAATAAATAAATAAACACCTCCTGGCCTTCCATAGAACCTTAAAGACTTGAAGTCCTGATGGGCTAATTTTCTGGGTCCACATTTCTGGCTGTTGGGAATTTTCAACTTAATTTTTGAGTTAGCCAAAGCCATACATTAAAGAAGTATATTTGTGCACACCCACTCTGTAGATGAAGGCCAGGAGGTTGGGGCCAACCTAATGTTGCTGGGTTAAGCAGATAATGTTTCAGTGAGTGGGCACCATGGCAGCAAAATGGCTGTTTGATGAGCCTTACAAATACCTGAAATTCAAATATTGGCCACCAAAGGAGAAGAGAGAAGAGAAGAAAATGCCTTGATGTTTGGAAAGATTGTAGGCAAAAGGAGAAGGGGATAGCAGAGGATGAGACACATAGATAGTGTCATGGACATGAATTTAGGCAGATTCTAGGAAACAGTGAGGCCAAGGGCCTGGCATGCATGGTCCATTAGATCACAAAGAGTTGGACATAACTTAGTGATTGAACCAGAACAACAACATGACATCCTCCTATATGTTAACATTAAATTTTAGAATGGTAATCTCAAAGGTGCTTTTTGAAAAGGCAACTGAATTGGGTTTTTTTCCTTGAGGAAAAGGACTAAGACCTGGATAACTGAAAATAATTACATTGTTTCCTATGGTGCTGATTTGGATAAGTGTCCTGAACTCTAAAAGCTGAAAAATGGGATTAGAACAGGAATAAGTCAATAAGAAAATCCCCCCTTGTTTTTGTTTTCAAAGTTTTTCTGAGAATACTTGCCTTGTATTCTTGTGTTTTGTAGTCAAATGCAGCCTAGTGTAGAAAAAGGGAAAAACCAGAGTGCCAGTCCTGTAATGACTGTGACATTCATGATGAACACATAATATGTTCTTAACATGTTGCATGGCACATTGCTTCCTCTTATTGGATAGAATATTGATTAGCATAGAGGTGCTAGGTGCAGTTTTATTCATCACTGTCCCTAGATCCCTAATGTTTTGCCTACAAAATGCACAAAATGGCTGCTTTGGTATCAAAAGATTAGTACAGCAGATAATGAAAGAATACATTTTACTTAACCTCGTACTTTTTAAGTTCCTTGAAGATGAATTGGAGATTGGTTTATTTTCAATACAATCCCTTCTGTCTTTCAGTCTCTCTGTCTCTCCCTCTGTATGTGTGTGTGTGTGTGTCAGCAGGTTCTGACCAGTTCTGGAGAACCAGTAGTGACAATTTTGAGTAGTTCGGAGAACCAGTAGTAAAAATCATGACTGGCCCCACTCCCATCTATTATCTGCCTCCCAAGTCCTAGCTGATCGGGAGGAAACGGGCGTTGGCCTACCTGAACGCCCCTTCTAGGAGAGGGGGAAACGGCGGTCAGGTCTGGGAAAATCCTCTTGTATGCCTCTGGACCGAGTCTGCAAAAGGAACATTTTCCATAAGCCCCGCCTCCTTTAGCCGTTCCCCAGCTTTTCGGCGAGTACTTGAATGCAGACTGACGTGTCGTCCTGTAACGAGAAAGAATTAGTGCTCTCCCGCCCCGGTGCCCACCCAAACAGTCGGCCTTCCCTAAAAAAGGGTGGGACTGACCGCCGTTTCCCCCTCTCCCAGAAGGGGCGTTCAGGTAGGCCAACGCCCATTCTCAAAGTCGGGGGAAACGGCGGTCAGGTCTGGGACATACCAGAGCTTGATGTCCTTCCGGGGGGGAAGGAAAGGCCGACGTAGTCAATCCGAACCATTATGGACCGCCTGCAAGACTCGTCTTCCAAAGGCCGCATCAGAAGATGCGTAAGCGTCCAGTCGGTAGTGACGGATGAAAGCCGTCGGGGTAGACCATGCTGCAGCCTTACAGATCTCTTCCAGAGATGCTTGAGTCGCCCAAGCTGCCGATGTAGAAGCGCTTCTGGTAGAGTGAGCGGTAATATGCCGAGGCACTGGAAGAGCTTGTCTCTCATAAGCAATGACAATTGTAGCTCTGATCCATCTGGACAAGACCGATTTGCTAACCCTAGTCCCTAGTGATGTAGGTTGGAATGACACGAAGAGCGCTTCGGTTCGCCGTATCGACTTCGTTCGGGAAATGTATATCTTCAGCGCCCGCCGAACGTCTAGATTGTGCCAGGCGAATTCCTGCGGTCGTTGAGGGTTCGGACAAAAATTCGGAAGGGTGAGTTCTTGGGTGCGATGGAAAATCGTATTAACTTTGGTGAGAAAGGTGGGATCTAGTCGAAGGATCACCCTGTCCTTATGAAACACACACAGATCTTGTCGAATAGACAGTGCAGAAAGTTCAGAAACACGGCGTGCCGATGTAATGGCTATCAAGAAAGATACTTTGAAGGACAGGAAACGGAGAGAAACTTCTCTCAACGGCTCGAATGGGGCCCGCGTTAGTGCGGATAAAACCTTGTGTAACTTCCATGAAGGAAAACGGTGAACCACTGGCGGCCTAAGGTTAGAAGCTCCACGGAGGAAATCACGAAGAAGAGGTTCCCTGGAAAGTGAGTGTAAGGACCCACAAGTGAGTATTGAAGATATTGCCGCCAGATGTCGTCTCAGGGTGTTTGGTGAGAGACCGGACTCGAAACCGTCGTGGAGAAATTCCAACACATCGACAACTGCAGCAGAGGTTGCGGTCCTTCCACGGTTTTCACACCATGTCACGAAAGTCTGCCAGGTCGCTTGATAGATGCGGGATGTAGAGTCACGGCGGGCCGCCTGAATCATGGGGATGATCTTGGATGGTACATTTGCTCTTGTTAGGAGTTGCCGCTCAACCTCCAGACGGCTAGGCAAAACCATTGCGGGTCCGGGTGTCGAAGGGACCCCTGACAAAGGACCACCTTGTTTGCGGGTATCTTCCAAGGATCTCTTACCGATAAGGTCATTAGGTCCGCAAACCAAGGCCTCCTGGGCCAATAAGGAGCCACTAGGATTAGTTCAGCTCTCTCCTCGAGGAGTTTGCGGATTACTCTGGAGATGAGGGGTATCGGAGGGAAGGCATATAGAAGGCCTCGGGGCCACGTGCTGCGGAGGGCATCCACTGCTTCCGATCCCCTGGAAGGAAACCGGGTGAAGAATCTGGGGAGTTGGTGGTTGGAGGTCGATGAGAACAGGTCCACCAGCGGTTTTCCAAATTGGTGAGATATTTCGTTGAACAAGGAAGGGGTCAGAGCCCACTCCGCCTGATCTATAGTAGCCCGGCTGAGGGAATCCGCCGTAGTGTTGGCTGTGCCCGAAATGTGTGAGGCTTTTAGGGAATTGAGGTGGGACTCGGCCCACTGTCCCAGTTGAAGAGACTCCTGCAGAAGGGAGTACGAATGAGTACCCCCCAGGCGGTTCACATGGGCCTTCGCAGTGGTGTTGTCCGTTAAAATCAGCACGTCTCGGCCCGTGACCTGTGTGGAGAATGCCTGTAGGGCTAGGAAGATGGCCCTCAGCTCTAACAGATTGATGCTGCATTGTGTTTCCTGCTCCGACCACTGACCTTGAACCAGATGGGGTCCCAGGTGAGCCCCCCAGCCGAAGAGACTCGCATCGGTTGTGATCGTCAATCGCTTGGGTTCTCTGAAACAGGTTCCCCGTGATATAGCCTGGGATGTCCACCAGTCCAGAGACGCTTGAACATCCTCGGGTAGAACAACCCTCCTGAGGGAGGAGCTGTTTCGCCTGCGCTGATGTGGTAGCATAAACCATTGTAGGGGTCGGCTGTGGAGACGAGACCAGGGAACGATGTCGTAGGTGGATACCATCTTTCCCAATAGCTGTGACAATTGCAGCAAGGAAATGGGCCCCACCCACTGAGAATGAGCCGCTAGGTTAGCGAGACTGGTTCGTCTGTCTTCAGAGAGGAAGACCATGGACCGATCCGAATCTATTTTAGCCCCTAGATGAATAATCTGGTTAGAGGGGACCAGGTGACTTTTGTCCCAGTTAATAGAAAAACCATGTTCCTGTAGAACCTGGACAGTAGTGTGCACATCTCTGATTGCTGATGACGGGGAGGCTGACATAATTAATATGTCATCCAGATAGGCTTGAAGCCTGATAGGAAAGGTACGGATGTGTGCCAGTAGGACAGATAAAACTTTAGTAAAAACCCGAGGGGCCGATGATAACCCGAAGGGCAAAGCCCTGTATTGGTAGTGTTGATTACGATAACAAAAACGAAGGTATTTTTGGTGGGCAGGTAGAATGGGGATGTGAAGGTATGCTTCCGTTAGATCGATAGAAGAGAGGAGATCTCCTGGGCGAACACACTCTAAAATAGTACGTAGGGAATGCATTTTAAATTTATGATAGGTAATATGCCGATTAAGAGATTTGAGATCTAGAATGGCCCTCCAGCCCCCCGACGACTTACGTACCACAAAGAGACGTGAGTAGAACCCTTGTCTTCTCTGATCAGGTGGTACAGTTTGTATGGCCCTAATGGCTATCAAATGTCGAATGGCCTCCGAAATCAGAGCCCTGGAAGCCGGATTGTGAGAGACTGGGCAACGTAAGAAGGTTGTCGGAGGGCTGGAGGAAAACTCCAGGGAAAGACCGTGTTGGATGGTGTTCCTAACCCAGTTGTCGGAAGTTGAAATTTCCCATTGCGCATAAAAATAGGATAGACGGGCGCCAATGGGAAGCTCCGACACTGAATCACTTAGAGCGTCTAAACGCCCTGCCCCTCCCCCCCCTGAAGGGTTTTCTATTGGTAAAACGGGAGCCCGTTCTAACCTGTCCCTCACGAGGTTGAACCCCTCTGGGCGAGGAATAGCGTTGAGATCGTGAAGCCGAGCCTCCAAAGTCTGTTCCACGAAATGGCTGTGGGCGAGGATAAGGCTGGTGACGAAATTCCCCTCTTCTGGATAGGGATGGAAGGATCTTTCGCTTGTCCTTGGTTTCTATTACTATGGGGTCGAGCGAGGCTCCAAAGAGATTGTCCCCGGCGAAGGGGGAAGCTGCCAGCCGCCATTTACTTCTGGTGTCGGCTTGCCAATTCCGGAGCCAAAGAAGCCTGCGGGAGGACACCGCCGACCCTATGGCCTTGGCTGAGAACCTGGCAGCATTTAGGGTGGCATCGGCCGAGAACTCTAATGCGGCTACCACCTTATTTATGTCCTGGTGTGAACGGACATCCGTAGTAGGAATTCTGCTCTGTAATTGTTTAAGCCAGATTAGAGAGGCCCGGTTGAAAAAAGAGGCAGCTGAGGATGCCCTGACAGACCATGCGGATGCTATATGGCCCTTGACTATGGTACGGTCTGCTCGTTTTTCCTCCGGTCGTAAGGTCTCGTCTGCCGGGCCCGTGACACGAGACGGGGAAGTTAATGCTACTACAGGTGGGTCCACTGTTGGAATTTGAAGTAACTTATCTAGATCGGGGGCCACATTGTAAAACCTCTTATCCTGTGCATTTGGATTAGAACCTGAGCCAGGGAACTGCCATTGTCGCTGAATTACATCGACAAAAAGTTTTGGCGCCGGAATGGCCTCTGATACCACTGTAGGTACCGCGAATAAATGACCTGATGCGCTCTGTGTATCCTGGGGTGTAGACTGAGGTGGCTGAGTCCCCAGGCCAGTGGCCGCCTGAGCCTTAAAAAGTAAGGATCTGAATAGTTGAGGATTGAATAAGCCTACAAACGAGGGCTGGTCCGGGCCTAGACCCTCGTCGTCTGATAGGGTCAAATCCCTGGTATCCTCCTCTTCGGATAAGGACCCCTGACTAACTGAATCTGGGGATTGTTCCCGATGGTGCCTATGGCCTGATTGTTCCCCCCTAGCTTCAGTATACTGTCTGCGAGTTTGACTGCTATCGCGCTGGGTAGAAGTCCCTTGATGTAGGTGTTGGGCAACGCCCTGGCGAATGGCCTCCGAAATTAGGGACCCAAGGGACTCTGACAGTTGCAATGGCTGTTGTTGAAACTGAGGCAGAGGGGCCTGGCTCGGTTGAGCCATCATTGCCAAGGTGGGGAATTGGCCCACTTGAATCTGACCTGAGGGTGCCTGAGGTGTGGGAGATATGGTTTGATCCAAATGAGGCGTTTCTAACTGGCCAGGTAAGAGTTGAAGAGGAGCCTGGAAAAAGTTGGCTGCCTGAGGTTGTGCTTGGAATAAGGCTGCTGTCTCAGTTGGGGCTGGTATGGCTTGGAATAAGGGGCCTGCCTCAGGATATGGGAGAGGCAAAAGTCCCGAATGGTCCGAGGACCATGCCCCTGAGTTCCCAGGAACAGATGCCTGTGGTTCGCTTAAGGGTTCTAAATTCCCCTGAGAGGAGTTGTTCGTAGTTCTGGGCCCCGACTTAGACTTTGAATTTTTTTGAGCCTTGTCAATAATTTTTTGAATCGCCTTATGGCGACGGTCATCTGCTCTAGAGTTGGTTTTAGACTGATTAGATGGTTGTATTGGGGCTTCGGGACCAGGAGAAGGAATAATGGCCGCTGAGGAGCCCTCTCCTGGGTCGCTAAAATGGCGGCTGCGCTCCTTCGTGCTGGAGCTTTTGGGCTTTTTTGCGCGACTGGCGTCCGCCATCTTGTCGTCTTTTTTCCCGCCAAAAAGTAATAATAATAATGATAATATAAATGGGCCCCCTGCACCAAAGAACTGAGGTAAACCGGTCCTCTTACTCACGACCCTCTCCGCGATGCGATTCCAAGAGGTAATGAGGCTTGAAATGTTTCTGCCGCCTCCGATTGAAGCCCCGAACTGATCGCTAGCCACCAAGGCTAAAAAACGCGATCGCGAAGGCTCTTCGCTCTCCCTCAGTAGCCAAGCCTTCAATGTTCAGCCTCGATGGCCTTGGAGGATCGCTAGCCGCAAAGGCTTCAGGCGCGATCAGAATATCGGCGCGGAGCTCCAAGCGCCGGGCTAGCAGCAATGTCAAAATAAAAGTCTTAGCTGCAGCCCGCTCGCTGTGGTGAAGACTAGCGAGCCCTCTGGGGGCGTTTGGGCCGATTTTTTAAAACGCCAGCCCAGGAATAAAAATAAAAATAAAAATAAATGAAAATGACGAAGAAAATCCGTCAGCGTTTCGGGCTAACAAGCCCTTCGCTGGAACTCAACTCTTTCTAACAAAAGAAGGTATTAGTAATAATACTGAAGAGAGAAAAATATAAAATTAAAAATAAAAATAAAAATAAAAAATGCTTAGCTCGATTGAGGTTTTGGGGAGCACCAGACGACACATGTGGTCCTGGCAGGGACCGAGTCGAAAAGCTGGGGAACGGCTAAAGGAGGCGGGGCTTATGGAAAATGTTCCTTTTGCAGACTCGGTCCAGAGGCATACAAGAGGATTTTCCCAGACCTGACCGCCGTTTCCCCCGACTATGAGAATGGGAATTTTTGCAGTAACCGTCCCTTGGAGTGGGGTGGGAATGGAGATTTTACAGTATCCTTCCCCTGCCATGTCCACCAAGCCATGCCACACCCACCAAGCCACATCCACAGAACTGGTAGTAAAAATTTTGAAACCCACCACTGGTGTGTGTGTGTGTGTGTGTGTGTGTGTGTGTGTGTGTGTGTGTGTGTGTAAATGTGTATGCCTGGGTGCATGCCGATGCATGAGCATACACACACACAGAGAAGTAAAATAGCATTTACTCACAGGTAAATATGTATTAGAATGGGAGGATTTAATTTATTTGTTGTTTTTTTTAACTTATGCTTTGCAAATGATTAATTTCAATGTCTGGAAAAAAGTGAGGAGGACTATCTTGTCAGCCCATTGAGTAGGAAAAAGGGGTTAATTGAAAAAGATAAGGAGAAAAAAATATCACAATTTTGGCTCTTGTTTCATCTTGTTCCATTGCTGTCACATTCAACTTTATACACTATTGCCTTGTGTTCCTGCCCACTGTTTAATCCAGAAGGAATGTAGATCCCATGGGGAAAATATATTTTAATAATTAGTTTAGTGAAAATTTAGACTTTTTATTAAAAGGCTGTTATCTAGCCATTGCTTCATTATTGATATATCACTATTTTCTGTCCTTGTCAGTGATACATCAGTCCACTGATGACTATGGATAGTATATACATTTCCATGTAAGGCTCACAGTCCGATCTTGAATTTTGTGTTTATAGGAATGATACACACACTGTAATTGGGCAACTTAAGAGCTGAGACCTAGAGTCAAACAGGTAATTGGTTTTTCAGATCCATGGAATACTATTGAAGGACAGTAGCAGACATGTCCCTTCATCAGATTGCATCATATGTGCTATCCTATTATAAGTTCTCATGCAATATCTTATTTCAACATGAAATAAAATAATCAATTAAAATGAGGGGGACACTAAGTCCACACAGTGAAAAACCATATCACATAACTTGAAATATGTCCCTTAAGACTTCATAGTGTACCAGCTACAAAGGAGCAAAAGACCTATATAGGAGGCCTCCAAACAGAAGTTATGCCAAGCTCTAGTTGAAAATATTTTAATGCAGCATATTTAAATACTATTCAAAACTAGCCACTTGCATGGAAAACTATGTTTATGCTTGGTTTAGAATAAAATACAGTTGGTTGGATTGGCATAGAATACTAAATTGTGCACAAATCAACCATATTTGTATTAAATGAATATTATTTGGCAAGTTGTTCTCTCTCTCTCTCTCTCTCTCTCTCTCTCTCTCTCTCTCTCTCTCTCTCTCTCCCTCTCTCTCTCTCTCCCCCCCCCTCTCTCTTTTGTATATGTTTGTCACCCATTTTAAAGTACTCTTCCAAAACAGAATCTAGCTAGTAGACTTCTGGTTTCTCAAATTTCAGGTTCCTCTTCTAATGGAAACATTCCCATACATTTATGAAACATTGCTTCATGCAAGTTCCTTTATGTATTTCACAATATCTTTTAAGAGCTTCTGCTTATTTCTCAGTGGAACAATATGAATGAAGGATTTTAAATGGTATACTGAATAGGTCCTTCTTTTTCTTAGAAATATGGATTTTTTTCTCACAGTTGCATGTAACTCATGGAAGACAATGTGTTTATTTTAAGCAACAGGGCAAACTAGTAGTAGTTGTTTATTGGGAAACTTTTGGTTACTAAAATGTTATATTGATTAGAAGATTTCTTCATGCATATTCTCAAGGAGGCTAGGACAACAACATCTACTGGGAACTACTGGGAACAAATGCTGCTGACAGCACTATCAAAAATAGCTCCTCTGTTCTTATATTATTGATTTCAAAATGTATTGTGCTTCAGTATCTTTGCTATCATAATCATCTTTGCTATCATAATCTTTGTCCATGATGGCTACACTTGAATTTCAACACAATCCAATACTGTGTTGCACTCTAGCTCAGTATTAAATAAGGTAGGCCATTCTGAAATTTAGTACCTGAGCTTTGGATGTCTTCCATCTTTATCGCCTATAGTCCACAACAATCTACCATAACAGTTATAATACTAATATAATAAAATTTACAAATTGGCCAATTCCCATTTGCTCTTAGAGCTAGCAATTATTTTCTGGTCTTAAATAAATATTATGGAAAAAATATTACAGAACAAATATTTTTGAGATGTAATGTGGTAATGTGGTAATTTTTAACAGAAATTTAACAGATTGAGTTGGAAGGGATCTTGTAGGTTATCTAGTCCTACCCCCTATTAATCATCTAGTCCTACCCCCTCCTCCCAACCAGGAGACCCTACACCATTTCTTGTCAGAAATGGCAGTCCAATCTCTTCTTGAAAGCCTCCAGTGATGAAGTTCCCACAACTTCCGAAGGCAAGCTTGATTGCCATTGGTTGATTGTTCTCACTGTCAGAAAATTTCTTTTTTTTTCCAGGTTGAATCTCTCCTTGTTCAGTTTCCATCCATTATTCCTTGTCTGACCTTCAGATACTTTGGAAAATAGCTCCCGCCTCTCTGTGGCAGCCACAATGGGGTTTTTGAACCACTGATATAGGCCATCAGTTTTAATTCAATCTTTGTTGCAGAGAACATTAACAAAGAGGAGGCTAAATCTTATGAATAGTTAAAATAATTGGACATGTTTAGCCTAAAGAAGAGAAGGCTAAAGGGAGAAATGGATAGCAATACAATATCACAGAAAGAGGGTGTGGAATTATTATCTGTATTATTATCCGTAGTCCGTAGTCCCTAGAGGTATTAAGCAGTGGAAAAGTCTCCTTCATGGGTGCTCTATCTTTGGAGGTTTTCAAACAAAGATCGAAGAGCCATTTGCCCAGGATACTTTGGTGATTTCTGCCCTTTTACAGGGTCTTGGAGTAGAACTTACAAGATCCCCTTCAACACTAATTCTGTTATTACAAATACAGATGGTTAAGCTGAATACTTCATCTGAAAATATTATTTTTTAAATATTTTAGCTAAATATTTTGATATAGATGATAGATAGATAGATAGATAGATAGATAGATAGATAGATAGATAGATAGATAGATAGATAGATAGATAGATAGATAGATAGATAGATAGATGGGTTAATGGGTGGGTGGATGGATGGATGGATGGATGGATGGATGGATGGATGGATGGATGGATGGATGGATGGATGGATAGATGGGAGGACGAGCGGACAGACAGACAGATATATAGACAGAAAGAGAGAGAGAAAGAGAGAGAGATGATATATAGAGAGATGCTCACATACACACACAACATATATTCTCTTATTATTGGGTTAGTGATCATCTTTGGTGATTTTAACAAAATTTATTTTTTAAAAAATGGAAAGGAATAGATGAGTCATTTTATTCTCTGCCAATAGTAAATGTATTTGATTATACTAGAATGAATACTAGAATGAATGTTTAATTGCTAATCAGAGAAATGCATGACATTAAATGTGTAATAGTGCAGATCTAAATCAATAATGATAAAGATCAATATACTAAATTGATAATAATCAATTTTTATTAAGCTGAAGACAGAATGATTGTCTTGGTCTAACAAATGTTACATATGGAAACATGATTAGCTTCCAATACACAAAGAAAAACATTATAGTTTTTATTATATAAATTGTCTATGAATTATCTGTCTAATTCACAATCTTTCTAGTACTTTTCTCACAAAATTTGCTGTGGCATTGTTGGAAGTTTTTCCCCCAATTCCTATAATTCCCCAGCAACCATACCGGTCAGGGAATTCTGGAAATTGAAATCTGCACATCCTGAAGTTGTTCAAGCTGAAAAACAGTACCCTAAGGAGCAGTAGTGGGTTTCAAATCCCGGCACTACCTGTTTGCTGTCGGTAGTGCACAGGCACGTGCACTCACTTTGCAAGCACACAGCGCTTCTGTGCATGCGCAGAGCATTTTTGATGAAGTCTGGGTGGGTGGGAGGAGCATCCACTACAGGTTTGCCTGAACTGAGGTGAACCGGAAGCAGCCCACCACTGCTGAGGAATGAATGCATAGACTGTGGTATAAATAATCATTGGCAAATTGTCTTTGACATTTACCTGTGTTGTGGGAATGCTGAAATATAAGAAAGGATATGATATATTTAAACAACAGCAACAACAAAATATTCTTGAACAAAAATACTCAAAGCATTTTTCCTTCAAAAGACCTCTTTCACTAGACCATGATGAAGTCATAGCTTATGTTTTTGGTATAACTGAATAACTGAATGCTGTGTTACTATGTATGAGTCACTGTTCTAAAATGAAGCAAATACGCATACTAAGCAGTTGGGTTCTTTATTTCTTTTGCACTAAGATGTATTTAGCCTACATGTCAATGAAATAATCTAGCTACTTTTTTATGTGAGTGCCTTGCAGCTGTTGCACAACTTATGACTGCACAACTGTTGCATTCAAAATCGAAGTTCTGATTGACAGGAATCTTGAAAATCTTGAGATCTAAAAATAAACCTTATGGGAGTTTTATTAATGACTTTTATTTGCTTTCTAACAATGCTTACAAATAAATACTTCACTATGATACAATCAAACGAATAAAGATACTGTAACACTATGCTATTCCTTTTATAGTATTTTATTCATCTAAATCAGGACCCAGCTGTCCCATTTTATTTATTTATTTATTTATTTTGCAGCTGCACTGAGAATGTGTTGGGCTAATCTGTTTTTTTTCCCCAAAGCAATGAAGGTCAGGAATCTGGTAAGGCAAGTATAGGTCCAAAGTATGCAAGTGAATTTCGTGAATCCGTTTGTTGATGGATTATTATTATTATTATTATTATTTATTATATTTGTATACCGCCCATCTCCCGAAGGACTCAGGGCGGTTCACAGTCAAAAAACAACAGAAAACATATAATAGATAAAAAACAGCTAAAAGAATAGATAGTTAAATTCAATTGATGGTCTAACTTTTAAATACAAATTTAAAACCTCATTTAAACCCCTTTTTTAAAAATCCCAATTTAAAACTACATTCAAGCTAGTCCTGCTCTTCGAAACAGCAACGTCTTCAGCTCACGGCGGAAGGACTTGAGATCGGGGAGTTGACGAAGCCCCAGAGGGAGCTCGTTCCAGAGTTTTTGGTATAACTGAATAACTGAATGCTGTGTTACTATGTATGAGTCACTGTTCTAAAATGAAGCAAATACGCATACTAAGCAGTTGGATCACACAGGAACATAGCTAACTGGAATAGGTATGGTTAAAATAGATTTAGATATTTTTATATATATATTACAATAGTAAAGATAATGTATTTACAAAGTTATTTGCAATTAACCTACAGTTTGGCAGAAACTATATACGGGTAATATACCTATATACGTTCGCTTTGTGGCGAAGGTTGTTGAGAGTGTGGTGGCATGTCAGCTTCCCTGGTACCAGGATGAAACTGTCTATCTAGACCCGTTCCAGTCCAGCTTCAGGCCTGGGTACAGCACGGAGATGACTTTGGTCGCGTTAGTTGATGATCTCTGGAGGTCTCGGGACAGGGGCTGTTCCTCTGTCCTGGTCCTATTAGATCTCTCAGCAGCTTTTGATACCATTGACCATGGTATCCTGCTGCAGCAGCTGGAGGGCTTAGGAGTGGGGGGCACTGTTTTTCAGTAGTTTTCCTCCTATCTCTCTCTCACCGATGGCAGACAGTGTTGGCAGTGGGGCAGAGATCGACTTCAAGGCACCTCATATGTGGGGTGCCGCAGGGGTCGGTTCTCTCACCTCTCCTGTTCAACATCTATATGAAGCCGCTGGGTGAGATCATCTGTGGTTTTGGGGTGGAATACCATCTGTACGCTGATGACACTCAGCTGTACATTTCCACCCCTAACCACCCCAATGAAGCTGTCAAAGTCCCGGTGTCTGGAGGCCGTGCAGGTCTGGATGGGGAAGAACAGGCTTCAACTCAACCCATCCAAGACAGAATGGCTGTGGATGCCGGCATCCTGGTACAGCCAGCTTATTCCATCGCTGACTGTTGGGGGCGAATCATTGGCCCCCAGGGGGAGGGTTCACAACTTAGGCATTCTCCTGGATGATCGGCTGTCTTTAGAAGAACATATGACGGCCGTCACCAGGGGACCTTTTTATCAGGTGCGCCTGATACGCCAATTGTGTCCCTTCCTTGACCGAGATTCCCTACGCACGGTCACTTATGCCCTTGTCACTTCCCGCCTGGACTATTGCAATGCTCTCTACATGGGGCTCCCCTTGAAGAGCACCAGAAGGCTCCAGCTGGTCCAGAATGTGGCTGCGCGGGTAATAGAGGGAGCACCATGATGCTCCCATGTAACTTCTGCGCAACCTGCACTGGCTGCCGGTGGTCTTCTGGGTGCAATTCAAGGTGTTGGTTATCACCTTTAAAGCGCTCCATGGCACAGGACCGGGTTACTTACGGGACTGCCTACTGCCACCAATAGCCTCCCATCGGCCTGTGCGCTCCCATAGGGAGGGCCTCCTCAGGGTGCCATCAATCAAACAATGCCGACTGGTGGCCCCCAGGGGGAGGGCCTTCTCTGTGGGGGCTCCTGCCCTTTGGAATGAGTTGCCTCCAGGGTTGCGTCAACTCCCCGACCTCCGGTCTTTTAAACACGAGCTCAAGATCTTTTTATTCCACCGTGCAAGGCTAGCCTAACGAAATTTTAATGGGGGTTTTTATGATGGTTTTACGTTAGTTTTAATCTTATTTGGCCAAATTTTAGAATCAGTTTTTTAATATGTTTTTAATTTTTGTTTATGTCTATGTTGTTTTTATTTTGGCTGTAAACCGCCCTGAGTCCTTCGGGAGAAGGGCGGTATAAAAATTAAATAAATAAATAAATAAATATAAAATTAAATTAAATTAAATTAAATTAAATAAATAAATAAATAATATTCATCTGAATGTACTTTAATATCCCTTTGTTTTCAATTTAATATGGGTTTTTAGCTTCTAGTACCCTCGTAATCTTGAAAGACTCAGTAGATGACTCTAGAATAAAAAAATCCTGGCTTTGTATCATAGGCTGCCATATTTGGACTTCAAATTTTGAATTACATTATTACATGAAACACATTATTACAAAAGAATCTTCCATATGATGAAATGGATCCATATGAGTAAAAGCCATTATGATGAAAAAAAATCACAAACTTCTTTTAGTCAGCTTACAATTCAATTATTATCCTTTTGAGTCAACCTTGAGAACGAATGCAAGGGTTGTAAATAAACCATATATGTCATTTATATAGTTGTATATAGTAGAGCTGTGCAATTTCCAAAATGTATATAGGAATATGATCGTAATTCCTTAAAGTAGTTAAAATATTATTTCTTAGGACTAGTTATTAGGAAAAAGTACACTTTCTTGAAGGAGTTGCAGTCAGGCAAGGAACCAAGAAGGAGACAGAAAAGGCAGCAAGGCTCTTGTGCTTTGGCTGCAGTGGCTTGGCAGAAAAAGTGAAAATTCAAAGCAGAAAACCAGCAAAAAAGGCAGTTGGGCAAATGAATGCTTACTGGTACTACTGTAGGTGTGGTGGACTGGGACAGATGAGATTCCCAAGAGCTGCATGCTTCTGGAGCTGCTTGCTGCCCAACAAGACAGGATACAGGGCATAGATGGGGAGAGACAGGCTGGTGGACGGAGTTGAAGCACCACTGGTCATAATTAGAGGACCACCTATTAAACAAATGCATTATTTGCAGATTGAAGATCTCAAAAAGTGATTACATGACCTTGGAACACTACAACTGTCATAAATATGCCAAGCATCTGAAATTTGATCACGTGACCATGGGGATGCTGCAATGGTTGTAAGTGTGAAAGATAGTCATAAGTCACTTTTTAGTGTTGTCACAATTTAAAACAGTCAAAAAGTGAATTGTTGTAAATTGAAGACTACCTGTACTTTCTATTCTGTAGACCATATTACATGATAAAAAAGCTGTTTGTCTTCAAATATTGTTTACATTTTTCTTTAACCTGTAGTGAAGATGAAAAACTGGACAAAGGTTAAGCAGAATCTTATGTTTTAACATGGCTAGCTAAATATGTAATCATTACCCTTTACTGATTGCTTTGGGATCCAAGATTCCACGGATATAGGCAGATCCATTTTGCATGCCTTAACCCCCATTGGGTCGCTATAAGCTTTGGGCCTGTTCCCAACCCAGCCACTTAACCCCTCAAGGGAGCTTCAGGCAGGCTCAGAGGCTACTGATTCTCACAAAGCTTTTGCAGCTTGTAGGGCTTGGCCTGCTCCTCAGCCAACATCAGGACCAGCAGAACCCAAATTGCCTTTCTGTTTCTCGCAGCTTCTGACAGAGGTGCCTAGCTGCTGAAAGACTCAGCTTTCTTAAAGAAGGAACCTTGTGCCACTATGCAAGCAAGTGCCTACTCTCAACAAGAGCTCCATTTTCAAGAAAGCTACATGTTTAAGAAGGCAATGGGACCCCTTGGTGGTGGGATGGGAGGAAGAGATGATCAGGGGAACACTGGAGTTTTAGAATTACAAATCCAGAATTCATTTGGTTAGACCGGAAATTGTAGCCTAATGCATCTGGACGGCACTCAATTTGGGATGATGGACTAGTGAATATAGCTTGTATCCCTGGGCAGGGGAACACAGGATAAATGAAGAATGACCATATTTAAACCAATAACTACACTACAATCTGTGTTGCTTTTGCAAATTGGTCTGTTGGAATGCTTAATGGTTTTGCTAATTGGCATTCATATTTTTCTTCGGCTTTCTTTACAAAAAATGGACCAATTCCCTATGTTGTGTCAGCATAGTCTGATAATCACATTAAACTTTTTCATAGATCCATTTCTATTTCTATTCTGTGCTCTGTCATCAAAACATTTAATTTAAATGATTCCCATACAGTTTGTTTCATCTCTTTGCCAAAAGTAACAGTCCTTCCAGTCTTTGGGTTATTCATCACTTGCCAGGTCTTTAGAATAGTTCCCAGTTCACTTTTTCCTTTAAAATGACTAATTCCAATGCCAGATTCATTTCTAATTTCATGGGCTTCCTAGTCACAATTGTACATTTTCTTCAGGCTATTTTTCCTCTCTTGGAAATCATCCCAGAAGTCGTGCAACCAGTCACAATATTGCAGAGAATATTTAGTGAAGTCTTTGTTTCCCTGCACATTCCTTCTTACCACCATTTCTGATATCAGTTTGAGACGAGCTGCAACCTTGTCTTTGACCAGAACTATTAATCAGTAAGACATATTTACAAGAACGTTGAAGAATCAACAATTACCTCTTATCATTGACGCTTAGTGCCAAGCAAATAGATAACTGATGCTTACGCAGTCATACACGTATGTCTATCTTCTGTTTTACTATACTTGTTATGAAGAACTTCTTTCTGTCTTTATGGATAGTAAAATGTCATGACATTTATGTATGAGGTTAGTAGATTGCCTCCATATCCAGAACCTACAAAGATAACAATTTATTTCCACAATTTATTTAAGTTTGTTCCAAAGAGCCAAAGATTCATCTAGAAATGAGCATTAAGAACCACATAAAGACCTTCCCTAGAATATCCTGTTTCCAACATAGCCCTTCAGATGCCCCAAAACTTTGATTGATTGTCACTGCAATCAAGTTCATCCGGTGGTGGGATTCAGCCAGTTCGTACCACTTTGGGAGAACTGGTTATTAACTTTCTCAGCAGTTTGGCAAACTGATTGTTGGGAGAAATTATTAGGGCAGAGAACCAGTTGTTAAATTACTTGAATCCCACCACTGAGTTCATCCATCCGCTTTTCCTCTTCATCTCTTTCCTTTTTACTGTCCCAGAATTATGGACCTCTAAAGGGAGCTGGCTCTTCATCTGTCCTATGTTAAAAATGTCAAAAGTATGATGTCTTATCCTGATCTTCTGTGCCTTAAGTGAATATAAGTAGTTCATTTAGTGACCATTCCAAGGTACAATGGCACTAAAAAAATGACATAACTATTTTGTACACTTATGACCCTTGCAGCATCCCCATGGTCATGTGAACAAAAATCAGATCCTTGGCAGCTGGCTCATATTTAGGACGGTTTCAGTGTACTGGCTTATATGATTACCTTTTGTTACCTTCTGATGAGCAAAGTCAATGGGGAAGCCAGATTCATTTAAACTGTGTTACTAAATTAACAACTATAGGATAGAATAGAATACTTATTGGCCAAGTGTGATTGAACACACAAGGAATTTATCTTGGTGCATATGGTCTCAGTGTACATAAAAGAAAAACTACCTTCATCAAGGTACAACACTTACAACACTTAATGATAGTCATAGGGTACAAATATAATGCTTAATGATACAACACTTAATGATAGTCATAGGCTACAATTAAGCAATCAGGAAACAATCAATTATAGTATAAATCATAAGGATACAACCAACAAAGTTACAGTCATAAGTAGAAGATAGGTGGTGGGAACGATGAGAAGATTAATAGTAGTGCAGATTTAGTAAATTGTTTGACAGTGTTGAGGAAATTATTTGTTTAGCAGAGTGATGGCATTCGGGGAAAAACTGTTCCTGTGTCTAGTTGTTCTGGTGTACAGTGCTCTATAGCATTGTTTTGAGGGTAGGAGTTGAAACAGTTTATGTCCAGAATGTGAGGTATCTGTAAGTATTTTCACAGCCCTTTTTTTGATTCATGCAGTATACAGATGCTCAATGGAAGACAGGTTAGTAGCAATTGTTTTTTCTGCAGTTCTAATTATCCTCTGAAGTCTGTTTCTGTCTTTTTGGGTTGCAGAACCAAACAAGACAGTTATAGAGATGCAGATGACAGACTCAATAATTCCTCTGTAGAACTGAATCAGCAGCTCCTTGGGCAGTTTGAGCTTTCTGAGTTGGTGCAGAAAGAACATTCTTAGTTGTGCTTTTTTTATGACGTTTTTGATGTTAGCTCTCTATTTTAGATCTTGCAATATAGTAGAACCTAGAAATTTGAAGGTTTCTACTCGGTGATGGGATTCAGCCAGTCCGCACCACTGTGGGAGAACCGGTTGTTAACTTTCTGAGCAGTTTGGTGAACTGGTTGTTGGAAGAAATCATTAGGGCAGAGAACTGGTTGTTAAATTATTTGAATCCCACCACTGTTTCTACTGTTGATACTGTGTTGTCTAGTATTGTGAGCGGTGGAACTACGGAAGGGTTTCTCCTAAAGTCTACCACCATTTCTACGGTTTTGAGTGTGTTCAGTTCCAGATTGTTTCAGTTGCACTATGAGGCTAGATGTTCAACCTTCCGTCTGTATATGGATTCATCATTGTCTCGAATGAGACCGATCACTGTTGTGTCATCTGCGAACTTCAGTAGTTCAACAGATGGATCATTAGAGATGCAGTAATTGGTATAGAGAGAAGAGAAGTGGGGAGGGCACACAGCCTTGGGGGGCCCCTGTGCTAATTGTACAGGTATCTGATGTGATTCTGCTTAGCTTCACTTGCTGCTTCCTGTTTGTTAGGAAGCTTATGATCCACTTACAAGTCTGTTTAGGTATCTGTAGCTGGTTTAGCTTAGTTAGAAGAGTGTCTGGAATGATGGTATTAAATGCCAAACTAAAGTCTACAAAGAGGACCCTTGCATAGATCTTTGGAGATTCAAGATGTTGTAGGATGTAGTGCAGAGCCATATTAACAGCATCATCTGTTGATCTATTTGCTCGGTATGCAAATTGCAAGGGGTCTAACAGTGGATCCATGATGGTTTTCAAGTGGGACAGTGATTGTAGTGATTCATTTAGCACTGCTAAGACAGTCTGTTATTAACACAGCTGCTTGCAATTACTGCAAGTTCAAGTCCCACCAGGCCCAAGGTTGACTCAGCCTTCCATCCTTTATAAGGTAGGTAAAATGAGGACCCAGATTGTTGGGGGCAATAAGTTGACTTTGTATATAATATACAAATGGATGAAGACTATTGCTTGACATAGTGTAAGCCCCCCTGAGTCTTCGGAGAAGGGCGGGATATAAATGCAAAAAACAACAACAACAACAACAAAAAAAAAACTGTGGCAAGAAAAAAATGGTAAAATAGAGCAAAACTCACTTAACAAATGTCTCACTTAGCAACAGAAATTTTGGGCTCAACTGTGGTTGTAAGTTGAGGACTACCTGTACTGTAGGTTGATTTGTCTAAGATCCATTTGTTACTCATGGTACACTTGGGAATCTTCCCCAACACTTATTGTATGTTCAAAGTTCAATGTTCTTTCTAACAGGCTTCTACATATGATCCCTTCTATAGAGGATCACAGAGAGATCTATTACCTCTGTATTTCTTATCTTTGTAGATAACAGGGGTGTCAAACTTGTGTTGTCATGGCAGTGTCATGTGACATATTGGGACATTTTTCCCCTTCACTAAACTGGACATGGGTGTGGCCAGCATATGACACATCCGCGAGTTTGACAGCCCTGGTATAGACTCTTTCCCATGCTAAAAACATATTGAATCAGTGATTGATATCAGAGAACAAGAAGATGGAGGACTGAATTAAAGTTCCATCTTTCTTTGCTTAAAATTACTCTTCATGTTTGTATATGTGTAATTATATCAGTCTCAGGCTGGAAGAGAAGGCTTAACTTTCTTCCCCAGTATAAATCTTGTCAAAAGTTCTGTCAAATATGGACATCATCAGGCAAGTATAGATCCTTTCTCTTTCACCTATGTATAATAGAAATTTAACTGAAAGATGGAAAATGAACTAAGGCTGGAAAAGACAATCTGGTGGCCACCCAGTGTTTAGACTTCAGTTTCTATTAGTCTCTGCCAGCAAGGCCACTAGTGAGGCACATTAGGAGATACAATTGAAAATATTTGGCATGCACTAGCTTGCATAAGGAAAAAGAATTAAACTGACCATGGCACTGATCCAGATTAGCGGCTCTTCTCTCTATAACTACCTTGAAACAAAGAAAAATACTTGGAAATATCTAATCATTTCTCCTTTGGCCTACAGACAGCCAGTCTGCACTGCAAATGCATTAGCAATGAATGCACTCTCTGGGCCAGCATTACATTGCTTCTGATATATTAAAAAAGCCTTTGTTCTGTTAAAAACTGGCTGAAAATGATGGTGATACCTTATGGTAAGAGATGTAAAGGATTCACTAAAAATAAACGAATGTGCTTTGAATGTGTGCATATAGATTGTACATCTGATGGTGTTCATAAGAGACAAAGGATATTATATTGCCAATTCCATTATTAGTGGACTTGTCTTCAATTTGCCAATTTTTCCCTGAAGTATGTGCCTAAGGCACATACACTTTAAACATATAACATCTTTTCTTCTACGTACACTGAGAGCATATGCATCAAGACAAATTTCTTGTGTGTCCAATCACACTTGGCCAATAAAAATTCTATTCTATTCTATTCTATTCTATTCTATTCTATTCTATTCTATTCTATTCTATTCTATTCTATTCTATATAAAATGCTGATTATAATGCTAGATATATTTGTATGTATGTATGTATGTATGTATGTATGTATGTATGTATGTATGTAGCTATGTATGTATGTAAATCTGAAAGAAGAAGGAATGGAGAAAGGATGAAGATTTAGTCCTTCCACCAACTAAGAATGAAAAAAGAGGAAGAGGATAGTTTCTGGCAGGAGGGAAGGAGGGGGGCATATTACCAGAAGTTTATTTACATGCACATATCTATGCCTTGTTAGGAACACTCTTACTGTGAGTAAAGAAAGAAACAGTGTTGGCAGCTATTAAATCTAATGATCATTTTGCCTGTTTTTGATTTTCATATTCTTCATATTCTTTCAATTTTCATATTCTTCAGGGCAAGTCTAATTTTTTAATACATACATACATACATACATTCTATTCTGTGCTCTGTCATACATCTGTCATGTATGTATGTATGTATATGTATATATGTGTAGGTCTTGGCATTTTCGGGTCTTTCCCCGTGTAAGGTTGAGAGTATCTTGGCGATGTTTCGACGAGGTCTCACTCATCATCTTCAGGCTGGTGTCTTCGGCTTTATGCTTCTTGAGCAAAGAGTGGTTGGAGCTGCCATCTCTCTATAAATACTGGTGGGGAGGTGGGGAGTGTTGCTATGAGTGGGTTGGTTGGCTGTGTGGTTGCATCTTGATTGGTAGATGGAGTAGGTGTTTGCAGATTGGTCAGCTGTTTCGTAGCATCCTGTATGGGTGTGGTCCTGGTCTTTTGTTCCTGAGCTTTGGTGTTGTGGCCTCTGAAGTTCTGTGATGTGATGTCTTGAGCAGATGGCTATGATGCAGCATCCCGGGCCCTGGTTTGGCTCCGAGGTCCTGCCATGTGTTCCTGGTGTGTGTCAGCCTGCTTTGTGTGGGATCGGTGGGGGGCGCTGCAGCCAGTGGTGTCAGCATGGTCTGGCTTCTGGATGGTGGCTGTGTTTCATCTGTGGGATGGGTTTGGGTTTGAATCTGGTGAGATGATTGGTGGTAGCACTGTGTGTTGTCCTGGGTCCGGGATCAATTTTTGTGGTTGGGACTGGTTTGTTGACCAAGGCTGATTTCCAGATGTCTGGTAGGCAGGAGGTGTCATCCTGTTTGTCCATATTGTTTGTTCATATTACCCCCACAATATGAACAAATGGGATGACACCTCCCGCCTACTAGACAGCTGGAAACCAGCCTTGGTCAACAAACCAGTCCCAGCCACGACACTGACTCCGGACCCAGGACAACACACAACACCACCACCAATCATCTTCACCAGATTCAAACCCAAACCTATCCCACAGACGAAACACTACCACCATCCAGAAGCCAGACCATGCCGACACCACTGGCTGCAGCGCTCCCCACCGATCCCCACACAAAGCAGGCTGACACACACCAGGAACACATGACAGGACCTCAGACTTGGAGCCAAACCAGGGCCCAGGATGCTGCATCACAGCCATCACAGAACTTCAGAGGCCACAACACCAAAGCTCAGGAACAAAAGACCAGGACCACACCCATACAGGATGCTACGAAACAGTCGACCAATCTGCAAACACCCACTCCATCTACCAATCAAGATGCAACCACACAGCCAACCAACCTGCTCATAGCAACGCTCCCCACCTCCCCACCAGTATTTATAGAGAGACGGCAGCTCTGACCACTCTTTGCTCGAGAAGCACAAAGCCGAAGACACCAGCCTGAAGATGATGAGTGAGACCTCATCGAAATGTCACCAAGATACCCTCAACCTTACACGGGAAAAGACCTGAAAATGCCAAGACCTACATACCTATACCAGTGAAAACCTATGAAAACACACACACACACACACACACACACACACACACACACACATATTATTCCCCTCCCCCCCAAAAGCCGCTCTTTAACATTCCAGTATGGTTTGAATTTGCCTTTATAAAAATGGCTAAGGTCAAATGTTATCTGTTTCACTGCTTCACCACAAACATGTTATATTGATAGAGTACATAAGCAACTATAATCTTCTGCCTATCATTGGGAAATGAGTGCCTTGGATCTTTAAAAAGTGTCCCTAGATTTACCCCCCACCCCACCCACCGCTTGCTAGGAAACAGCTTCCTATGCAGTTGCTTACTTTGTTAGCTGAAAACTGAATCTAGCTAAGGTCCTTGGATGGGAGGATAAAGAGAACCTAGTTTGGATGAAACAAGAGTAGTCATGTTATAAAGGTAGTCCTCTACGTATGACCACAATTGAGCCCAAAGCACCTGTTGTTACATAAGACATTTGTTAAGTGAGTTTTACCCCATTTTATTACCTTTCTTGCTTCAGTTGTTAAGTGAATCACTGCAGTTGATAAGTTAGTAACCCAGTTGTTAAGTGAATCTCGTTTCTCCATGGACTTTACTTGCCAGAAGATCGCAAAAAGGGACCACATGACCTTGGGACACATCAACAATGATCAGTATGAGCCAGTTGCCAAGCATCTGAATTTTGATCATGTGATCATGAGGATCCTACAAAAGGTTATAAGTGTGAAAAATGGTCATAGGTTACTTTTTTCAGTGCATTTGTAACTGAACAATCACTAAATGAACTGTTGTAAGTCCAGGGCTACCTTAGGAATCCTACTATCTTAGGAATTTTGAGAAAAACAATCCCCTTCACAGAAATGCTTCCATTCTCTATTGAATTGTGTATTGTAGGAAGCAGAAAGCTACATTTTGAAGATGTAAATCAGATGTAAGTCCCAGAGAATTCAACAAATTACTGTTTACATCATGTGGGCACCTTTTGGGGGGGGAAAGGAGCTATTAGCTTCAGCTTTATTACTTTCCAGGATGATCAAAAAGGAGTACTGCAGATCAATTTCCCAACCATAGCAGATCTGTGGAAAGTCTTATAAAGGTCTTCGATTGCATCTCCCTCTCTGTCTGTCTCCCCTCTCCCTCTCTCTTTGTCTGTCTCCCCTAAACCCAAGGGCTTCCACTTCTGCTCAATTCATAATTCTCAAACAACTGATTGATACTTCATGCCCCTTTAAAAATACCAAAATTGTTCAAAATTTTGCCTTTGAAGACCATTAATAGCGTAGTGATTAGAATACAGAATTGCAGGCTAACTCTGCACATAGTTTGGAGTTCGATCTTGTTGGGCTCATGGTTGACTCAGACTTTCCTCTTTCTGAGGTTGATAAAATAAGGACCAAAATTGTTGGGGACAATACACTCTGTAAACTGTTCAGAGAATGCTCTATGAGTGGTATTTAAGTCTAAGTGCCTTCAATGGAAAATGACTACACAGTGGACCCAAACCAGGGGTGAAATCCAGCAGGTTCTGACAGGTTCTGGAGAACCAGTAATGGACATTTTGAGTAGTTCGGAGAACCAGCAAATACCACCACCAGCTGGTCCCAAAGTGGAGTGGGAAATGGAGATTTTGCAATGTCCTTCACCCAGGAGTGGGAAGGGAAGGGAGATTTTAAAGTACCCTCCCCCTGGAATGAGGTGGGAATGGAGATTTTGCAGTATCTTTCCCCTGCCAGGCCCACCAAGCCACACCAAGTCTATAAAGCCACGTCCACAGAACCGGTAGTAAAAAAAATTGAATTTCACCTCTGTCCCAAACTAATTCATAGACGCTGTGCTATATTCATTTGGAGTAAACAGAACCACTATAAGTATTCTTGTGCTATATAATGGATATTTAATAACTTGTAACTTTACCCTAAATAAAAATATGTTGCAAAATTTGTGGAAAACTTGTGGAAAAAGACCATTTTAATTATGATAAAGACTTCAAATGGTTTCTGATGTTGATAATGTCATTAAACTCTATTCAGGTAATGGAAATGATTGGAACTTCCATAACTCCAAATTCCATTAGGCAACTCAAGAACAGTGTCCCAAGAAAATCTGCTATTCTATCACTATGAATAACATGTATTCATAGATTATCAATACTAAAAAGAACATTTATAATGAGGGTGAAGGTTCATTCTCCAAGCTTATGGGTTGGTTTCTGAATGTTTTATTACCAGCCTAGGTAAAATCTTCAGCGGAGTTTAGGGGATGTCAGTGACAGTGTTCTTCTGTTTATAAGAGCTTCAGGTGTGTGTATGTCAAGTTAGGGTCTGGTAATAGGTATTAAGATGGGTCAGGTGTGGATGTAACCAGAGAGAGTTTTGTAATGAGTCATTGGGAGGTGAACTGCTTGCATGGGTTGGTTGAGTGTCAGTGCTGTCTCTGGTGGGCTGTGCAATTGATTTAGATTCTGAAGGGGTTGTAGGCCTGTTATAGGTCAATATAGGTCAACCAGCCTATGAACTCTTCAGAATGAAAATTCTCAACCATGCAAGCCCTCCCATCAGCAGTTCACCTCTCAATGATCCTCACCTAATGTAATCTCCCCATCACAAGATGGATCACAAGACTCTCACTGATGACTCTCACGTGACTCATCACAAGACCCATTACAAGACCCTCAGTTGGCACAACCAACCAACCACACCTGAAACCCTTATAAATAGAAGAACTTTAACACTGACATTCCCTAAACTCTGCTGAAGATGTTTCTTAGTCTGATAATGAGACATTTAGAAATCAACCCACAAGCTTTGAGAATGAACTTTCACCCTCATCCTCAAGCTACAGATATTTGTCACAATTGCAAACATTTATAATACCTATCTCAGGATAGTAAACTCTTAGCAAAAAATTAAATATTTTAATTGATGCTTTTTATAGGTACAGAAGCTGGCACCCTCTCCTTCCTACAATTTTTTTCTTCACCATTTTCTTAAACTATAACATTTGCTTTCATATTCAGCACTTTTCGGAGTTTAAGATGCACTTCTCCCCCCCACCCCCAGTGGGTGAAAATTGCAGTGTGTCTTATACGCTGAATGTTGCCAAAGCTGGTCCCTAGCCTGCAGCCATTTTCAGCCTCCATGCATCACGTTTTCGGCCTCCACATGCTCCATTTTAGACCAGGCTGCAGGGATTGCCAGATGACATTGCCACCTCCGCACATCACATTTTTAGCCTCCACGCATCACATTTTCAGCCTCCGCACAAAACGCATTGCATTTTCATCCGGTTCCAGGTGGTGGGGATTGCTGAAAATGCGACCCACAGAGGCCAAAAACGGGGCGTGCAAAAGCCAAAAATACAATGCACGGAGCCAAAAAAATGCGACGCACAAAGGTGGCGATGGGCAATGGGTGATCCCTGAATCCTGGAAGAGGAGATTGGCGGTATTTGGGAGGCTGATCCAACCACTAATCAGCTGTTCATGCTGAATCAGGCTGCAATAACATGCTGAAGCTTACCAGGCTGTTTGCTGCAAGGATGCTAGCCAGATAAATACTGATGGTACTGGTAGGCAAAGGCAGAATTTTTTTTTCTTGTTTTCCTCCCCAAAAACTATTGTGCCTCTTATATTCTGGAACATCTTATATTCTAAAAAAGTATATAGAAGAGATGACACTATGTTATTCAGTCATCCATAATAAGCATGGGCTGACTGTTAACAGATCAGCTATTTTCTTTTCCTCTTGATATCACTGTGTCTGATATATCCACATAAATTATAAGTATATATCCTCTATTCCTTGTTAAAAAGGGAAATTTATCATATCTCTGATTTTTACTTAACTATACCTGCCTATAGGACACTGCCATTTCAGGATTATTAAAAACTTGAAAGTAGCTTTCCAACTCTTGAATGCTTATATTTCCATGATTGACCTTTTTTTTTTTTTTACAAAAATGAGCCCTGTTTAGATAATACCTTCACTTGCCAGCAATACAACATATGTGAATTGTAAAAATCCTTTCCCTTTCCAAGTTGTATTCGTAATGTCATTAAAGAAATACTTTTCACTCGAACTGTATGACTGCTGTAACAGCCTTTGCATAAATGACATCTAGGACAGTGATGGTTAACCTTTTCAGCACCGAGTGCCGAAACAGGAACGCTTGTGTGCTGGAGCACTGGAACCCGGAAGAGAGCAGCTGGCTAGTGCACATGCGCAACAAACCAGCTTTCTGGCGTGGCATGTGTGCAACAGAACCTGGGAGATTTGTCTGAAATAATTTAGGGCAGTGACAGTTAATTTTTTAAATACCGAGTGCCAAAACTGGAGCGCATGCACACGTGCTGGAGCACTGGAACCTGGACGAGAGCAGCTGGCCGGTGCGCATACATGCAGCAGCCAGCTGCTTTTTGGGGTTCCATCATGCGCATGCGTGCTGGACAGCTGCTCTCTTCCAGGTTCCAGTGCTCCAGCGCATGTGCATGTGCGTGTGCTCCAGTTTCGGCACTCGGTGTTTAAAAAATTAACTGTCACTGCCCTAAACCATTTTAGACAAATTGTTGTCCAATTGTGTTCCTAAAAACATCCAGGGTTAGGAGTAGCCACAACTTCTGGAGGCAAGTAGTTCTACATGTCAGGAAATTTCCCCTTAATTCTTGGTTGCTTCTCTCCTTGATTAGTTTCCATCCATTCCTTCTTGTTTTGCCTTCAGGTGCTTTGGAGAATAAGCTGATTCTCTCTTCTCTGTAGCACCTTCTTAGATACTGCAGCACTGTGGTCATGTTGCCCTTAGTCCTTCTTTTCATTAAACTAGACATAATATCTGCCCAATTCCTGCAACAGTTCATATGTTTTAACTTTCAGTCCTCTAATCATCTTTGTTGCTTTTCTCTGCACTCTAGATTCCAAACCTCTTTTTTATAGTGTGTCAACCAAAACTGGATACTATATTCCGAGTCTTATAGAGCAGTACTAATATTTTACTGGATCTTGATTGTATCCGTCTATTAATGTAGCCTAGGATTGCAATAGCTTTTATGGCAGTTGCAGCATCTTTGATAAATGATGATCTAACCTGTTTGAAAAATCCAATTAACAACTTTCAAATATTTGAAGAGCAATATTGTATCTTCTTTAGGCTTCCCTGGTTGCTAAATTTATCCAGATCCTTTAGCTTTTCATCATAAAGCTTTGTATCTATCTTGGTAATCCTCCTTTACATTTTCTCTGATTTCTCACTGTCTTCTTTCATCTGTACTGTTCAGATTTGAATACAGGGGTCTAAACGAGTGTGGTCAGGAAAAGTAGATAAATCACTTTTTGTAATCTGGGTTATATATTTTTGTTAATGGAAAATTATTATTTGCCTAACTAGTTGGCCAGGCAATATATAAACTAATTATGTATGTTTGTAGAAAGGCATGATATTGCTTTAAGGCTGTGCTGCATCATGCAAGCATCCTGATTGGTTGAGCTCTGTAGCCAATGTATAAAAGAACTATTAAATTATGGCTTGTTGGGAATCTACAGGGACGCTACAGTAATGTAACCTAATGACATGCTGCAACTGTATATGTGAGCTTTATGATTGTTGCTTGATCATGGCTAGTTACTGATTCCTCAAGATACTGACTGTTGTGAATTGAACTGTGTTTTGCTGAACTAAAAGAAGACCTTGCTTGTTTGTTTTGCAAGTTTACATTGGTAAGAAGACTGACTGACTGACTTTATATGTGTATGACCTGGAATTGTTTTTGGACTATTCCTAAGTAAAAGAATATCAAACCCCAGTTTGTCTGCAAGTGACTGTTATTGTATACAATCAGTCTCAGTCGTTTTCATGCATAGGGTACTCTGCTCAACAGTCCACAATCTTGGTTGTGAACCCAGATTACCCTTAACGTAACCCAAGATAAGCATTCATAGAACATCAATGTTAAAAGGAACATTTATAATATTCCTTTGCCTTTTTCACAGATGGATCACAGTACTGGCTCATCTTTAATTTTTTCCCACTTGGTAAATGTCCCTTGAATTCCATCCTCCAAAATGTTTGACAACAAAGACCCAAGTAATAGAACTTGCTATTCCATTTGGTATTTCTTTCCAAATTAAATAGAGCCATTAATAAGTATTGTTTAGATGTGGTCATTCAGCCAACCATGGGCCCATTTAAAATTAATGTAATCTAGCCCATATTTTATTGATAAGAAGAATATCATGAGCAATTCTGCTGGTGGTTTTTTCAAGTACAGGTATACTAAACCCAGTATTTCTATGAAATAGTATGGTAATAACTTTGACGAAGTTATTTTGATAGATACTCTAACATGATTCCCACATGCCTAACTGTAGTTTCTCAATGTTATAACAAACATATCCAAATGTTCACAAGTATGCTGCTGGATAATCTATTTGAAAACTTTGTCCAGTGTAGATGTTAAGCTGATATATTTCAGATGAAGATGACATTTGCTTTCCTCCAGTCTTTTGAAACTTCCAATATCTAAGGGGCTGCCACAAAAAAGAGGTTTAAGGCAGAACAAGAAGCAATGAATGGAAAGTAGTCAAGGAAAGAACTAATATAGTTATATTAGGATCTGGACTTGAGGGATTTAGTCACTGAAACTTTGTCATGGTCAGATCACTTCCTCCTTCGCCTGGACTTTCTGACCGCCACTCAACACCGCAGGGAGACGGAACCAATACTCCTGATGGACCCGGAGAGGTTCCGGACGGAGCTTGGGCCGTTTCCTGAGGGTCTGACTCACGGCACGGCCGAGGAACTTGTCGCAGCTTGGGAATGGGCCGCGGTGGGGGCCTTAGACTGTGTTGTGCCTTTGCGGCCTCTGACCCGGCGTAGGTCTCAACCAGCTCCCTGGTTTTCCAAGGAGCTGAGGGGGATGAAACACCAGAGAAGACGCCTAGAGAGTTCTTGGAGGTCCAGTCGTTCGGAGGCTGATCGGACACTAGTTAGGTCCTATACTAGGACCTACCTAGTGGCAATGAGGGAAGCGAGATGTTGCTACGTCTCCTCCCTCATTCCGTCGGCAGATAACCGCCCGGCCACCCTGTTTCGGGTGACTCGCTCTCTCCTTCAACAGGGGGAGCGGGATGACCTGTTGCAGGGACGTGCCGAGGAGTTTAGTGGTTATCTATACGACAAAATCGTTCAGCTTCAGGATGGCTTGGATCAAAATTGGGTAGATCCAGGCGAGATGTCAGAGAGCTGTTTTGTTGAGACTGTTTGGGATGAGTTTGACCCGGTGGCTCCCGAGGACATGGACAGGTTGCTGGGTAGGTTGAACGCCACCCCATGTTTACTGGACCTGAGTCCCTCCTGGTTGGTGGTGGCCACACAGGAGGTGACACAAGGCTGGCTCCAGGGGATTATGAATGCTTCTTTGGTGGAGGGGGTCTTTCCGGCCGCCTTGAAAGAGGCGGTGGTGAGGCCTCTCCTCAAGAAGCCTTCCCTGGACCCAGCTGTTTTAGGTAATTATCGTCCGGTCTCCAACCCGCCATGGCGAAGGTTGTAGAGAGTGTGGTGGCATGTCAACTACCCCGGTACCTGGAGGAAACCGTCTATCTAGACCCGTTCCAGTCCGGCTTTCGGCCCGGATACAGCACTGAGCCGGCTTTGGTCGCGTTGGTGGATGATCTCTGGAGGGCCAGGGATAGGGGTTATTCCTCTGCCTTGGTCCTATTAGACCTCTCAGCGGCTTTTGATACCATCGACCATGGTATCCTGCTGCACGGTTGGAGGGATTGGGGGTGGGAGGCACCGTCTATGGGTGGTTCTCCTCCTATCTCTCTCATCGGTCGCAGACGGTGTTGACGGAGGGGCAGAGATCGGCCCCGAGACGCCTCACTTGTGGGGTGCCTCAGGGGTCGATTCTCTCGCCCCTTCTGTTCAACATCTATATGAAGCCGCTGGGTGAGATCATCAGTGGTTTCGGTGTGAGGTACCAGCTGTACGCTGACGATACTCAGCTGTACTTTTCCACACCGGACCACCCCAGCGAAGCTATCGAGGTGCTGTCCCGGTGTCTGGAAGCTGTACGGGTCTGGATGGGGAGATATAGGCTCAAGCTCAATCCCTCCAAGACAGAGTGGCTGTGGATGCCGGCATCCCGGTACAGTCAGCTGCAGCCGCGGTTGACTGTTGGGGGTGAGTCATTGGCCCCAATGGAGAGGGTGCGCAACTTGGACATCCTCCTGGATGGACGGCTGTCTTTTGAAGACCAATTGACGGCCGTCTCCAGGAGAGCTTTTTACCAGGTTCGCCTGGTTCGCCAGTTGCGCCCCTTTCTAGACCGGGATGCCCTATGCACGGTCACTCATGCTCTCGTGACCTCTCGTCTGGACTACTGCAATGCTCTCTACATGGGGCTCCCCTTGAGGAGCACCCGGAGACTCCAGGTAGTTCAGAACGCGGCTGCGCGGGTGATAGAGGGAGCCCCTCGTGGCTCCCACATAACACCTCTCCTGCGCAGACTGCACTGGCTGCCAGTGGCCTTCCGGGTGCACTTCAAGGTTTTGGTAATGATCTTCAAAGCGCTCCATGGCATAGGGCCGGGCTACTAACGGGACCGTCTGCTGCCACCAATTGCCTCTCACCGACCCCGTGCGCTCTCACAGAGAGGGACTCCTCAGGGTGCCGTCGGCCAGGCAGTGCCGACTGGCGACACCCGGGGGAAGGGCCTTTTCTGTGGGGGCCCCCACCCTCTGGAACAAGCTTCCCCCAGGACTTCGCCAACTTCCTGACCTTCGAACCTTCCGCCGTGAGCTTAAGACACATCTATTTATTTGCGCAGGACTGGACTAGAATTTTTAAATGTTTTAAATTTTAAATCGGGTTTTAATGGGGTTTTATTATTTATTTTCCTATTTTAAATATTTGGCCTTATGTAATAAGTTTTCTAAATTGGTGTTTTATTCTGTATATATGTGTTTTATATGGCTGTAAACCGCCCTGAGTCCCTGGGGAGATTGGGCGGTATAAAAGTGCGAACAAATAAATAAATAAATAAATAAATATAGAACTAAGGGGAAATTTCCGGACAGTTGTAATAACTAATATGTGAAACAATTTGCCTACAGAAGTTGTGGGTGTTCCAACCCAAAAGGTTTTCAAGAAGAGATTGGATAACTATTTTTCTGAAAAAGTATAGGTTTTCCTGCCTGAGCAGGGTGTTGGACTAGAAGAACTTTGTTAACAGCGATAGCTCATACCCAACATTCCTCAATCGTACCAAAAATGATAACATCGACTTAACTCATATAGACTTCACAGAAGATAATGTTGAAAAAGCTCTTCACAACCTGAAACCATCATTATCAGTTGGTCCTGATGGGCTATGCGCATACTTCTTAAAAAAACTTTCAATAAATATAGCAGAACCCCTAAGCATAATCTTTAATAAAGCTTTCACGACTAGTTCCCTTCCAAAACTCTGGTCTTTATCCACAGTCATCCCTATCTTCAAAAAAGGAGATCCCAGCCTAGTTGAAAATTACAGACCTATCTCTCTATGTTGCGTCTCATGCAAAGTAATGGAATCTATCATAAACCAATCCATTACACTCCACCTTGAAACTAATAACCTACTCTCTAATAAACAATTTGGTTTCAGAAAAAAATTGTCTTGTAACTTACAACTTCTCCACTGCAAAAACATATGGACTACCAACCTTGATCAAGGGAAAATAGATGCAATCTACATAGACTTCTGCAATGCTTTTGACTCAGTAGTACATGATAAACTTCTCTTAAAACTAAAATCCTATGGCATTTCAGGACCTCTTCACAATTGGATAAATGCCTTCCTATCAAACAGACAACAAATGGTCAAAATTGGCAACACTCTATCAAATCCTGTTCCTGTCAAAAGTGGCATTCCCCAAGGTCCATTCCTTGGACCAACGCTCTTCATACTATACATAAATGATCTCTGTGACCTTATCTCAAGTTATTGTGTTCTCTTTGCTGATGATGTCAAACTATTTAACACCACCAACAATATTACTACCCTTCAAAAAGACCTTGACTTTGTATCTGATTGGTCTAAAATTTGGCAACTCCAAATCTCAACCAGCAAATGCTCAGTCTTACATATTGGAAAAAAGAACCCAAATACTAAGTACAAGCTTGATGGTCATTTCCCTACTGACGACCCCCACCCTGTCAAAGACCTTGGAGTTTTCATATCAATTGACCTAAATGCCAAAGCCCACTGCAACTACATAGTAAAAAAAGCTCTAAGAATTGTAAACCTAATTTTATGTAGCTTCTTTTCCAAAAACTCTACACTACTAACCAGAGCATACAAAACATTTGCCAGACCTATTCTTGAATACAGCTCATCCGTCTGGAACCCATACCACATCTCTGACATTAATACTATCGAACGCGTCCAGAAATATTTTACTAGAAGAGTTCTTCGCTCCTCCAAAAACAACAAAATACCTTATGCCACCAGGCTTGAAATCCTGGGATTAGAAAACTTAGAACTCCACCGACTCTGACATGATCTGTGCTTAACACACAGAATCATCTATTGTAATATCCTTCCTGTAAAAGACTACTTCAGCTTCAATCGCAATAATACAAGAGCAAACAATAGATTCAAACTTAATATCTAGCGCTTCAAATTTGATTGCAGAAAATACGACTTCTGTAACAGAGTTGTTAACGCTTGGAACTCACTACCTGACTCTATAGTCTCTACTCAAAATCCCAAAATCTTCAACCAAAAACTGTCTACTATTGACCTCACCCCATTCCTAAGAGGACTATAAGGGGCGTGCATAAGAGCACAAAAGTGCCTACCATTCCTGTCCTATTGTTCCCTTCATTATATCAAATTAATATAGTTGTTGCATACTTTTACTTATATATAATTTTTCTCTCATGATGAGTTATTGTTTATGTTGATGATTGTGTATACTTTTGTGACAAAATCAAATAAAAAAAACAAACAACTCCAAGGTTCCTTCCAACTCTATCGTTCTGTTATTCTATAGTTACTAAAAGTATTTTTGTAATCACTTCTATTACTTCCCTTAGTGTCCTAGAATATAACTCATCTAGACTTTGAATTTCTTTAAATTACCTCTTTCTTAATTTATTCTTGCATGTTCTAGCTGCAGTTGCTTCATATCCCCCAAAGCATAATGATGATAAATTAGGGCTCCATATGGTTAGTTTTAAATGAAGTTAAATTCTGGAATATAGCCAATCATTTGTAGTATGAGAAATATTGTAGATGAAGATAATTGAAGATCAAAAGCAATCAGAACTGGCTGGACCAGCAATATGTAGTTTGCTTTCCTCCTATATTGTGGGCAATGGCACTATAGCAACAAGGGTCAGATAGACTGCTCCCTCCATCCCTATTATAGTGGATGGAGAGATAGGGCTTTTGACATCAAACTATTTTGAACTATTTCTTAAAGAAGATAAAAAGCCATGCAACCTGGAGTAATTTCCCAACCTTCTAGGCAGCAGTTGTTAAGCAAATGCCATGGTGTTTTGTTTTGTTTTTGTTTTTTTTGCAAAATAACCCCATGTATTTTAATGGGTTTGGGGTTTTTTTTGCCAAAAACTGACAAACAAAATGACAGAAATCATCAAAAAACATTTCAAAATGTGGTCATGTGATTGCAGAATACCACAGTGAGTCATAAAGCTGACCTGCTCAACATGTGGTCACATAATTGCAACAGGAGCAGTGTGACCATTTATAGTGGATAAGGGTAGTGCAGACAGTGTAAATCACCAGTTCTGCGATTGTTATCACTTCAAACAATCCATACATGCCCCATAACTCTTGTGCATATACTTTTAATGCATTTAGCAACTGACCTTCAACCCTATGTGTCTCTGGAGATTCTCAATCATCCAGATCATGGTTGTCCCAAAGGTGCTTTTTTTTCAAGAGGCAACTGGACTTTCTGATTTTTCTTTGAGGTTGTTTCACTTCTCATCCAAGAAGATTCTTCAGCTCTTACTGAATGGTGGGAATGGAAGGATTTATACTCCTTGCAGATAACTGGTCATTTCCATTCTTTTAGCGGGTCGTTAAGGTCATCTGGAGGTTTAGTTGTCATCTGGATCACCTGAGTGGTGCAAATTGGTGTGAAGCAGGGGTGTCAAACTCATGGTCTGTGGGCCAAATGTGTCACAAGCTGGCCATACCCACCCCGGTTTAGCAAAGGGGGGAAGTCGTAATACTTTAAATGATAACAACATAATAGCATGAGTTTGGCACCCCTGGTGTGGAGCCTTCTTGGAACTGTTGAAAGGACTGTGTTGAGCGAGGGCTGTTAAATTTTGATGGCCTCATTGACTCCTCTTTCAAACCAGCTATCCTCTCTGTCCAAAATATGGACTTTGTTGTCTTCAAAAGAGTAGCCTGTATTTTTTAAATGCAGATGGACTACTGAATATGGACTACTGAGTCCTGATGTGTTTGTTCTCCTATGTTGTGCCATGCGCTTATGAAGTGGTTATTTTGTTTCCCCAATGTACAGATCTGCAAATGGCTCACTGCATTGTACTGCATTTACGACGTTGCTCAGTTTTTGTCTGGGTGTTTTATCCCTGGGGTGGAGAAGCTTCTGCCTTAATGTAGTTTTGGGTTTGAAGTGTGCACACATGTTATGTTGGCTGAAGACTCTCCTGAGCTTTTCCGATATGCCTGCAACATAAGGAATGACAACGTTCCTCTGCCCTGGTCCTATTAGACCTCTCAGCGGCTTTTGATACGGCCATGATATCCTGCTGCGCCGGTTGGAGGGATTGGGAGTGGGAGGCACCGTTTATCGGTGGTTCTCCTCCTCTCTCTCCAACCGGTCGCAGACGGTGTTGACAGGAGGGCAGAGGTCGGCCCCGAGGCGCCTCACTTGTGGGGTCCCACAGGGGTCGATTCTCTCGCCCCTCCTGTTCAACATCTATATGAAGCCGCTGGGTGAGATCATCAGTGGCTTCGGTGTGCGGTACCAGCTTTACGCTGATGATACTCAGCTGTATTTTTCCACACCGGACCACCCCAGCGAGGTGTTGTCCCGGTGCCTGGAAACCGTACGGGTCTGGATGGGGAGAAACAGGCTCAAGCTCAATCCCTCCAAGACAGAGTGGCTGTGGATGCCGGCATCCCGGTACAGTCAGCTGAGTCCTCGGCTGACTGTTGGGGGCGAGTCATTGGCCCCGATGGAGAGGGTGCGCAACTTGGGCGTCCTCCTGTATGAACGGCTGTCTTTGGAAGATCATTTGACGGCCGTCGCCAGGAGAGCTTTTTACCAGGTTCGCCTGGTTTGCCAGTTGCGCCCCTTTCTAGATCGGGATGCCCTATGCACGGTCACTCACGCCCTCGTGACCTCTCGTCTGGATTACTGCAATGCTCTCTACATGGGGCTCCCCTTGAAGGGCATCCGGAGGCTGCAGTTAGTTCAGAATGCGGCTGCGCGGGTGATAGAGGGAGCCCCTCGTGGCACCCATGTGACACCTCTCCTGCGCAGACTGCACTGGCTGCCTGTGGCTTTCCGGGTGCGCTTCAAGGTGCTGGTAACTATCTTTAAAGCGCTCCATGGCATTGGGCCGGGTTATCTATGGGACCGCCTGCTGCTACCAAATACCTCTCACCGACCCGTGCGCTCTCACAGAGAGGGGCTCCTCAGGGTGCTGTCGGCTAGGCAGTGCCGTCTGGCGACACCCAGGGGAAGGGCCTTCTCTGTGGGGGCTCCCACCCTCTGGAACGAACTCCCCCCAGGACTTCGTCAACTTCCGGACCTCCGAACCTTCCGCCGCGAGCTTAAAACATATCTATTTGTCTGCGCAGGGCTGGATTAGGTTTTTTAAATTTTAAATTTAGATTTTAAATGGGTTTTATATATATTGTTTTAATTATCGGGCTATATTTAATAAGTTTTTTAACGGACATTTTATCTTGTATTTATATGTATTTTAACTGCCTGTGAACCGCCCTGAGTCCCTAGGGAGATAGGGCGGTATACAAATTTGAATAAACTAAACTAAACTAAACGTTACTTAATTTATTGTTCTCATCATTGTCTGTTACAGCTCCTGTAGGGTATTTTTTGAGATTTGATGAATCTCAATGTAAGGTTCTGATGACTTTTTTGTGCTCCAATTTGTGCTCCAGTGGGTGGTGGACGATAAGTGGGTCAGGATCAAAACACAGGAATTGGAAGCATTCACCAAATATAACAAATCAGTGGACAGATACATCAAATTCACATGGGAAGATGTTAAGGAAAAAAGTCTAGCCTTCCTGGACTGTGCAGTACACATTAAAGAAGACAGAAGCCTTAACATTGAATTTCACAGAAAACCCACTCACAAAGATCAGCATTTATATTTTGATTCCCACCACCGATTAGAGCATAAAATGGGAGTCATCAGAACCTTACAGCACTGACCTGAAGGCCTGCCTACCAGCAAAGACGGGAAAGTAAAAGAATGTAAACACATAAAGGAAGCCCTCAGAACAAGTGGCTATCCCAAGTGGGCCTTCATCAAATCTCAAAAAAAAGACAAAGACATACAAGTCCAGTTGCCTCTTGAAAAAAAAAGCATCTTTGGGACTTCAACTCTATGCTTTGTCTAAATCAACAAACATACAATAATTTTTCTATCTCTATCTCTTTTTCACAATGATCAACTGAAGAACAAAACTTTGATCTGCACTCTCTATGACTACTATGTAATAACACTACCTAAATTTTGCTCATTTTCACTTTGCTGTATCATTTGAATCAGTATTCTGCAGATACCTTTCGGGGCTTAATACATTAGTCCCGCAATAACTCTTTTTCATTCACATTCACTTTTGTTATCATTCCCCTTACATTAAAGAAACAATAATGGCATTCTTCCAATCCTCAAATACACATGCAGTTTTTATATACATATTAAACAAGTTGCAAACTCAACCCCACCCAAAAATTCCTCCAGTTATATTGTTCTTGGGTATCTGCAGAGGAAAGAAGAAGTAACAACATATACAGTCACTATACTCATGCAAATGCTGTGACTTAGGTCCTGGCATCGGATGTCCTGATGTAGGGAAATAATAGCAACATTTGTATAATTCCATCATGCTACTAGTACCATCTGTACCTGCAGCTTGACTAACTGTTTTTTTAAAAAATGTGTTCACATTTATGACTTTCTCGTCATCCATTTTTTGTCTTGGACACAAACATTTATAAAGTATTCCAATTCTAGTATCCAACATATCACTATAATTTCTATACAAATCTCTAGAATATTTCTTCAAGCATTCCATCATTTCAGTTTCACCCCATTCATTTCATCACTTTCATTTTTATTTGTTATTTATTTTGCTGGAGGTTCCTTGTTTAATCCTTTCCATCTGCTAATGACTTTCTTTTGTCTTTTTTTTTCATTGACCATTTCCTTATATAAATTTTTATCCTTATTTACAGGCTCCTTCACTTCATTGCATCAAACAGTCTTAAACATGTTTCTCACAGATATAATTACACATTTCTATGGTACTTTGAAACATAATTCTTTTTATATTATTCCAAGCAATATTCAAATGATTTTTCCCTATGTCTACTTTCCATTCATCTGTTAGGACAGTGATGGTGCACGGAGATGTCACACTCATGCTCGCCAGGGCTATGGTCCAGAAAAGCAGAACTTCAGGGTTCTAGCACGTATGCATGCCTGACGATCAGCTGGCTGATGCGGATATGTAGGCTGTTTTTTTTTTTATTTGAATTTATATCCCGCCCTTCTCCGAAGACTCAGGGCGGCTTACATTGTGTTAAGCAATAGTCTTCATGCATTTGTATATTATATACAAAGTCAACTTTTATTGCCCCCAACAATCTGGGTCCTCATTTTACCTACCTTATAAAGGATGGAAGGCTGAGTCAACCTTGGGCCTGGTGGGACTTGAACTTGCAAGCAGCTGTGTTAATAACAGACTGCTTAGTCTGTTGAGCCACCAGAGGCCCTGCTGGCACTGCTGCGCACATGAACGGATCTTGCTCTGAAAAAGCTGAACTTCCGGGTTCTGGCGCGCATGTGTACCCAACAATCAGGTGGCCAGCGCACATGTGCATACCGGTTTTAGGCACTGCTGCACATGGGAAGGACAGCTGATCATCATGTGTGCATGTGTGCCAGAAACCCAGAAGACAAACAAGCAAGGCTGTGTATGCCAGGCGACACGTCCCAGTTTGGGCATGTGTGCCATAGATTCGCCATCACGGTGTTAGGAGATGAACTTTTTCCTCTAATACTTTCTCATAAAAAGTTACCCCTTCTCTTTCTGTGGTTGTTATATTGTAGTTTCTTTTCTTCCATGTCCATTTCCCTTTCCACACACAGATATACTTTTGATATCTCCAAAAACATTCAGGACCTTTCATTATTATTATAGGTAAAGGTAAAGGTTTCCCCTGTACAGTCATGTCTGCCTTTAGGCATTGGTGCTCATTTCTATTTCTTATCCAAAAGAGCCAGCATTGTCTGAAAACAAGTTTCTTTGGTCATGTAGCTAGCCATGACTATAAGCTGAGGTGCATGGAACACCGTTAACTTCCTACCAAAGTGGTACCTATTTATCTACTCTAGTTTGCTAGATTTTATTTATTTATTTATTTTATATATTTTTCGCATTTTTATACTGCCCTATCTCCCTAGGGACTCAGGGCGGTTTACAGCCAGATAAAACATACATATAAATACAAAATAAAACATCAATTAAAAAACTTATTAAATAAGGCCGAATATTTAAAAATAGCAATACAAATAATAAAACCCCATTAAAACCAAATTCAAAATTTAAAATTCTAGTCCAGTCCTGCGCAGATAAATAGATGTGTCTTAAGCTCGCGGCGAAAGGTTCGAAGGTCAGGAAGTTGGCGGAGTCCTGGGGGAAGTTCATTCCAGAGGGTGGGAATCCCCACAGAGAAGGCCTTTCCCCCGGGTGTTGCCAGTCAGCACTGCCTGGCCGACGGCACCCTGAGGAGTCCCTCTCTGTGAGAGCGCACGGGTCGGTGAGAGGCATTCGGTGGCAGGAGACGGTCCCGTAAGTAACCCGGCCCTATACCATGGAGCGCTTTGAAGATAGTTACCAGAACCTTGAAGCGCACCCGGAAGGCCACAGGTAGCCAGTGCAGTCTGCGCAGGAGAGGTGTCACATGGGAGCCACGAGGGGCTCCCTCTATCACCCGCGCAGCCGCATTCTGAACTAACTGAAGCCTCTGGGTGCTCCTCAAGGGGAGCCCCATGTAGAGAGTAATCCAGACGAGAGGTCACGAGAGCGTGAGTGACCGTGCATAGGGCATCCCGGTCTAGAAAGGGGCGCAACTGGCAAACCAGGCGGACCTGGTAAAAAGCTCTCCTGGAGACAGCCGTCAAATGATCCTCAAAGGACAGCCGTCCATCCAGGAGAACACCCAAGTTGTGCACCCTCTCCATTGGGGCCAAAGACTCGCCCCCAACAGTCAGCTGTGGCTGCAGCTGACTGTACCGGGATGCCGGCATCCACAGCCACTCTGTCTTGGAGGGATTGAGCTTGAGCCTGTTTCTCCCCATCCAGACCCGTATGGCTTCCAGGCACCGGGACAGCACTTTGATGGCTTCGTTGGCGTGGCCCGGTGTGGAGAAGTACAGCTGAGTATCATCAGCGTACAGCTGGTACCTCACACTGAAGCCATTGATGATCTCCCCCAGCAGCTTCATATAGATGTTGAACAGAAGGGGTGAGAGAATCGACCCCTGCGGCACCCCACAAGTGAGGCGCCTCGGGGCCGACCTCTGCCCCCCTGTCAACACCGTCTGCGACCGATCAGAGAGACGGAGGAGAACCACCGATAAATGGTACCTCCCACCCCCAATCCCTCCAACCGGTGCAGCAGGATACCATGGTCGATGGTATCAAAAGCCGCTGAGAGGTCTAACAGGACCAAGGCAGAGGAATAACCCCTATCCCTGGCCCTCCAGAGATCATCCACCAACGCGACTAAAGCCGGCTCAGTGCTGTATCCGGGCCGAAAGCCGGACTGGAATGGGTCTAGATAGACAGTTTCATCCAGGTACCGGGGTAATTGACATGCCACCACACTCTCTACAACCTTCGCCACGAAGCGTAGGTTGGAGACCAGACGATAATTACCTAATACAGCTGGGTCCAGGGAAGGCTTCTTGAGGAGAGGCCTCACCACCGCCTCTTTCAAGGCGGTCGGAAAGACCCCCTCCAGCAAAGAAGCATTCGTAATCTCCTGGAGCCAGCCTCGTGTCACCTCCTAGTGGCCAGTACCAACCAGGAGGGGCACGGGTCCAGTAAACATGTGGTGGCGTTCAACCTACCTAGCAACCTGTCCATGTCCTCGGGAACCACCGGGTCAAACTCATCCCAAACAATCTCAGCAAGACAGCTCTCTGACATCTCACCTGGATCCACCCAATTTTGGTCCA
This sequence comes from Ahaetulla prasina, assembly GCF_028640845.1. Taxonomy (NCBI): domain Eukaryota; kingdom Metazoa; phylum Chordata; class Lepidosauria; order Squamata; family Colubridae; genus Ahaetulla; species Ahaetulla prasina. The sequence goes on along the minus strand of NC_080542.1, from coordinate 108,398,586 downwards.
GATCATCCCGAACCTGAACGATTTTATCGTATAGATAACCACTAAACTCCTCGGCACGTCCCTGCAACGGATCATCCCGCTCCCCCTGTTGAAGGAGAGAGCGAGTCACCCGAAACAGGGAGGCTGGGCAGTTATCTGCCAACACAATGAGGGAGGAGACGTAGCAATGTCTCGCTTCTCTCAATGCCATTAGGTAGGCCCTATTATAGGACCTAACTAGTGTCCAATCAGCCTCCGAATGACTGGACCTCCAGGAACTCTCTAGGCGTCTTCTCCGGCATTTCATCCCCCTCAGCTCCTCGGAAAACCAAGGAGCTGGTTGAGACCTACGCCAGGTCAGAGGCCGCAAAGGCACGACACGGTCTAAAGCCCCCGCCGCGGCCCGTTCCCAAGCCGCGACTAGTTCCTCAGCCGTGCCGTGAGCCAGACCCTCAGGAAACGGCACAAGCTCCGTCCGGAACCTCTCCAGGTCCATCAGGCACCTGGGACGGAACCAACATATTGGTTCCGTCTCCCAGTGGTGTTGAGTGGCAGTCAGAAAGTCCAGGCGAAGGAGAGAGTGATCTGACCATGACAAAGTTTCAGTGACTAAATCCCTCAAGTCCAGATCCTTCAACCACTGACCAGAGATGAAAATCAGGTCCAGTGTGCCTCCCCCAATGTGAGTAGGGCCATCAACTACTTGAGTCAGGTCCAAGGCCGTCATGGAAGCCATGAACTCCCGAGCTGCTGTCGATGACATGCCGGTTGATGGCAAGTTAAAGTCCCCCATGACTATAAGTCTGGGGGTCTCCACTGCCACTCCAGCAAGCACCTCCAGGAGCTCGGGCAGGGCTGCTGTCATGCCGCAAGGAACCAGGTACGTGACAAACAAGCCCATCTGACACCTATGACCCCACCTCACAAAGAGGGATTCACACCCGGCAATCTGAGATACAGTGGTCTCCCTCGGCTCTAGACTCTCTCTAATAACAACTGCCACCCCCCCACCCCTACCCTGAGCCCTCGGCTGATGGAATGCTCGGAAACCCGGTGGGCACATTTCAACAAGGGGCACACCCCCTTCAGTGCCCAACCAGGTTTCCATAACGCCTATAAGGTCCGCGGCACCCCCCTGGATAAGATCGTATATTAGGGGGGCCTTATTAACCACGGACCGTGCGTTGCACAGCATCAGCCGAAGGCCCAGGCTCTGAGGGTCTTGACCATCCGGGGAACGGGGAAAGTCAGAGGGATCAGGGCACGCAATCGCCTGCAAACATCGAGCGCGCGCCCCCACAAAACAATACGAGCCCTCACTTCCGCCATATCTGCCCCTCCCACTTACCGTACAAATAGGACCACCCTCACCAGAAGGAACGCAATCCTCCCCCATAACCTTCGAACCTGTTAAATAGCCGCCGCGAGCACACGCAGGAACTGGACCCCCTCCCAACGGGCTACCCCCAACACCCGCCCTTACCCTCCCACCCCTTAAAAACGCCCTATCTAAAAAACCCCAAAGGCTCTTTCTTTTCGCATGCCACCTCTGTGGGTCCCAAGACCCGTCATTGAGGCCGGCCCTTGGTAATGAAGCGAGCCATTCCTGCGAGGCGGGGGCACCTCACAGGCGCAAGAGTTCCGGTACCGAATATCGCAGAAGGTGGGGTGAGCAGCAGATTTTCTAATTTCACATTGGTTTATTTATTTATTTATTTATTTATTTGTCACAACAGTATATATAAGCATAAGCATGAAATAACTATATGATATATAAGCATATATAGAAGCATAAGTATGTAATAACTATATGAAATTAGATACAATCAAGGGAACATCAGGACAGAAGTGGTAAGCATGTTGGTGCTCTTATGTACGCCCCTTACAGACCTCTTAGGAATGGGGTAAGGTCAATAGTAGATAGTTTTTGGTTAAAGCTTTGGGGATTTTGGGAAGAGACCACAGAGTCTGGTAGTGCATTCCAGGCATTAACAACTCTGTTACTGAAGTCATATTTTCTGCAATCAAGATTGGAGCAGTTCACATTAAGCTTAAATCTATTGTGTGCTCATGTATTGTTGTGATTGAAGCTGAAGTAGTCTTCAACAGGAAGGACATTGTAATAGATGATTCTATGAGTTAAACTCAGGCCATGTCGAAGGCAGCGTAGTTCTAAATTTTCTAAACCCAGGATTTCAAGTCTGGTGGCATAAGGTATTTTGTTGTAATCAGAGGAGTGGAGAGCTCTTCTTGTAAAATATTTTTGGACACGGTCAATTGTATTAATGTCTAAAATGAGTTATGGGTTCCAGACAGGCGAGCTGTATTTAAGAATTGGTCTAGCAAATGCTTTATATGCTCTGGTTAGTAGTGTAGTGTTTTTGGAAAAGAAGCTACGCAAAATTAGGTTTACAACTCTTAAAGCCTTTTTTGCGATGTAGGTGCAGTGGGCTTTGGCACTTTGATCATTTGATATGAAAACTCCAAGGTCTTTAACAGGGTGGGGGTCATCTACAAGGTAATGTCCATCAAGCTTGTATTTAGTGTTCCGATTCTTTTTTCCAATGTGTAAGACAGAGCATTTGCTGGTTGAGATTTGGAGTTGCCAAGTTTCAGACCATTCCGACACAAAGTCAAGGTCTTTTTGGAGGATAGCTGTATTGTTGGTAGTGTTAAATAGTTTAACATTATCAGCGAAGAGAACACAATTACTTATAATATGGTCACAGAGATCATTAATATATAATATGAAGAGTGTTGGTCCAAGAATGCTGCCTTGGGGAACGCCGCTATTGACAGGAACAGGATTTGATAGGGCACTGCCTATTTTGACCACTTGTTGTTTGTTTGACAGGAACGCTGCTATCCAATTGTGGAGGGATCCGGAAATGCCGTAGGATTTTAGTTTTAGGAGAAGTTTGTAATGTACCACTGAGTCAAAAGCTTTACAGAAGTCTATGTAAATTGCGTCAATTGCTTTGCCCTGATCAAGATTTGTAGTCCATATGTTTTTGCAGTGAAGAAGTTGTAAATTACAGGATAATTTTTTTCTGAAACCAAATTGTTTATTAGAGAGTAGGTTGTTTGTTTCTAGGTGGAGGGTAATGGATTGGTTGATTGATTCCATTACTTTGCAGGTGATGCAGCATAAAGGAATTGGTCTGTAATTTTCAATTAGGCTGGGGTCTCCTTTTTTGAAGACAGGGATGACCGTGACTAGTGACCAAAGTTTGGGAAGAGAGCTGGTCATGGAAGCTTTTTCAAAGATTATGCTTAGGGGTCCTGCTGTATTAAGTGGAAAGGTTTTTTAAGAAGTATGCACATAGACCACCAGGTCCAATAGATAGAGATAGTTTCAGTTTGCAAAGGGCCTTTTCAACATTATCTTCTATGAAATCTATTTGTGTTAGGTTGTTGTATTCATTGCTGGTACGACTGGGGAATGTGGGTGTGAGCCATTACTGTTAACAAAGACTGAGCCGAAGAATGTATTAAAGAGGTTTGCTTTAACTGTTTCATTATTATATTCTTTGCCGTTAGATCCCTTTAGTGGTGGGATGCATCTCGAGTCTTTAAGTTTGTAGTCTACACCTCTGATATTTCTAACCATAATTAATCAGATCTGAATTTGTATAGCTTTTCAAGATTAGCCATAATCAGTCTGGTTTTACTTAATTGAAGGTTAATGAATTAGAATGCATCTGTGTTGTTGTTATTTTCAGTTTTTAGGAATATCTATGCAATGTGGCAACTTTTCTGTCCTATTCTAAAAAAATGATCTTTTATGAGACTAATTGTTCTTAAGTGTATCTATTTTCTGTCTGGCTTCCAATGTTGCCAGGGTGTTTGGAAGAGAAAAATTAGCTGGATTATGTTGTGGTTAGTACCTGTTCTACCAAAAGTACACAGAACTGAATCTCCTAATTTTGTTTCTTTGTTTTGTTTCTTCTAGGTTTAATCTTATTCTCTACTATTTAACTTCACGCTTAAATCTGACTGACTGATAAATAAGGCTTAAATAGACACTATTCATTTATTCCTATTGATTTTATTCTTTGATCTATATAGGACAACAATTATAGCTGTAGTCAGGTATTTGCTTGAAGACATGAAGTATTAACAATAGATAGTGTCTCTGGACATTGCATGCATCTTTGCCTTTTATTCTTACATTTACATTAAGTGACCCTCTTTCAAGCCTTACTCCACTGGGTAGCAAGTTCTGAAAAATGTTGGAACTTGAACAAAAATCTTATTTTTATTAAATTAACAGAATTTTGTATGCAAACATGGTAATAAATTGTTCTCCTAAAGAAGAATTGTATAAAAGTTAATTGTTTGGCTTTGATTCATAAGTAAAACCATTAATATATAACTTTCTTTACTATGACATTTTTGGGGAGATAAATGCTAAATTGGAATTTAGCAAAATTATATTAGAACTTATTTGAAAAAGACGTTATTTCTTCTCGTTTGTGTTAGACAAAATACTAGATTATTAAAGATATATTTTGAGATGATTCCAATTAATCATTTCCTAATAATTGATTGCCTAATGTCATCTTTCCTGAAACTCTATACGAACCCATAATATAATTATCTTCAATAATTTTTTCCAAAAGTCCCAATACATTTCTCTATTTTTTAAATAATGTGTTGAAATAGTGTGCAGGGAAATTAAGTTGATCCATAAATCAACTTTGTAGAACCATTTCTGTATTGCATTGAAGTATTTACTTCACTCGAAATCCCACTAGGTTCAATAAGATGTATTCCCTTGTCTTATTAATTTTATTGAATCCTGAAATTTTATTTTCTCTACTTCATGGCTTAACCATATACAGGAGGTATATGGCCCAATATTTTTTACCTCACAAAAAAGGAGGGAGGCTTCAGCTGGAAAGGAAGAAAACAAAGTTGGTCATGGCCAAGGTAAAGTCTCTTCAAAATACAGAAAAGTAGAACCTCTAGATTTGGCAGAATGTCCAAGTTTACATTAAAATAAAAGCAAGTAAGTACCTTCCCAGAATCTGGCATGAATAAAATGCATTGGCAAATCTCAGTGGGAACTACACCAAATCTAAATAGTACAAATGAGTAGGAAGGATCCTTTAAAAAAAATTCTGTGGAACTTCATTGACATCCCTGATAAAATATTATGGGCTATTAAAACGGCTTTTCTGTAATTGTTGCCTGTATATTTGCAGTTTTGAGCAAATATCACACAACTTGCTAGTCCTATGTTGGCTTCCATTCAATTGAGATCATTTATTAGATCTCCATCTTGCATTTTGATTAGAGATGAAGGTTAGCTTATAATTCTGTCAGAAACTAAAACCAAACATAGAAACATGGTTATCCTAGAGAAATCTTATGTGGAAAGTTAAAGGAATCAGAGGTGTTTGTGAGAGTGGCTGTGATTTATATAGATAGAGCTGCTTAGCAACCACTTGTTCAGCTACTATTTGGTTACAATGGTGCTGAACAAGGAAATTTACAAGCAGTCTTCGAATTTGCAGCTGTCCTCATGGTCAAGTTATATCATAGTGTCCCATGGCGATATGATTGCCATTTGTCACCTTCACTTCAGTGTAATGAATTTGGGGATGACCTTGGGGATTGAGGGAAAGACAGGTTGCCTAGAAAAAAAATCAGACAAAAGAGGGAAGAGGTCCCAAGGACTTAATAATCAAAGGAAGACCCTTAAGGATTGATTTGTATTGATCAGATGGTTAAAAGTGGCAGTAAGAATTTGCATCTTCAAATTTGCAGGATTTTGTTAATGTACCCTTATAATAGAACAGATTTATATAATCTAGTCTTTCTTCCTATCTGATTTATTCAAAAGTCTGATAGGCAGCTTCTGCAAAGTTCTGCAAAGCAAAGTCAATGGGAAAAATGGCAAAAAATTGCAAGTTGTGGTAGGACGACATTGCATTTAATGATGTCAGCCAAAACTAATGGAACTGCTGTTAAAAGTCAGCCCAATCACAATTTTTCACTCAGTCAGTCTGGCAAATTTTCTGTCCTATTCTTAAAAAAATTATCTTTAATGAGACTAATTGCTATTAAATCAGACGTGGGTTTCAGCAGATTCTGACCAGTTCTAGAGAACTGGTAGTGGAAATTTTGAGTAATTCAGAGAACCGGTAGTAAAAATTCTGACTGGCCCCACCCCCATCTATTCTTTGCCTCCTGAGTCCCAGCTGATCGGGAGGAAATGGAGATTTTGCAGTCACCTTCCCCTGGATTAGAGAGGGAATGGAGATTTTACAGTATCCTTCTCTTGCCACGCCCACCAAGCCACACCCGTAGAACCAGTAATAAATATGTTTGAAACTCACCAATGTGTTAAATGTATCTATTTTCTATCTAGCTTTCAATGTTGCCAGGGGTTTTGGAAGAGAAAAATTAGCTGGGTTAATTTGTGGTAACGTGGTTGTAAATGAATCTGGTTTCCTCATTGGCTTTGCTTGTCAGAAGAGTGCAAAAAGTGATCACATGATCCCAGGACACTGCAACCATCACAAATATGAATAAGTTGCCTAGCATCTGAATTTTGATTATGTGGCCATGGGGATGCTACAATGGTCCTGTGAAAAATGTCATAGGTCACTATTTTCAGTGCCATTGCAATTTTGGTCACTAAACAGTAGATTGCATGTCAAGCACTACTTGTATTTTACCAGAGGCGATGAGGGAAAAGTACTATATTGAGTATAACATAGTAAAATACCATATATTGGTATTTAGTAGTTCATTAAATCAAGATTTTAGTATATTCTAAAATTAAAGACTTGCATAAAATAGGAATGCTCAGGAAATTAATTATTTTTTTTATTTTTTAGGAAGGCACAGAACAATGATTTTAAGAGAACTAATTTCAGAAAAATACAGCTCGTGTCTATGAGAGTTTCTTCTAATGTAGAATTGATGCCCTTTGGTATGTTTACTTCTATTTGATCTGTAGGTAATTACATATTTTCTGGATCATATTTTATTTTAGTTAAAGCTGCCATGGGAAAAATATTTTTAAGCAGACAGGGACATTTTTTCATAGTAAAATAAAATTATTTTATACAATATCTTATTGTAAACATTCTTCTGTGAAGCCTTTCCAGTACACATCTACATTCTAAAAATAAACCATGTCTCTACTTAAGAATATACTGTTCTCTTTGGGACTGGTATAAAGAGAGATTCCCAGTAATTTTTTAAAACTGCAGTAGTTTATATGTAGAAATGTAGGACGTGTTAATTGTTTATGCCAACCATTTTCGATCTGGGAATTTTTGATTGTGCTGTTTGAACTTGTATTCCAATTTATGGGGAGGGGTACCAGGTTGGAAAAGCTTGCTACCCACATAGCTTTTCTCCACTTTAACTTGGAATCTGCTAGGCTTTGTCACCCATTATCTTGGAGGGAGATCAGATGATCCGCAATTCTTGCAGAGATTATGGAGGCCCCAACTGAAGTAGAGCCAGCTTTCAGCGGGGACAGCCCATGTTATGCAGATACTGTGTTTTACCACTCGCGGGGGGTGGACGGCAAAGATCCCCCTGCGAACTATTTCCGCCGCGCCTATATTTCTGGCGCTTCATTTACAATGAGGCAAATTCGCCTCTGAAGGCCCCTTAAGGGCTATTCCGAAGGTAGGCAGCCGTGTGCCAAGACGGCCCGGAGATTCTCCTGAGGCGCCGAGGGAAACTCCGCTACCCGCTTTATTTTTTCCCTCGTCGCTTCAGGCTGCTTGCTTTCCTCCGCCTGGTTTCCGATCTCGGCGAGTCTCCGGATCCCTTTCGCTTCTAAAGGCACACTGAGGCCTCCTTGGTGGGCTGCGGGCCGGACCCGCGAGAGAGGAAAGGACTGGCGGTTTCACCGGGTCGCTGCTGACCGGGAGCCCGCGGCACAGTGCCGCCGCAGTCCAGGAAGACAAGCAAGAGATCGGCGGTGGGAGGAGAAAACACGAAACGTAACCAGGCCCTCTGGCTCCTCGAAGAACGCCGCTGCTGACGACAGCGGCGAGGCGAGCTTTGCAGAGGGGAAGGGAGGTTTCGCTTCCAGCCGTGGCAGCCGCCAAGGTCCCTTTGCTCCTGACGAGAAGGGGAGGGGAGAGCCAATCGGTCCTCCGGTCGGCAGCCGCCTCCGCACCTGTTTCGGAGACCCCGCCCTGCGGCTGCCCAGAGACACCCGCCCGCTCGGAGGAGGAAGAGGAGGAGGGGGGGCGACCACGACAACAACGGGGGAGTGGGTGCTGCCGGCGCCGAGCACCTGGCTCTGCCGCCGTCACCCCCACCCCCCCCGAACCCCCGCTCCTCGCCTCTCGCCTTCCTTAGTCGGCCGCCCCTCAGGGGACTGCGAGTGGCGGGAAGAGCGGGGGCTCTGCGTGGCGAGTAGGAACCACACGAGGGCCGGGTCAAGCAGCGGGTGGAGCCGGGGCTCGCTTCGGCGAAAAAGCCCCCTTCAAAGCCGTCGCTGTCTGGCACGGTGCCCGGAGCTTTCTTTTGCTTTGCCTTCCCGTTTGTAGCCCGGAGTGAAAACTCAAAACTCTGTGCCGAAAATCCCGGTTGGCCGAAGAGGAGCTGTGGCGTGGGCGGCAGGATGAATCCCAATGTCACCTACGCCAGCCGCAAGCGGCGGAAACCCGTGCAGAAGATGTAAGGGGAATGTTTTGTCTGGGCGCTGAAGGAAGGAAGTCTTCGGGAGAGGGGAGGGGAGGGGGAGGGGGACGGGCGCAATGTTTGGCGTGTCTTCGCTGCTCATCTGGGCTCCGGCCTCTCCCCTCCTTTATGAAGTGACACCTCTGACCCACTGCGGTGTCCATTGAAATGTCTGGTGTCTTTCTCCTGGCCTCTTTGGCAGTTCTTTCCTGACTTGCAGCTTTGTGTTTTACTTTATTTCTTTTACGTGCTTTTAAGGGGACCAGAAGAATTCAGGGTTACAGGCCTCAGTCCGCTGTGCGCTCCTACTCCCATCTTTAAAAAGCAACAGAAACCCGGGCCGTGCTTTCTAAAAGCAAGAGACCCTTACAAGCCGCGAAGGGTTTTCGGTGGCCTGAATAAGAGCTTTGCGCAATCTCTGCTCATCTCCTCCTCCTCCTCCTCCTTCCTCCCTCCTTCCCTCCCTCCTCCCTCTCACAGTCGCTTCTAGTAACTCCTGGGATGTTTGTAAATAATTAGTGAGCGACTGTTTCGGGCTATATAAAAAGTTTGCTTTTAAGTCAATGGAACACTGATGTATATATATATTTTTAAAGAAAGGAATATTGAGACCAGGGTTTTGCTATTTAGATCCATACGTAAAAGATAGCATTTTAAACATGCCCAGAGGCTTTCTTAGAAGTATATGGACTTAGAATACACTGGTGTTGGATACAGGTTGCTGGACTGTATAGTCCAAGCCTCAATTCAGTGCCTTGATTTTATGTGGCCCTGTTAAAGCCAGGTGGGTGATTAAGGTCAGAAGAAGCCTGACAAGTGGGAAAGGATGAAGTCATATGCTTTTAAATCACATGGCTGGGTTTCCTAATCAAGAATTTGAGATATTTTAAATAATTACTGAAATTTTAAATAATTACTGAAAGTCTATGGCTTTTTGCTAAAGTTAGCAGTGGGCCCTGATTGTTGTCATCTAATAGATTGCAGTAATGCAGAGTGCACTTGGGCCACAGTTTAATATACATGTGCAGAAAGCCACGTTTGTTCAGGCTATAATCTGTAACTATACTGCTGGATTTCTCTCTGATCTAAGTATCAATATTCACTCTACATCAGAATATTTGAAGTTTTCATTTATGCATTTTTATTTTATTCTACTTTTAAAGTATTGAAGAGCAAATACAAGTACAGGAAGTCCTTGACTCACGACCACAATTGAGCCCAGAGTTTATGTTCTAAGTGAGAAATTGTTTTGAGTTTTGTCCCACTTTATGACTTTTCTTGCCACATTTGTTAAGTGAATTCCTGCTGTTGTTAAATTAGTAATAGGATTGTTAAGTGAATATGGCTTCCCCATTGACTTTGCTTGACAAAAGATTGCTAAAGGTGATCACATGACCCTGGGACACTTGAACCATCATAAATATGAACCAGTTATCAAGCATCCAAATGTAAATCACATGACCATAGGGATGCTGCAATGCTCATAAGTGAAAAATGGTCATAAGTCACTTTTTTTCAGTACTGTTGTAACTTTGAACAGTCACTAAATGAAATGTTGTAAATTGAGGACTACTTGTATAGCGACAGACATTTATATTTGCAGATGATGAAATCAGAATGAAAGAAGGGTAATACAGGTAGGCCTTGGCTTACAACAGCTCATTTAGTGAGTTTCACCAACTAGCAAACATGGATGACCTAAAGCTCTTTGGGACTTCACTCAACCTTTTGAAAAGCTCTGGATGTTTTTTGTCCTCAGATTCAAAGAGATCTACACAGTTCTACACAGACTACATTCATAGACAAACAATAGCTGGTTCTTTTTCTTTGATCTAATAATATAGGTAATTCTCGAACTACAACAGTTCGTTTAGTGACTGTTCAAAGTTACAATGGCACTAAAAAAAAGATTAATGACCATTTTTCACACAAACATTTCAGCATCCCTATGGTCACATGATCAAAATTCAGCCTTTTTGCAACTGACTCATTTATGATGTTTGCAGGATTCTTGGGGTCATGGGATCACCTTTTGCAACTTTCTGACAAGCAAGGTCAATGGGGGGTCCAGATTCATTTAACAACTGTGTTACTAACTTAACAACTGCAGTGATTCACCTAGATCTATTTTAAAAATTGTTTGTTTTAGCATCTGCAAAACTTTTGAGGGGTGGGGACTCTCGGCTTCTAGCAACTGCTTGGATAAGTTCATGCAATTTTCTTGACAGGATTTCAGAAGTGGTTTGCTATTGCCTACTTCTAGGGCTGGAAGAGACTGATTAGGCGCAGGCAAAATTAGAACTCAGTTTTCTAATTACAGGTAGTCCTCAATTTACAGAAGTTGGTTTAGTGAGTCTTCAAAATTACAACAGCACCGTAATGATCATTTTTCAAAGTTACCATGTTTGCAGCATCCCTATGATAGATCATGTGATCAAAATTTGGAAGCTTGGAAACTGGTTCATATTTATGACCATTGCTGTGTCCTGGAGTCATGTGATCATCTTTTCTGACCTTCTGATAAAGTCAATGGGGAAGCCAGATTCACTTAACAACCAGGTTACTAATTTATCAACTGCAGTAATTCACTTAACAAAATGTGGCAAGAAAGGTCATAAAATGGGGCAACTCACTTAACAAGTATCTCACTTAACAGATAGTTTGGATTCAATTGTGGTCGTAAGTCAAGGACTGGCTGTACTAGTCTGCATTAATCACTACACCATACGGGGTCTTTATGCAATATTTGCCTCAGGTTTTAAGAATGTTCTTTATTTCATGAAATCAGAGTTAATCTAGGTATTCATATCAGGAAAGTGTATTGAAAAATCACTTAAGACAGAATTAGTTAAATTAGTTAAATAGAAATTAATATAATTTCTATATAATTATATATAAAAAGATTGTGGCAATGGGAATTTTTTAAAAATGTCAATGAAAGTGTAATATTCTTTAAAAATATTTCACTGAAATTAGTAAAATTAACTTCATTGTTACTTGATTTTAGAGCAAGTGCTAAGATTATTTTAATTTAACTTGTTAAATTTTAATTTAACTTAAAATAATCTTCGCACTCAATCTTAAATCTAAATCAAGTAATGCATGAAGTTTATTTTGATAATTTGATCATCTGATAATATCAGATATGACAACTCTTTTTGGTGTTATTAAATTACTAACGTGTTTACTGTCAAAGCAGGACTGCTGATGAAATATTTATTAGCACAATTGCATTGAGTCTACATATATTTTCCAAAGATTACCCCAAAAGATTATTGGTAGTCCTTGTCTTACAACCATTCATTTACATTTTAAAGTTATAAGGGCACTGAAAAAAGACAAAACTAGTCCTTGCATTTGGACCACAGCAGTGTCCCCATGGTCACATGATCACAATTAGGCTCTTAGCCACCAGCATGTACTTACAATGATTATAGTATACTAGAGCATTGTAATTACCATGTGCAACCTTCCTAAGAACTTCTGACAAGCAGAGTTAGTGGGAGAAGCCAGATTCACATAACAACTGCTAATTCACTTAATAACTGCAGTCAAAATGTTATACATTGGTACAGTCACATGATGACTCAATAATCACATCATTTAATGATGGAAATTACATGCCAACTGTGGTCCTAAGTCAAAGACTATAAATTCTTAAATTAGTAACACAATTGTTCAGTGAATCTGGTTTCCACATTGGCTTTGCTTTGCAGAAGGTCGCAAAAAGGAAATCATGACTCCAGGACACTGCAGCTGTTATAAATGTGAATCAGTTGTGAAGCTTCTGAATGTAAATCAACTGACCATGGGGATGCTGCAACAGTCATAAGTGTAAAAAATAGGAATAGCAATACCATTTACACTTATATACCGTTTCACAGTGCTTTATAGCCCTCTTTTCAGAGTCCACATATTTCCCCCAACAATCTGAGTCCTCATTTTACCAACCTCATAAGGATGGAAGGCTGAGTCAACCCTGAGCCTGGTGAGACTCAGCGAATTAGCCTGCAATACTGTATTATAACCACTGCGCCAGCATGGTCATAAGTCACTTTTTTTCAGTGCCATTGTAATGGACACTAAACGAACTGCTATAAGTCAAGGACTACCTGTACATATTTCTAATAGTAGCTGATATATCAGCAGATGGGCCTGGCTCTGTATTTCTTCACAATCACATAGCATGTTGTTATTCACTGAGGAGCCTCCATTTGTGCATATTGGTTTTACATTTAGGCATTCAATGTTATTCCTCGGTTATAGTCTCCTTCCTCCATCTCTTAATAATATTTTGTTCTTGTGTACCCTGAAAACTGTTCATTCTTGCCATAAAGCTGCTCCTAGATCTGTGTCAGTGGGCTTGGGGCATCTGTCCATTCAGGTCAAGGATCATTCTCTTGCCTAGTTCTCTTGCCATCTGTTGGTATTCCTTTGAGTCAGTTTGGTATAGTGGTAATGGCATCAGACTAGAAACAGGGAGACCATGAATTCTAGACCTGTCTTAACCGTGAAAGCCAGCTGGGTGTCTTTGGGCTAGTCATTCTCTCTCACCTTACAACTTTGCGGTTCTGGGAAAAATGGGAGGAGAAATGATACTAAGTATGTTCATCGCCTTGAGGTATTTGTAAAAATAATGAAAGGGGGATATAAATAAATAAAAATTCTCAAAGGGGTAACACGAATACACTGAAACCAAATATTTATCATTGTGTAATTGTCCTCTGTAGTGCAAAAATACATATGCTATTTATTTTTCACATTCAAAATAGTTTGATCAGTATACTCCATGTGTGATTTTGCAGTATGATAGTGTTTGTGTTTATAAAGTGGCCTTAAGAGATGAGGTATATTATATACTGGTTTCTAGGCTTTATATAAAAATAGTACACACCCATAAAATGAATGTTCCCAGAGTTTACTTTAGAGGTGACAGTTGTTTGTTATGTAATATTTACTATTAAGCAATATGGTTCATTCTGTAAATAATAATGGACTCACTGGTATGAAACTAGATTTTAAAATATTAACTTGTTCAAATATTTTCTAGCATAACATAGTTATCTTAAAATAATTACTAGAACATTGTCTTTTTTGGTAGCTATTCAGTTTTTCATATGAAAATGTCCAAACAGGATGTATTTGCAATAGAGTCCTGAAAGGAATAAAATGTTTACCAAGCCATTTGCCAAGCCAAGCAAATAGGTATTTCAACACATTAATATTAGAAAACTAATTTTGACATAAGGCCATTCTTTCTGTATGTACAATTAAAATTGACAGGTTCTGATTTTATTAGTGCATGTAGATCAATAGATGCCATATAATAGCATATAAACATGCAAACAATTCAAAAGAGGAAATAAATGATTTTTCTTTCCCTTTCCTGCAAACAACATTCCTTAGGTATTCTTAAACTATTAAAATTGATGTTGGGATTGTTTTTGAAACACCTAGAAGTTTTATGCAATACCCTGTCCCCAACTCTGCAGAAAAGTACATTACAAAGTAACTAAAGAATATTAGAGAGTTATGTGTTACGAATAGAAATTCTTAGTTTAATGTTTGTGTTTGCTTCTTGGAATTGAAATTCAACTGTGTATATTTTAAAATATTTAGTATTCTAAATTAGATAGCTCAGAAAATTGGAATCTTATAAAAACTTAGCTGAGAATAAGTGTCACCGAATAGACTTTGAGGTGTACAGCATGTATGTATAAAATTTTACAAGAAAATATTTTGAATCATGATGCCTAAGTAAATACTATTTGGCCTTTTTCTTCTCTCTGTTACTGGAATAGTAAATTATGTTTGCCAAGGAAGAGCAAAGAGGGAGAATCTTGTCTGCTTCTTTTTCTGTTTTTTTTAATCTGTCTTAAGTATAATACGCAAGAAACAAAATACCCCATACAGAAATCAGAGTTAAGTAATACGTAGTAGCTTACTATACATATCTTAACTATGCTGTTTTGTTTCTTCACTAACATATTGATCCAGGAAATCATTGAGAAAAATCATAAAGCTTCTAAGTTTGTATATGTTGTGCTACTGTTAAGGATGTAAAGTCCAGTTTGAGTTTACCTTGAGTTTCTTTGGTATCTTTTTTTTTTTTTTTTCATTTATATCCCACCCTTCTCCGAAGACTCAGAGCAGCTTACACTGTGTCAAGCAATAGTCTTCATCCATTTGTATATTATATACAAAGTCAACTTATTGCCCCCAACAATCTGGGTCCTCATTTTACCTACCTTATAAAGGATGGAAGGCTGAGTCAACCTTGGGCCTGCTGGGACTTGAACCTGCAGTAATTGCAAGCAGCTGCTGTTAATAACAGACTGTCTTAGCAGTCTGAGCCACCAGAGGCCCATCTTTGAATATGTCATTTGTAGACTATAAATGAATATTATGGGCCAAATTTGTCCTGTAGAATTTGAAATACTTTTAGGGTGTAAGGCATCTTTATAACTGTTACGTTCAACTCTATATGTTATGAATGAGAAGAAAAGCTATTTGATATATGAACTTTGCCTAAGAAATGTAGCAGCTTCTGTAGTTCTGATAAAATATATATATCCTTTGGAAGGCAGTGAGACTTGCTGATAACACTGTGATCAAAGAACTATAATTGGCTTATTAGGAGATTTGTTGTCTGCAGTAACCTAGTATCTGATGAAAAAGGCCTGTGAATGTAATATGATTGGATGATGTATGAGGATCTGTGAGGGTCAGGAAGTATATTTTTATTTTTCTCCTTTTCTAATTTGCTCAATCTAATTGAGGCAGGCACATCTGGAAATTCTGCTTCTAACTAGTCCTTTATTTTCCACCCAAGCTGTTGTTTTTGGCAGATTTTCTTGATATAGATTTGAAAATATTATGTGGTTCTTCATTCCCATATTGATGTTCATGAACATATTTAATATGATAATTTTAAGATAACATTCAATAACAACAGAATATTTAAATGTTTACTTTGGGAAACAATAATTTAAATAGAAAGTTAGCTTTTGTTGTTTAACTTCAGTTTTTTAAGTTTCTTTTTTATTTTTCATTAAGGAACATTTGTATGTTTGTATATTTGTATTTGATTTATATCCTACCTGCCATTTAAAGTCTCAAGGTAGCATGAGTTTAAGAATATCAGCAACATATTGATAATATCTAATTCCTTGCACAGATGTTAGCCCTGTGAAGTAGTCCAGACAAGAGCACAACCAGGATTACTAGCTCTATTTTTATTATAGAGTTATATTAACAGACTCTTGCACAACTGAAAGTATTTCTTTCTTCTTTTTCATAGGGAGGGTCCCTTTTAAAATGTTCCCTACACCTTTCTGCTTATATGAGATGAAATATCTTTTACATGCCATTTGAGTAGTCTATGTCTGTGGCTCCTATTTCTTAAGATCATTCCCAGATACCATTACAACATAACAACTTCATCCAGCAGCTTCATATAGTTGTTAATTAGGACTGAAAAGAGAGTAATCTCTGAAGAACCTTATTAACACATGGGTTCAGTATTCAACTGCGCTCTTTACCAGCACCAACTAGAACTGATCGCAGAAGAAGGAGGAAAACTACTACAACAGGGGCGTCAAACTCGCAGCTTGCGGGCCGGATATAACGTGTGCTGCCTATACCCACCCCCGGTTTAGCAAAGGGGGAAAAAGTTGTGATATATCACATGACAACAACATGATGCCATGAGTTTATCACCCCTGTACTACAACACTTTGGTCTCTGTTCCCAGATCCTTAAGCCAGTCCAAAAAGATTTTCATGATCAATGGTATTGAAAGGCACTGAGAGATCAAGGAAGCCAGAATGTATGCATTACTCTCATCCTGATCCTACTAGCGATCATCCACAATTATTTCCATCTTAACACTATGCTCAGGTCTCAACTGAAAGAGATGTTTAAGAATGTAATCTTGTACAAAATGACTCTGTACAGCTAGTCCTCACTTAATGATGGTAATCGGGACTGGAAATTACATCGCTAAACATTGCAATTGTAAATAAAAAGATTGTATGACTACTGAGTTACAATGACAATTCTGGCACTTCTAAGTGCTGTAGTTTAATTAATTACTGTGGGTTAAGTGAGGATTTCACATTATCATGGCTTGTGACATCCTGCTGGCTTCAATATTGACTTTTCTTTGGGGAAGGTAGCAGGGAAGTTTGCATATGGTGATCTCATGATCATAGGGTTGCACAATGGCTTTAAATTAGAATACTGGTCATAAGTCCCCCTTGTTCAGCATCATTATAAATCCAAAAGAACAAATAGTCATTAAGTTACATAATTAATATAATAATACATAAATATTACTTATTACAAACCAAGGAATATAAATTTTAGTTTATTAATGATTATGGCATTTGTCATAAAATATTTCTTTTTCTTTTCAGTGCTTAATCTTTTGAAAGTAGTGATGGTCAGAATTTAGAACGATACCTGTAGATTTTTAATGATAATGTTTTAAACATTTTTGGTGCAAATTAAACCTATTAATCTTACTAATCTTTCACATATCTGTACTGAATATATAGAAACACTTCTGTTATCTCAAGTGTTAAATATATATAGATTAGAATAAAATATTAAGAAATACTAGAAAACATGTAATATTTCCTGTTTGAAACAGATTCTGGTCACTGTATAATTTTTAAAAAAGAATCTGGTCATTCCATCTGGGAATAGTATTATAATCTGTACCTAAAGAATTATAATGTATACCATTTTATAATGGATTCTTCATATTTGGGAAATCGCATGCACGTTAAGGAATGTTAAGGAAAAGTACTGTATAGTTTAGTGGCCAAATGATATTTTATATTTACACACACACACACACACACACACAAAATATATGAGTAACTAAACAAATATTTTAATTTATTATCTAGAAAATTTATATATTTATCAAAGAGACAAATCAATTCATTCATAAAATTAAACTAGTGTCAGTTTTTCCTCTGGCTTAAGTTATAGCTTCTACTTCAGTAATAATTTTTATTAATCATCGTAAATTCATGGCATTTAAATTCTATAAAACCACTTCTATATTTTATAATGACAATTATTAATATATATTTTTATTTGTTCAAAAGAATGTAAAATTTGATTTGTCTTCTAAAAAATAACAGTAGATTGACAAGTTGTGTCAAAATTTCTGCTTACACTGTTTAGCTTGAGGAAACAGGTAATCTTCAATTTACAACCGTTCATTTGTTGTTGTAGTCACAGTCATGTCCGACCCATCGCGACCCCATGGACAAGGTTCCTCCAGGCCTTCCTGTCCTCTACCATCCCCCGGAGCCCATTTAATCTCACGCCAACTGTTTCAGTGACTCCATCCAGCCACCTCCTTCTCTGCCATCTCCTCAATTGTTCCCAGCATTAGGCTCTTCTCCAGTGAGTCCTTCCTCATTAGGTGGCCAGAGTATTTGAGTTTCATCTTCAGGATCTGGCCTTCTAAAGAGTAGTCAGGGTTGATCTCCTCTAGGACTGACGGTATGATTGCCCTTGCAGTCCAAGGGAATCTGCAGGAATCTTCTCCAGCACCATAGTTCAAAGGCCTCAATTCTTTGGCGTTCAGCCTTCCTTATGGTCCAACTTTCACAGCCATTCATTGCAACTGGGAAAACCATAGCCTTTACTATATGCACTTTTGTTGGCAGGGTGATGTCTCAGCTTTTTAATATGCTGTACAGTTCATTTAGTGACTATCAAAGTTACAACTGGAAAAAAATAACTTACAACCATTTTTTCACACTTATGACTGTTGCAGCATCCTCCTGGTCACGTGATTTATATTCAGATGTATGACAACTGACTCACATTTATGATGATTGCAGTGTCCCGGGGTCATGTGCTCACCTTTTACAAGTCAATGGGAAAAGCAAAGTCAATGGGAAAACCAGATTCATTTAATTTAACCACCGTATTACTAATTTAACAACTCCAGTGATTCACTTAATAAATATGGCAAGAAAAATCATAAAATGAGATTAAATTCAATACATTTTCCCTTAGCAACAGAAATTTTTTAGGTCAATTATGGTCATAAGCAGAAGATACCTCTTCTTACATAACTATTATGGAAAATGCTATAATATGACTCAAAAATTTTAGTATAGGCATGCTGTCCCTGTTTGCATTTTACATGTGCTACTCTATGTTGGATTGTGTCTGAGACCTCTTTGCACAATCTGCATCTCAGATCTAGTGTGGTGGACCCTTGTTTCTATGGATTTGATATCTCTGACATTCACCAGACTGCCTTCCTCTTTCTGGTTAATGTAAAATTTCTAGTGTTGGATTTGGGCTGGAAACTTCTATATTTTGTGGGATCTTCGGGACTTCATTTCAGCAGCTTCCATGTCTTCCTTTGGCCAATTCAGTACATCTGATGCATCTGATGACTGGCAGGTTTTCATGTTGATGGTATGAACCCTTTTCTTCTCATTGGCTTAGCTCTTCAGGTCTTATTTTTTGGTGGCTTTTTTTCTTTGCCTCCTCATTATGGTTCTCATGTGACTGTGGGATACCAAGGTCTTTGTAGCTGGTCAGTATGTGGCCTGCTCTAGTTCTTATCAATTCCAACTACTTTCCCTTTCTTCATTTTTATCTGGCCACACTTTTCCAGTCCAAAGGCATCCCAATGTCATAATTAGATCTATGTCAGGTTTTTCCATTCATTCATAGCATACTGCTTTTTATCATCCATGTAGAAGAGGTGGCTGGTGGTAGTTCCACTCTTGAACTTGCACCCAGGTCTAGCCTTTGTGATTATGTTGCAGGGGTTCTAATCTATTCAGAACAGCAGCAGGGACAGTGCATTACTTTAGTATATGCCACATGGTGGTCACATATGTGACTGTTTTGAGTTGATTTCCCTTGTTGTCTTGCACAGTTTGATTAAGTTCTTGAGGAAAGTCCATAGTGTACTGTTAACTTTGTATAGTATTCACAGGCCATGGCATTGAAATGTAATTTCCTATAGTCAGTTCATGCTATGCTCAGATTGGTCTGTCTAGACCTTGAGTCTTGAATGACTGCTCTGATGTTGTCCCCAGTGCTCTTCTGAACTGTGCTAGTGTAATCATCTATATTGGTCTTGTAGCGGAGTGGCTATGATGCTTGATAGAATTTTCTCTGTTGTGGCGAGAGAAGTTATTGGCCTATAGTTAGATGGTGCTGTTTCCTTGTGAGGGTTTTACCTAAGCATCACTGTCTTTCCTTGTGTTAGTCAGGAAGATAGGAGCCTGCTCCTAGTAGCTGGTTCATTTATGTTATTCTGGGTGGGAATCTATTACTAACAGCTGTTCATCTGTGCTGCTAGCATTCATGCTAATTCTGAGCCAGTAGATGTGGATCATATCTGGACCAGGTGTCATCCAGCTCTTTATTTCTTGCTGTTGGATGTGTTGCTACTGTGCCAATGATTAGTGCATGTTTTGGGAGATTGTTGTGGTATGCTTTCAGTTTCTGCAAGTGCTTTGCATTGGGATTATAGGTCTTTTTCTCCTCTCTTTTTCCAGGCCTATTCAGTTTTTGCTGTTGGTATGCTGCTATTACGGTATTGTACTGGGGATACCTTGAATAGTTGTTTGGAAATAGGATATTTATCCTCTTGGTCTCTGTTTCTCTATTTCCTTAGCCTAGTATCTGTGCTCTGAGCCTTTGTTTAGCAGGCTCTAGAGCAGCGATGGCTAACCATCGCATGCCAGGAGGCACAGGCCGGGAGGGTGTCGCACGCATGTCCACACCCATAATTCTATGCGCCTCAGCCCTGCACATACACACGCCCCCCCCCCCGCTCCTGGCATGGAATAGCCCGGTAGGTCCGTTTTTCTGTCTCACCTGGCTCCAGAGCCTCTCTGTGAGTCTGGGGAGGGTGAAAAAGACCTTTCCCACGCCCCTGGAAGCCCTCTGGAGGCCAGAAACTGCCCATATGCCAACTTCTGGTTGGACAGGAAGTGATTTTTTTTGCTGTCTCCAGCCTCCAGAGACTCCTAGAGAGACTGGGGACAGCAAAAAAGTCACTTCCTGTTCAACCGGAAGTTGGTACACGGGCAGTTTCTGGCCTCCTAGGGGGTGGAAAGGCTGTTTTCGCCCTCCGCAGACTCACAGAGAGGTTCTGGAGCCAGGTGAGAAAGAAAAACAGGCATTCCCCAACCCCCCCAGGCACTCCTGTTTCCCTACTTCTAGTGGGCCCAGAAGGCCCGAAAATCAGCTGGCTGGTGTGTGCATATGCGCCAGCTGAGCTCATGTGCCCATTGATATGGCTACATATGCCACCTGTGGCACGCATGCCACAGGTTCGCCATCACGGCTCTAGAGCTTCAGATAGAGTCAGGCTACTATATTTTTTCAGTAACTGATCTAAAGGTTCTGAAAATACTCATTGTTATTCAGAGAGTAAGCTGTTTTGCAAGTTAAATCTTTTGGAGAAATTAGTTGTAGTACTAGGGTTCTCTTTTGACGTATCTTTTTGTATTAGTCCCGTAAATCTAGCCTAATCGTACTTGAGTTGTTTGTGAAAATACAAGAAGCAGAGTATGTAATAAATCGTAAACAAGCCATGAAATATTGTAAAATAAGTTATGCCGTCTTTAGTGCCATCTTATCTAGTCACATATCCTTTAAATATATTAGGCTAATGACTCTTAAAATCAATAGTCACCAATGAACTTTGATGGTAATATTTTTGAAAAATTTGAAAGCAATGACTAGTATTGTTTTGGCTTCACGATCAGACTGAACCCTTTAATTTACAGTGAACGTTCAAGGAGATCTGTTCCATTGTATGATTCACTCTTTTAAAAGCCTGTTTAAAAATCTAAACATTTATTGACTCTTACAATTAAGTTTTTGTAAGGATAAGGACATATAGTTATTGTAGAAGTAACTCATTATGAAATATTTAAATTTTATCTGGAACAGAATATACTTGATCTAGAAATCAGTAGATAGATAAATTAAAAGTTTCTTCAATTAAATTTATTTGTGGCAACAAAATATGTTTTCAATAAATTAGGAGGAATGCCAACTACTGGTTCCATGACCCAATTCACACATTAACCTTGTTTTATGGGTGGATGTTTGAAAAGCAACTATGTGCATATTATCTGTTTCATAAGCTATTTATGTAACTCTGTAATTCTGGGGACTCAGTTGTGCAGTTGCAAATGAAAAATATGTTTCAACAACATAGAGACACATACATAACAAAGCCTGCAGTTTATGATTCCAATAGTTTTTACATGATAGTGCAACATCTGAGGAGAATAGCAACTAAGTCTATTTGATTATACCATCTTATGTAAATATATTTTCAATTCTTGGTAAATGTATTTGTATTCTCTAGTCTAGGATTTAAATATTATAGCTCTGATTGGATATAATAGTTACAGTAGATATAAAAAGTCTACCCATCTGTGTTAAAATGCCAGATTTTTCAGATGTAAAAAAATCAGATCAAGTTAAATCACTTTAGAATTTTTTACTTTTTATATAACAAATTAATTGTAGTTGATTATTAATTAGATGATTGTTTTCTGTTTGCTTATTTGTACCCTATGACCATCATTAAGTGTTTTACCTTAGAATTCTTGATGAAGGTATCTTTTCTTTTATGTACACTGAGAGCATATGCACCAAGACAAATTCCTTGTGTGTCCCATCACACTTGGCCAATAAAAAATTCTATTGTATTCTATTCTAAATTAGTTGTACCGTTTAATTGAATAACAAACTAAAATCTTTTAGTTTGACTAAACAATAAAAAACATACAATAATGTGGTTGAATAAGTGTTCACATCTTTAAACTAATACATTGTCAAAGCACCTTTTGATTTTATTAGTCCTTTGGGGTAAAAGCCTATCAGCATGGCACATGGCACCTTGAGAATCTTTGCCCACTCTTCCTTGCAAAAGCACTTCAGGTTGTGGGGTTGCAAGAGCATCTCCTGTGCACAACCCTCTTCAGGTCACCATAAATATCTTGGTCTGATTTTTTTTTTCCATTTCAAAACTTTGGCATTCTAACGTGCGTTAGACTTTTTATATCTACTGTATATAACTGTTTGTTTTTATAGCGTGTAAGTTTTATAGTGTGTATGAACTATCTTGAAAGGTGTATAAACAAACTGAAGATTTATGGAAGTGTAGTATATTAAGTGTAGTCTATTAATATTAATGATATATTAAGTATAGTATATTAATATTAATGTAGATAGTATATTAATTTTATAAATGTATGTGTACTATTTGAGATCTGGTATTGTATAGTGGGTAAGATGCTGGATTAGGAACAAAGAAACCCAGGTTGTATTCCTTCTTTAGCTCTTCTTCAGGCATAGTCAGATAGGCACTTGACCAGTCACTGTCCAGCTGTCAATTCAAAAAATTATCTAACTGCACTGGATAAGCACACCTGATTATAGTTAATTGCTGTCAATAATAATGTGTAACATTTAAAAAAAAATACAATAAAATAAAAAACTTAAATATAAAGTTTCTCTATTAGTTATAGATGATGCATACCGGGGTGAAATGTAAAATTTGTTACTACCGGTTCTGTGTGCATGGCTTGGTGGGGGGTAATGTGACGGGGTAGGCGTGGCCAATTTTTTTTTACTCTTAAAAGCATTTTTTCTACAACCTCTTTGGCTGAAGAGGTTGTAAAAATGCTTTTAAAAGCCTCTGATGATCAGGCAACTCAGCTGAGATTGCCACAGGAACCTTTTAAAAGCATTTTTTTCTACAACCTCCTCAGCTGAAGAGGTTGTAGAAAAAATGCTTTTAAAGGGTTCTGATGATCCCAGCTGAGTTGCCTGATCGCCAGAACCTTTTAAAACCTTTTTTTTACAACCTCTTTGGCTGAAGAAGTTGAAGAATAAATGCTTTTAAAAGAATCCTCCGGCGATCAGCCGCACGATCATCGGAGGCTTTTTTTTTTTTTAACTTTTAAAAGCATTTTTTCGGCTGAAGAAAAAATGCTTTTAAAAGTAAAAAATAAAATCTCTGATGATCATGTGGGAGGAATTTTTGCTACCGGTTCTCCAAACCACCCACCGCCATTGCTACCAGATCAGGCAATCCGGTCTGAACTGGGAGTATTTCACCCCTGATACGTATTGATAAAATAGTTGCAGGGCATTATCTTTTAAACCCAGAAGTTTAATGATCAGAATATCCTTCATCTCTTCCTCTGCCTTCCTTCTTTCATTTTAATGGAAGAGATACATTTGAAAACAAAAATATGTTTGGGACCTACATATTTCTCTAGGGCCTGTAAGAAAATGTATATATTATTTTGGGATACTTCTGAATGATACTTGTTATAAGTGAAAACACACGTATTTTAAATGTCTCACTATATCCTATTATATCCTATTATTATGGCAGAGTAAAACCTTCGCCTCCTGAAGGAGTGAAATCAAATCCATCGAAAAGGCATAGAGATCGATTGAATGCTGAGCTGGATCGTTTGGCTGGTCTTCTGCCATTCCCTCAGGATGTTATTGCCAAATTGGATAAACTGTCTGTACTTAGACTGAGCGTGAGTTACCTGAGAGCCAAAAGTTTCTTCGATGGTAAGAAATTTGAATTTGTTTTCCTGACTGACCATAATGTTAGTATTTTCTTGTTGTCCACTTTTTTTCTTCCTCTTTTTTAAAGAATTTGATTTTTTTTTAAATTAAGGTTGTGCTCCTTTTAAAAGTTGTGGTCCTTTTAAGCAATAATCTTTCAGCAATTTATTGATATGCTTCTAGCATCTTACTACCCCATGTCATTCATTTTCCTTATTCGTTTGTTTGTTTGTTTGTATTAAAAAGGACATCTTTTTTTCTGAGTTAGAAAGTAAATGAAAATCCTGACTGAGGAGGAGTTGTGTGTACAATGTTTGTGATTGTACTTTGTACAGTTGCAATTGTACTTTGTATCAATGTGTTATAGCAGGGGTCTTCAACCTTGGTCCCTTTAAGACTTGTGGACTTCAACTCCCAGAGATCCTCAGCCAGCATAACTCTGGGAGTTGAAGTCCACAAGTCTTAAAGGGATCAAGGTTGGAGACCCCTGTGCTATAGAATTGTGCAAGAGATTACAAAGGGTGTATATTGTTTCTCATTATCAAAGTGAATTAAATATCTGTTAATAATAGGCCATTAGAAGGGCTACAATAGAACACAATCACACTGTAGAAACAATGTTCAGAATCTGAAATAGTTCTTCAGTTGATTAGATTTGAGAACTCTTTCAAGATCCACTGTAGGTTTGGGCTGGACAAGCTGTTTCTGGTCCTTCTCCATCCCTAATCTTCCCATTTCCAGGAAAACTGTTTCAGTGCATAATATTATGTCAGCTTCTGTGAAGACCTATGTGTACCTACAAGGAACTTGCGAATACACAGTAACAACAAACCTTGGTTTACACCTAAACTTAAGCAGCTACGACATTCCAAAGAGGAAGCCTACAGAAAAGGTGATAAAATGCTGTACAATCAGGCCAGAAATGCACTAACAAGGGAGATCAGAGCAGCAAAAAGAAGCTACTCTGAAAAGCTAAAGAATCAGTTTTCAGCAAATGAACCAGCAAACATGTGGAAAACTCTTAAAAATATGGCTATGGCAAACCTCCTTCCCAGGCTGAAAGTAATCAATAACTGGCAGATTACCTGAATGAGTTTTACTGCAGGTTTGAAAGGAAACTACAGCCACCTATCTCCACAACCCCCATCTCAGATACACCAACAACAGCCAAGCCTCCTACAACTGACCCCATTGGGTTCACAACCCCTAGTGATCACAGAAAAGGAAGTGCAGGACCTATTTCACAGACAAAAGCCAGGAAAAGCTCCAGGCCCAGACAAGATAACTCCTTCTTGCTTAAAAGTCTGTGCTGACCAATTGGCCCCCATCTTCACCCATATTTTCAATAAATCACTAGAGATGTGTTATGTTCCTTCTTGCTTCAAACGCTCTACCATCATCCCAGTGCCGAAGAAGCCCACCACCAAGGAACTGAATGACTACAGACCAGTTGCTTTAACATCTGTAGTCATGAAAACCTTTGAAAGGCTAGTGCTTTCCTACTTGAAAACCATCACGGATCCGCTGTTAGACCCCAATTTGCATACCGAGCAAATAGATCAACAAATGATGCTGTTAATATGGCTCTACACTACATCCTACAACATCTTGAGTCTCCAAAGACCTATGCAAGGGTCCTTTTTGTAAACTTTAGTTCAGCATTCAATACCATCATTCCAGACATTCTTCTAACTAAGCTAAACCAGCTACAGGTACCGGAACAGACTTGTAAGTGGATCACAAGCTTCCTAACAAACAGGAAGCAGCAGGTGAAGCTAAGCAAGATCACATCAAATACCTGTACATATAACACAGGGGCCCCCCAAGGCTGTGTGCTCTCCCCACTTCTCTTCTCTCTGTATACCAATGACTGCATCTCCAATGATCCATCTGTTAAGCTACTGAAGTTCACAGATGACACAACAGTGATTGGTCTCATTCGAGACAATGACGAATCCGCATATAGACGGGAGGTGAAACGACTAGCCTTGTGGTGCAACCAAAACAATCTGGAACTGAACACATTCAAAACCGTAGAAATGGTTGTAGACTTTAGAAGAAACCCTTCCATACTTCCACCTCTCACAATACTTGACAACACAGTATCAACAGTAGAAACCTTCAAATTTCTAGGTTCTATCATATCGCAAGATCTCAAATGGACAGCTAATATCAAAAACATCATTAAAAAAGGACAACAAAGAATGTTCTTTCTGCGCCTACTCAGTAAGCTCAAACTGCCCAAGGAGCTGCTGATCCAATTCTACAGAGGAATTATTGAGTCTGTCATTTGCACCTCTATAACTGTCTGGTTCGGTTCTGCAACCCAACAAGAAAAACACAGACTTCAGAGGATAATTAGAACTGCAGAAAAAATAATTGTTACCAACCTGCCTTCCATTGAGGACCTGTATACTGCACGAATCAAGAAGAGGGATGTGAAAATATTTGCAGATCACTCGTATCCTGGACATAAACTGTTTCAACTCCTACCCTCAAAACGATGCTATAGAGCACTGCACACCAGAACAACTAGACACAAGAACAGTTTTTTCCCGAAGGCCATCACTCTGCTAAACAAATAATTCCATCAACACTGTCAGACTATTTACTGAATCTGCACTACTATTAATCGTTTCATAGTTCCCATCACCAATCTCTTTCCACTTATGACTGTATGACTATAACTTGTTGCTGGCAATCCTTATGATTTATATTGATATATTGACCATCAATTGTGTTGTAAATGTTGTACCTTGATGAACGTATCTTTTCTTTTATGTACACTGAGAGCATATGCACCAAGACAAATTCCTTGTGTGTCCAATCACACTTGGCCAATAAAATTCTATTCTATTCTATTCTATTCTATTCTATTCTATTCTATTCTATTCTATTCTATTCTATTCTATTTCAAAATGTAGAGGAAAGTAAGTATGGATACCTCTCAAAAACAGTCACAGAAATGAATCTATAGCTTTGTTAAATTTTGGTCTTTTGAGTTATGTTATCAGTGGAACTTGTTAGAATAGATAATCTCTTGGAAACAAATCCAAGGCAGAACTTGCATGCTACATTAGTTTGGTACTGTGAGAGTGTTTACTTTTCTGGAGAATTTAATTGAGTAGAATATGCTTTATAGTGGAGGAAAGTTGGGTAGTTGTAAAACACTCAGCTTTCCCCATCTTGTTAATTTCTTCTTAGTGCTTGGGATAGTTTCTTACCAAGGATCTTTCTCTAACTATACATGCCCAAGATACTCCTTTTTTTTTTGTTTCTGTGTATCTACATGATCCTTTCTTTCTAGTCACATGTGTGTGTGACATATCTTAAATCATTCTTAATTGTTCTTATGCTAAAGTGCTGTTTTTTCCCCTTGAGTGGGTACCAGTTTCAAGATGTGTTAAAATGCCAGCAGAATAGTTGAGTAATTAGTGAATGGCAAGATCAATGTAGTATTTATTAACCACTTAGGTTGGTCCTGGAATGCCTTCACCTGGCAAAGTCCTCTATTCCCATTTTTCTTTTTGTCTCAAGAGTGCTTGAAAATGTGCCAACCAGCCCATAAGTAGGCTTGTAACCTTGAAATACAGTTAGATACCAGCAGAATAGTGAGATTGTGCAGACAAAGCCTAGTGCTTTTTCATATTGACTCTATTTTTGCCTCTTTTCTTTTCTCAGTAAGCCTATTTACCAGCCTGTTCTGTGAGTTTATGAAACAAGGAAAAAGAATTTGAAGATAAGAATTAGGATTCATTCTATTGTATTTCAGCTGTATTGGACAATCCCTTCACCCTGAAACAAAATGCACAAATAAATGGAAGGGTTGCTAATAAGGACACCAAGTTTATTGGTGTTCTGGTTATCTGTTGTCATACATCAGTTTTGGGGAGAGGAATAGAGAGGTATAAGGATATAGCAATAATACTAGCAATAGCATTTCGACTTATATATCCTTCATAGTGCTTTACAGCCCTCTCTAAGTGGCTTACACCTATTGCCCCCAACAATCTGGGTCCTTATTTTACCGACCTCAGAAGGATGGAAGTCTGAGTCAACCTTGAGCTAGTCAGGACTGAACACCTAGCAGTGGGCAGAATTTGCATGCAATACTGGATTTTAACCACTGCACCATCACAGCTCCTAATGTTGTTAGGAGAGCCAATCTGGTGTAGTGGTTAAGATATCAGGCTAGAAACTGGGAGACTAGTCCCACTTGAGGCACAAAACCTGCTGAATGATCTTGGGCAGGTCACTTTCTTTCAACCTAAGAAGGAGACAATGACAAACCATTTCTAAAAATCTTGCCAATAATGTTGCGGGAACTTTCTCATGCAATCTTTGAGAATTGGACATGACTGAATAGAAATAATAATAAAAAAGAACATATTAAAATAATGGCTGTGTCTAGTTCTATTTGAACAACTGATATCAGTGAGTCTGTTTTAGAAATATCATAGTCTAGATCAGGGGTCTCCACCTTGTCAACTTTAAGACTTGTGGACAACTCCCAGAATTCCTCAGCCAGCAAAGCTGTAGTTAAAGTCCACAAGTCTTAAAGTTGATAAGGTTGGAGACTCCTGGTCTAGATCAAGGTATACCCTTATATTAGATGCTTAAGCAACATACACTTTACATTCCTGCTATATAGAGTCTTCAGTGTCGACAGAGATTTAGATTTAGAAATACATGTACGCTGATTTCAGAAAAAAGCCACAAGTATATGATGTATTGTTGCCTGTTCACCTTCTTCTGAATACATCCCCACCCCATGCAGATATGACTTCATCTGTTTGTAGCATGCCAGGCTTATGTAGCCTGCAGTATAGTAATATGTGTTTTATGGAAGCAATAACCAGTAAAGTTAGGAAGCTCTGGTTGGCTGGCAACCATATACATGCCTCTCTTGCTTGTTGGCCTCCTTTGCTATAGTTAGTCATGGAATTACATGAAAGAGCATAATTAGTGGAAAGATGTAAAAATACAGTTTTACACATGAAGCAGGTTCTAACACATAAGTATTAGTGTTGAATTATAAAATGTCTTGTAAATATAAAAATGTTCTATTTTGCTCGTGGATTTTAGTTGATAGGTTTTTGTTAAAAGTTTGTTGAAGTAAAAGGGAAATGCTAAATGAATAACAGGATATAAATGAGGGGTGTGTGAATTCCTGAGGAAAGTTAAAATATAAACCTGCAATCATATGATCACATTTAAAAGGAAACCCAAGCTTTATCTGAAACAATAGATTTTTCTTCCCCAAAGAAAACACTTGCCTTTTTCTAGATTTAAACAATCCAGTTAGGAAGTTGGTTAATCCAGGACCAGAACAGGCTTACTTGTGAGAATGTTTTATGAAACAGTACACCTTAAGCAATATGCTATTTGCTATTCTTGGCATTCAAATATTATTTTACTCCTTATTCCAGGGATGAGCAATTAATTTTCCCAAAGGGCGACATGAGAAATTGGGACTATTGTGGAGGGCTGCCACTACCTATGTTTCTAATTCCCCTCCCCCATGCCACCCTCCCAACACTCTGTTCTCCCCCGATACTACAACCCTGGCAACATTGCCCTTCCCATCCCCCATTCTGCTCACATCTGCCACTGGTGCCACTGATTTTGTGGGTCAGAGAAGGAGAGCCGAAGGGCCACATGAGGCCCAAGGGTGGTAAAATGCAAGGTCTGCTTTATTACAATTGAAAGAACAAAGTTTCCATGCACTATTCTCTGATATTCTGTAATGTTGAATTTTCTGTCAAACATAAGGAATTGGAAACCAGAGCAGGAATCAGGAGCCAGAGTGGTTCAAATGAATATAGAATTATTGTGTGCTAACACTCTACAAAAATCTGAACTATTAAGAGTCAAAGCAAATTGGTGGTAGATAAGAGTCAGTGGAATTCAAGGTGGCTGGTAGCACACACTTGTGGGCATAAAAAGATGGAGACTAACGATGGCCCCTTCCCTTAGGCTCAATCTGGCAATCTCCTACATTTTCACTTTTTATATCTCTCTTTCTTTGTTGTTAGTTGCGAAGTTATGTCCGGTCCCATAGACAACGTTCCTTCAGGCCTTCCTGTCCTCTACCATTCTCCAGAGTCCATTTAATCTCATGCTGACTGCTTCAGTGACTTCATCCAGCCACTTCATTCTTTGCCATCGCATTCTTCTTTTGCCCTCAATCATTCCCAGCATTAAGCTCTTCTCCAGTGAGTCTTTCCTTCTCATTAAGTAGCCAAAGTATTTGAGTTTCATCTTCAGGATCTAGCCTTCTAAAGAGCAGTCAGGGTTGATCTCCTCTAGGACTTACCGGTTTGATCACCTTGCAGTCCAAGGGACTTGCAAGAGTCTTCTCCAGCTCCATAGTTCAAAGGCCTCAATTCTTTGATGCTCAGCCTTCCTTATGGTCCCATGGTTTCACAACCATACATTGCAACTGGGAAACCATAGCCTTGACTATATGCACTTTTGTTGGCAGGATGATGTCTCTGCTTTTTAGTATGCTGTCTAACTTTGCCATAGCTTTCCTTCCCAGGAGCAAGCATCTTTTAATTTCTTGGCTGTAGTCCCCATGTGCAGTGATCTTGGAGCCCAGGAAAATAAAATCTGTCACTACCTCCATTTCTTCCCCATCTATTTGCCAGGAATTGAAAGGGCTGGGAGTCATGATCTTAGTTTTCTTAATGTTGAGCTTCAAGCCAACTGTTTCACTCTCCTCCTTCACCCGCATCAAGAGGCTCTTTAGCTCCTTTCACTTTCTGCCATTAGAGTGGTATTATCTGCAGATCTGCAGTTGTTGATATTTCTCCCAGCAATCTTAATTCTAATTTGTGATTCATCTAGCCCCACCTTTCTCATGATGTGCTCTGCATATAAGTTAAATAGGAAGGGCGATAGTATACAGCCTTGCCAGATTCCTTTCTCAATTTTGAACCAATCAGTGTTTCCATGTCCAGTTCTCATTGTTGCTTCTTGATCCACATAAGGTTTCTCAAGAGACAAATAAGATGGTCTGGTACTCCCATCTCTTTGAGAACTTACCACAATTGGTGTGATCCACACAATCAAAGGCTTTAGCATAGTCAATGAAGCAGAAGTAGATATTTTTCTGGAACTCCCTAGCTTTCTCCATGATCCAGTGTATGCTGGCAATTTGATCTCTAGTTCCTCTGCCTCTTTGGAATCCTGCCTGCACTTCTGGTAGTTCTCAGTCCATATATTGCTGGAGCCTAGCTTGTAGGATTTTGAGCATAACTTTGCTAGCATGTGAAATGAGTGCGGTAGCTTGAGCATTCTTTGGCATTGCCTTTCTTTGGAGTTGGAATGTAAACTGACCTTTTCCAATCCTGTGGCCACTGTTGAATTTTCAAAATTTGCTGGCATGTTAAGTGTAGCACTTTTACTGCATCGTCTTTTAAGATTTTGAATAGCTCAGCTGGAATACTGTCACCTCCCCTACCTTGTTGTTGCTCAGACTTCCTAAGGTCCATTTGACTTCGCATTCCAGGATGTCTGGCTTGAGGTTAGTGACCACCCCATCGTAGTTATCAGGGATGTTACGCTCGTTCTTGTGTATTTCTTCTGTGTAATTTTGCCACCTCTTCTTAATCTCTTCTGCCTGTTAGGTCCCTGTCATTTTGGTCCTTTATCATGCCCATTTTTGCATGAAACATTTCCTTCATATCTCCAATTTTCTTGAAGAGATATGTGGTCCACCCATTCTAATATTTTCTTCTATTTGTTTGCACTGTTCATTTAAGAAGGCATCCTTATCTCTTCTGCATTTAATTGGCTGTATCTTTCTCTTTCTCCCTTGTCTTTCGCTTCCCTTCTTTCCTCAGCTATTGTAAGGCTTTCTCAGACAGTCATTTTGCTTTCTTGCCTGCCTTTTTCTTTGGGATGGTTTTAGTTGCTACCTCTTGTACAATGTTGCGAACCTCCGTACATAGTTTTTCAGACACTCTGTCTATCAGATCTAATTCCTTAAATCTATTTGTCACTTTATTGTATATTCATCAGGGATATGATTTAGTTCATACCTGAATGGCCTAGTGCTTTTCCCTACTTTTTTCAATTTAAGCATAAATTTTGCAATGAGAAACTCATGATCTGAGCCACAGTTATCTCCTGGTTTTGTTTTTACTGATAGTATACAGCTTTTCCATCTTTGGCTGCAGAGCACATAGTCAATCTGATTTTTGTGTTGACCGTCTGGTGATGTAAAAAGTGGTGATGTAAAAAAGATGTTGAGACTCTAGAAAGAGTGCAGAGAAGAGCAACAAAGATGATTGGGGGACTGGAAGCTAAAACATATGAACAACGGTTGCAAAAACTCGGTATGCCTAGTTTAATGAAAAGAAGGACTAGGGTAGACATGATAGCAGTGTTCCAATATCAGGGGTTGCCACAAAGAAGAGGGAGTCAAACTATTCTCCAAAGCACCTGAGGGTAGAATAAGAAGCAAT
The DNA here is from genome assembly GCF_028640845.1 of Ahaetulla prasina. NCBI lineage: Eukaryota > Metazoa > Chordata > Lepidosauria > Squamata > Colubridae > Ahaetulla > Ahaetulla prasina. The sequence continues at coordinate 108,365,866 of NC_080542.1, read as the reverse complement.
GGGTGGAAACTAATCAAGGAGAGAAGCAACTTAGAACTAAGGAGAAATTTCCTGACAGTTTGAATAATTAACCAGTGGAGCAACTTGCCTGCTGAAGTTGTAAATGGTCCAACACTGGAAATTTTTAAGAAAATGTTGGATAACCATTTGTCTGAAATGGTGTACGGTTTCCTGCCTGGGCAGGGGGTTGGACTAGAAGACCTCCAAGGTCCCTTCCAACTCTTGTTGTTGTTGTTGTTGTTGTTGTTATTATATCACAATCTTTTCTCAGCCCTCTCACTTTTCTTCCAAAAGCAAAAGTTATTTCACATAGCCATAACATTTCTTATGCTAATCTACAGTACTGTTTTTTTAATCTTTTAAGAAGGTTCCAAATTAATTATTTAACTTATATTTTTTAAAGTTTTCTTTCAATAAAATTCTGTTCTGAAAATAATTTAAATTAACCTCTACTATATTCTTGTATCTTCTAAGGCAGAGGTGTCACACTCATTTAAGCATGCAAGAAGGGACAGGAAAGGGAAAAGGGAAAAAGGAAAGAAAAAGATGGGAAGAGAGCAAGGAAGGAAACATAAAGAAAGAGGGAAAGAAAAAAGGAGAATGAAGAGGGAAGGAAAAAGAAGGGAAGGAAGGAAGGAAGGAAGGAAAGAAGGAAGGAGGAAAGATTATAATGAGAGTGAGGGTGGGTCTGAGAGAAGTCCTGCCTTAGCACTTGGCCAGCACATGTGGCCCTGACATGAGTGACATCAAACTGGCCATGCCCATCCTCGTCACTCCTACCCTGACCATGCCTACTCCAACCCCCGCCCCCCTGAGATCAAACACAACCTTGATACGGCCCTCAATGAAATTGAGTTTGACACCCCTGTTCTAAGGATATTTCCTTTTCTATAGTAAGCATTTCCAATTATATTTCCTTATGTTTTTCCAGGAAACATGCTAGTATGTGTATGATCTGCTTATGGAATTAAACTAGGATATCAAGAAAGTGCTTCTGAAGTACACATTTTCCTAAATTTCCTCAGGTGTTCATTTCCCAGAATGCTTGTTCTTTGAGTAAAGAGAAATATTATTCAAATATATATATCAAAATTTGGGGCAAATATTTTACCATATCTTTCCTATGAACAATAGATGCATCTTAATGTATAGTCTAAACAAATTTTTAATTTTCATACAGTAGGACCAATAAGATCAGAAGTCTTTGAAAATAAAATCAGGTTTGAAAATTGGCCAGATAAAGCAATGAGAGACAGAAAAATGCATCTCCTGATGTATTCCTACAGAATGGGCAGTTGGGCAATAACGTAGTATTCAAGTAAAAATACCTTTAAACGATTCTTTTTAATTGCTGTCCTCTGGTCATATAATCCAAAATGGAATGTATAAAACACATTCCATACCTTCAAGTGTACACAAACCTGCACAGATGTTTCATGAGGTAAGAGCATCAGTAAATTCCCCAAACTAGATATTTTAGTTTGCTGTACAAACCAAAATACATATGCTTTTCATGGTTACTGTTAGTGAAAATAACGAAAAGAAGAATTCTAGAAACCATGCTCAGTATGTCCTGCCTGGCTTAGTTGACACATTGTTAATACAAAAGTAGAAAGAGAGAGGCAAGCTGGATGTGGTCAAACAAGAGATGACAAGACTGAACATAGACATCTTAGGAATCAGAGAACTAAGATGGACAGGAATGGGTGAATTTAATTCAGTTGACCATCAGGTATACTACTGCAGGCAGAAGAAATGAAGTAGCCTTCATAATCAATAAAAGAGTAGGAAAAGTAATACTGGGATATAATTCCCAAAATGACAGAATGATCTCAGTTTGAATCCAAGGCAAACCATTCAACATCACAGTAGTCCAAGTCTATGCCCCAACCACTGGTGCCGAAGAGGCTGAAGTTGACCGGTTCTATGAAGACCTACAACACCTTCTAGAATTAACACTAAAAATGATGTACTTATCATCATAGGGGATTGGAATGCCAAAGTAGGAAGTCAAAAGATAACCGGAATAACAGGCAAGTTTGGACTTGGACTACAAAATGAGGCAGGGCACAGGCTGGTAGAATTTTGTCAAGAGAATATGATGGTCTTAGCAAACACTCTTTTCCAACAACCCAAGAGACGACTCTACACATGGACATCATCATCATCATCATCACCATCATCATAACAACAACAACAACAACAGAGTTGGACAACAACAACAACAACAACAACAGAGTTGGAAGGGACCTTGGAGGTCTTCAAGTCCAACCCCCTGCCAACAACAACAACAACAACAACAAAGTTGGAAGGGACCTTGGAGGTCTTCAAGTCCAACCCCCTGCCCAGGCAGGAAACCCTACACCATTTCAGACAAATTGTTATCCAACATTTTCTTAAAAATTTCCAGTGTTGGAACATTCACAACTTCTGCAGGCAAGTCGTTCCACTGATTAATTGTTGTAACTGTCAGGAAATTTCTCCTTAGTTCTAAGTTGCTTCTCTCCTTGATTAGTTTCCACCCGTTGCTTCTTGTTCTACCCTCAGGTGCTTTAGAGAATAGTTTGACTCCCTCTTCTTTGTGGCAATCCCTGACATATTGGAACACTGCTATCATGTCTCCCCTAGTCCTTCTTTTCATTAAACTAGACATACCCAGTTCCTGCAACCGTTCTTCATATGTTTTAGCCTCCAGTCCCCTAATCATCTTTGTTGCTCTTCTCTGCACTCTTTCTAGAGTCTCAACATCTTTTTTACCTCATGGCAACCAAAACTGAATGCAATATTCCAAGTGTGGCCTAACCAAGGCATTATAAAGTGGTATTAACACTTCACATGTTCTTGATTCCATCCCTCTGTTTATGCAGCCCAGAACTGTGTTGGCTTTTTTGGCAGTTGCTGCACACTGCTGGCTCATATCTAAATGGTTGTCCACTAGGACTTCAAATTCCCTCTCACAGTTGCTACTATTGATATATACCACATATACGATACCTGTGCATTTTGTTTTTCTTGCCTAAATGTAGAACCTTACTTTTTTCACCGTTGAATTTCATTTTGTTAGATAGTGCCCAATGTTCAAGTCTGTCAAGATCCTTCTATATCTTGAGCCTATCTTCTGGAGTGTTGGCTATTCGTGCCAGCTTGGTGTCATCGGCAAATTTGATGAGTTCCCCATCTATCCCTTTGTCCAAGTCATTGATGAAGATGTTGAAGAGTACTGGGCCTAAAACAGAGCCTTGGGGTACTCCACTGCATACTTCCCTCCATGTGGATGTAGTTCCATTGCGGACTACATGTTGAGTGTGGTTGGTCAGCCAGTTACGAATCCATCTGTGGTGGTGCTGTCTAACCCACATTTTTTTACTTTATCTAGTAGGTTATGGTCTACTTTATCAAATGCTTTACCGAAGTCCAAGTAAATTATATCGACAGCATTCTTCTGGTCCACTAATTTTGTCACTTGGTCAAAGAATGCAATAAGATTAGTCTGGCATGATCTGTTTTTGACAAACCCATGTTGGCTTTTGGTCATTTGTTTGCTGTTAGGTGTTCGGTGATTCATTGCTTGATTACCTTTTCCAGAATCTTCCCCGGTATTGAGGTCTGTAGTTTCCTGGATCTGTTTTTTTTCTCTTTTTGAAGATGGCAACTACATCAGCTCTTTTCTAGTCCTCTGGAAGTTCTCCTGTGCTCCAGGGTTTTTGAAAGCTATAGTTCAGTGGTTCTGAGATCTCGTCTGCAAGTTCCGTTAGAACCTTGGGGTGTAATCCATCCGGTCCTGGTGATTTGAACTCGTCTAAGGTAGACAGGTGTTCACTTACCATTTTCTTCCCTATTTTAACTTGTGTTCCTAATCTGTTTTTTGTGGTGCTGTTTTTGATAGGTTGGATTATTTTTTCCTTTTGTGTAAAGACAGATGCAAAAAATGAGTTAAATAAATCTGCTTTCTGCCTTTTGCTTGTCAGCTTCTTGCCACTTTCTCCCAGCAATGGGCCAATTGTTTCCTTGACTATTTTCTTGTTTTTAACATGTTGGAAGAAGCTTTTTTGTTATTTTTTACTTTTGTTGCTAGCATTTGTTCATTGTGAACCTTAGCTTTCCTCACTTCATCTTTACAGGCTCGGGCTATTTGCTGATATTCTTCCTTAGTTATTTGGCCGTCTTTCCACTTTTTATACTTGTCCTTTTTGTCTTTCACTTTGTCAGATAGTTCTTTATGCATCCATGCTGATTTCTTTTGAGATCTATTATTTTTCTTCTTCATTGGTATTGTGCTAGACTGGACTTTTATAATCTCACTTTTCAAAATTTCCCAAGCTTCTTGAGTTATTTTCCCCTTGAGGATTCTCATTCATGTAATCCTTCTCAAGCTCTCTCTAAGTTTATTGAAATTAGCTCTCTTAAAATCCAAGGCTCTAGTTGGACTTTGTTCTACTACTTGTGTTTGCATAATGTTGAATTCCAATATTGTGTGATCACTTGCCCCCAAGGTTCTTGTAGTTTCAACACCTTCTATCATTTCATATCTGTTAGTGAGAATTAAGTCTAATATGGCTGGTCCCTTTGTTCCCTTTTCTACCTTTTGGGAAACAAAGTTGTCCGCTAGGTTTGTTAGGAACCTGTTGGATCTTCCACTTTGTGCAGAGTTTGTCTCCCAGTTGATGTCAGGGTAGTTAAAATCCCCATTACTATTGTGATGTGCTTCCTACATACCTTAGTTACCTGACTAGCAAAAAGTTCATCTACTTCCTCTGTTTGGTTGGGTGGCCTATAGTATAGACCTATGGCAATATCATTTTCCCCACTTTAATATTGACCCAAATGCATTCAAGATAATTTTCATTGTTGTGCTCTATTTCTGTAGAAATGTAGTTATTTCTTATATATAGTGCAATTCCACCTCCTCTTTTATTTGATCTATTTCTTTTAAATACTTTATATCCCTCTAGCTGTATGTTCCATTTATAAATTTTATCTCACCAAGTTTCCGTAATGGCAACAATATCATATTTGCCCTCATTTACTTGAATTTCTAATTCACCCTGTTTATTCCTCATACTCCATGCATTGGTGTATAGACATTTGAGTCCATTTTGATTGACCTTGTGTTTACTGTCTACATAATCTGTGTTGTGCCTGGCTGCCCCTACTTTCTTGTCACCTGTTTGATTAGTGCATATGGTATGGCACTCACTATTAAATGCTTGGTTTTGCTTGATAGCAGGGCTGATCATCTTACCCACACAGACATCTATGTTACATGCACTGATAACCCTATTAATTTTGGATTGCTGGGGACAGAAATGTTCTGTATCAATTAACTCCCTGTTCTCACTGTTCAGTTTAAATGTTTGTGCCCCTCTTCCCTGTGGCAGCCCTTCAAATATTGGAACACTGTTATCATGTCACTTCTAGTCCTTTTTGTTAAAGTAGGCATACCCAATTTCTTCAACTATCCTAAGCCAGTCCCCTAAACATCTTTGTTCTCTTCTCTTCTCTTATCTCAACATTTTTTTAATATTGTGATGTCCAAAACTGGATGCAATATTCCAAGTGTGGTCTTACCAACGCATTGATATTAACACTTCACATGATGTTGATTCTACCCTCTATTAATGCATCCTAGGACTATTTTTTCTGGCAGCTGAAGCACACAGCTGGCTCACATTTAAGTGATTGTCTACTAGGATTCCAAGATCTCACATTAATTACTATTGAGCCAGGTACCATCTATACTATACCTGTGCATTTGGTTTTTCTTATGTAAATGTAGAACTTTCGTCATCGTTGAATTTCATTTTGTTAGATAGAGCCCAGTGTTCAAATCCTTCTGCATCTTAAGTCTGTCTTTTAGAACAGGGGTCTCCAACCTTAGCAACTTTAAGACTTGTGGACTTCAACTCCCAGAATTCAACTCTGAATTCCTGATATGAGAACTTCAAGGTCTTTGACGGAGTGAGGGTCATCTACAAGATCATGTCCATCAAGCTTGTATTTAGTGTTCTGATTCTGTCTTCTAATGTGTAGGACAGAGCATTTGTTGGTTGAGATTTGGAGTTGCCAAATTTTTGACCATTCCAACACAAAGTCAAGGTCTTTTTGAAGAGTAGCAGCATTGTTGGTAGTGTTAAATTGTTTAACATCAACTGCGAAGAGAACACAATTACTTATAATATGGTCACAGAGGTCGTCAATGTATAATGTTGGACCTAGAACGCTGCCTTGGGGACACCGCTATTAACAGGAGCAGGATTTGATAGGGCACTGCCTATTTTGACCACTTGTTGTCTGTTTTACAGGAACGCAGTTATCCAATTATGGACGGGTCCAGAGATGCCGTAGGATTTTAGTTTTAGGAGAAGTTTGTAATGTATCACTGAGTCAAAAGCTTTACAGAAGTCTATGTAAATTGCGTCAATTGCTTTGCCCTGATAAAGATTTGTAGTCCATATGCTTTTGCAGTGTAAAAATTGTAGATAACAGGATATTTTTTTTCTGAAACCAAATTGTTTATTAGAGAGTAGGTTGTTTGTTTCTAGGTGGAGGTTGATGGATTGGTTGATGATTGATTCCATTACTTTGCAGGTGACGCAGCATAAAGAAATTGGTCTGTAATTTTCAATTAGGCTGGGGTCTCCTTTTTTGAAGACAGGGATGACTATGGCTAGTGACCATAGATTAGGAAGGGAGCTGGTCCTGAAGGATTTTTCAAAGATTATGATTAGGGGTTCAGCTATAACAGTGGAAAGCTTTTTTAAGAAGTATGCACATAGACCGTCAGGTCCAATAGATAGAGATGGTTTCAGTCTGCGTAGTGCCTTTTCATTTTCTTCTGTGAAATCTATTTGTGTTAGATCATTGTAATCATTACTGGTATGAGCCATTACTGTTAACAAAGACTGAGCCGAAGAATGTGTTAAAGAGGTTTGCTTTAACTGTTTCATCATTGCATTCTTTACCATTAGATCCTTTTAGGGGTGGGATGGATCTCAAGTCTTTAAGTTTGTTGTTTACAAAATTATAGAAAGCGCAATTGGATTTTGTGTGCAGAAGGTCTTCTTCTTGTTTGATGTGATAATTGGTGCATTCAGTCCTTATTTGGTGGCATATATTTTTGTAGTAGTTTTTAAAGTTAGCTGCATAGCCAGTTTTGTTTTTTCTCCAGAGGGATTTTTTTTTTTGGATTTGAGTTTTTTTATTGTTATGGGTAATTTGTTTTTCCTGGTTTTTGGTGGTGATTTGTGGTACATATAGTTTAATGACTCTATGTTACTGATGTTTGTGCTTGGACAGCCAGGTGACACTACGTGTGCCAGACATAACTGTTACATAGTCCACAAAACAGATGTCTCTAAATTTCAAGTCGAAAAAAAAAGTGATTGGAAGTGTGTTAATTCAAACAGACAAGAAAAAGATTTAGAATTCAAATAGTTAAGTAGATAGATACATATAGTTTGCTTGTGAAAATTATATTGTAAGCAAGTTTCTGAATATGGAGTTAAGGATCTGGTATGTCAGCATTTTAAGAAAACTATATTTGAATTACTGACTTCTAAATTAAGGTTTGAAATCCATCCAGTTCTGTTGATATACTTAAATTGTGATTCTAATTACATTTACCCCACTAGGGTTTATTACTTAATTTCCACAAAACATACATATATAGCTTTGTGCTGTTAAGTTTATTCATTCTTTTTCAAGTGCTTTCCTATATAAATGGATAAGATAACAAATGATATACTAAACTGTGATGACCTCTTATGCTCAAACAAGAGGCTGAATAAATAAATACTTTCTCTGAGGAACACAAAATAACCTTCAGAACCAAAAATCAATGAAGCAAAATTTTCAAAAGCTATAAATAGGCAATATAAAAACTACACAGTAAATTTATATTTTACACTGAGAGTACAATTCCTGATAGAGGGAATACAAGGCCTTTACTGTAGAATGAGTGTAATTTTATATAAGCTAGTTTGTAGTTTACAGAGTTTGTTTGCCAGATTCAGTAATTAACTGGAAATAAAATTTTAACTGAATTATTTTAAGAAAGGATATGCAAAATCTAAGTAACAAATGAAGCTCCATAAAAATAGTCTGTGCTTTATCTTTGGTAGGTATTATTTTAGTTAATTTTTAAGCATTATACAAATTACATTAAACCAATAAAAAGGAATTCAATATTAAACATAATATCTACAGCTTCAGTTATAAAAACTGAAATATAATCATATTAAACTTTATATTAACAATTGAAACAAAATTATTCCACCTGAAAATCATCTCAGTTTGTAGTATTATGTAGAGATGTTTTGGAAATGTTTCCATCATTGTAATTTGCTAAAGTTTTTCAAACAAGTTGTTAATAATTAACTATTCAAATCATACCAATATCTGGCAGTAACCAGTAATCCTAGCATCTATAAACACATGAGCTTATTTTGCATGGTTTGCGGGTATGGTGCCTTACACTTGCTGACTACCAGTACTAATATGAACTATAAATAATAATTAATTAACTATATTAACAAATCGTTACAGTATCTGTAATGTAAGAAAAATCTACTTAGATGTTTATAAAAAGGGAACTACTTAAAAAGAAAAATATGTTAAAATGGAACATGATGCTCATTCTGCAATCTTAAATACAAAAATTCCTGAATAACCATATTTTTCTTCCACCTTTATCTTTGTTTTAATATATCAACTGAACTAACAGGATAAGACAAGTTTAACTTCTGTTTTTAATACATTTTATATGCCTATCCTTTGCTGTAGGAAATCTGATATAATTAGGCATCAAATTAAAAATCAACTGCATGGTTCACAAAAAGTATATCTGTTTGCTTCATATTTTAAATCCAGATGATATCTCAAAACCTCAATACAATTTGATGAAAAATCTATAGCAAACTAGTATTTGTACACCATTGTTTATTGCAAAACATTGTGGAATTATGACAAAGTAATCTATACTTCTGTCCCCATCCCTACCTTCTATATGCATTTTTTTGTCTTGATCACTGCAGAGTAAAATCTCAACTTTAGACACAGATTTTTAAAATAAAACATGCAATTTACAAGCCCAATTCAAAATATCATTATATTATTGATAGTAGAAACAACTTTTACCAATGTTACAGTACTAAGTTAAAATAGTACACCAAATTACAATAATATCCAAATACAAGTTTATAACCAAAATTATCACACAGAAAATTTCATTCCATGTAAGTGCTAAAAAGCTTTATTGACACAAACAAAGGAAATATCCTGCCCACTGTTCAAGTGTAATATCTCAAGATTGTAAACTTACAATTTTTCCTATTCTAATACAATGAAAAATTGCCATATTGCTATTAAATTGGCTATGAAGCAACACTGAATCTAACTCAAAACATTATTAAAATATTTTCATTATTTTAAACAATCATAACCAAAAGCCAACATGGATTTGTCAAAAATATATCATGTCAAACAAATCTTACTGCATTCTTTGACAAAGTGATAAAATTAGTGATAAAATTAGTGGACCAGAGAAATGTTAGTGGAACTCACTACCTGACTCTATAGTCTCTTCTCAAAACCCCAAAATCTTCAACCAAAAACTGTCTACTATTGACCTCACCCCATTCCTAAGAGGACTATAAGGGGCGTGCATAAGAGCACAAAAGTGCCTACCGTTCCTGTCCTATTGTTCTCTTCATTATAGTATTATATGCATACTTTTACTTATACTTTTACTTATATATACTTTTTCTCTCATGATGGGTTATTGTTTATGTTGATGATTATATATACTGTCGTGACAAAATTAAAAAAAAATGCTGTGCATATAATTTACTTCAGTATGAGATTTGATAAAATAGACCACAATCTACTACACAATAAGATAGAAAAAAGTGGGTTAGACAGTATCACCACCAAATGGATTTGTAACTGGCTAACCAACTGCACTCATTGTGTAGTCCTCAATGGAACTGAATCTACATGGAGGGAAGTATGCAGTGGTATACCACAAGGCTCTGTCTTCAGGCCAGTACTCTTCAATATCTTCATCAGTGATTTAGGGGAGAGGATAGATGGGGAACTCATCAGATTTGCAGACAAAACCAAGCTGGCAAGAATAGCCAACATTCTAAAACGGGTCTCCAACATTGTCAAGACTTGTGTTAAGACTTGTGGACTTCAACTCCCAGGAAGTGACGTTTTTTGCTGTCCCCAGCCTCCAAACTCCTAGAGAGGCTCTGGGGAGGCTGGGGACAGCAAAAAAAGTCACTTCCTGTCCACCCGGAAGTTGGTAAGCGGGCCGTTTTTTTGCCTCTGGAGGGCCTGGGGAGGGGTGGGAAAGGCAGTTCTCCCCAGACTCCTAGAGAGGCTCTGGAGCCAAGTAAGAGAGAAAAACGGGCCTTCCCAGGCCCTCTGGAGGCAGGAAACAGCCTGTTTCCCTACTTCTGGTGGGCCCAGAAGGCCCGAAAATCAGCTGGCCAGTGTGCGCATGTGCACCGGAGCTGAGCTTGCATACCCACAGATATGTCTACGCGTGCCACAGGTTCGCCATCACAGCCCTATATCTTTTGACATGTCAACATTTACCCTCTCATATATTTGCTGTACTGTTTGCATTCTATATATTTGCCTATTTTATCAACAAGTATATGAGGTTGATTCTAAAATTATCTAGTAATGATCTCCTTCACAGCAACTATTACAGTTTTGTTTTAATAAAAATATGGTATACTTATTCTTTTAATATTTATATTAATGGGTAATAATAATAACAACAACAAGGGCCGTGGATAGCTCAGGCTGTTAGGAGCCTGTTATTAGAACACAATAGCCTGCAATTACTGCAGGTTCAAGCCCGGCCCAAGGTTGACTCAGCCTTCCATCCTTTATAAGGTAGGTAAAATGAGGACCCAGATTGTTGGGGGGGCAATACGTTGACTTTGTAAATATACAAATAGAATGAGACTATTGCCTTATACACTGTAAGCCGTCCTGAATCTTCGGAAAAGGGCGGGATATAAATGTAAATAAAAACAAACAAAAAAACAAAACAACAACAACAACAACAGAGTTGGAAGGGACCTTGGAGGTCTTCCAGTCCAACTCCCTGCCCAGGCAGGAAATCCTACACCATTTCAGACAAATGGTTATCCAACATTTTCTTAAAAATTTCCAATGTTGGAGCATTCACAACTTCTGCAGGCAAGTCGTTCCACTGATTAATTGTTCTAACTGCCAGAAAATTTCTCCTTAGCTCTAAGTTGCTTCTCTCCTTGATTAGTTTCCACCCGTTGCTTCTTGTTCTACCCTCAGGTGCTTTAGAGAATAGTTTGACTCCCTCTTCTTTGTGGCAACCCCTGAGATATTGGAACACTGCTATCATGTCTCCCCTAGTCCTTCTTTTCATTAAACTAGACATACCAAGTTCCTTCTTTATATGTTTTAGCCTCCTAATCATCTTTGTTGGTCTTCTCTGCATTCTTTCTAGAGTCTCAACATCTTTTTTATATCGTGGCGACCAAAACTGAATGCAATATTCCAAGGATGGCCTTACCAAGGCATTATAAAGTGGTACTAACACTTCACATGATCTTGATTTTATCCCTCTGTTTATGCAGCCCAGAACTGTGTTTGCCTTTTTGGCAGCTGCTGCACACTGCTGGCTCATATCTAAATGGTTGTCCACTAGGAGTCCAAGATCCCTCTCACAGTTACTACTATTGAGCAAGGTACCACATATCTGGTACCTGTGCTTTTTGGTTTTTTTGCCTAAATGTGGAACCTTACTTTTTTCACTGTTGAATTTCATTTTCAGATTTTCTGAAATTCCAGTCAGTTCTGATTTTCAGATTCCAGTCTCTATTATGCCACTTTTTATTTCTCTCTCTATTCCTTGTATTTGAATCCAGATCTGTTCATGGTAAACTTCTCAGACAGTTTACAATCTCATATTATCTTCTGGTTGACCTATTCTATCTTGATACTTTTAAACTCTGTTATTTCCCATATCTATGTTAGCAAATATGGAGAGTATGTGAAGTTAGGATTATATTTTTGGGTTATCTTAATTTTTAATGAAATTAAAGCTTTAATTCGATTTATATTTTGTAAATCAGATTAAAATTTAAAAATTGTTATCTCCCTTCCTATTAATTTGTATTTTAAATAAATTAAAAGTTTTTTATATCTAATTAAAAATTTAATGCATTTACTTCTTAAGATAAGAAGAATAACCTTCATTTTTCTGTAATCTTAGAATTCAACTTGAATTTAAAAGCTGGTAATATTAAAAGAAATGAAAAACATATTTTATTCATATCATTAATAATTTATTGCTGTCAATTAAAGAACACCTGTTAAATTGGAACACACGATATTATTTCAGTTTTTAAAGGACATCTGTGCCAAAAATAAAGTAAAAGTGTCCATCCAGCAAATGGACAAAGAAGATTTTTGCAAAATAACACTGTCTATTGAAAAGTAACATGTTATAGAACTTAAAAATGTATTTAGAAAAAAGATGGAAAGAAAACATAGTAATGAAAAATGACACTTATTTGTAAAATATCTTGTCTTTTTAAATAGTAGCATGTATTCAGTTAGTTATCCAGTTAGTTATATAACAGGTTATAAATATTACAGTTTTATGTGAAATATGCTTTACTTTAAGTGAAATATTTAACTTATTTTCTAGTTTTCCAGAAAACGTAATGTTTTAGATATAGAATTCTGATAATGCACAACTCATTTATGAATTAATCTCGAAATGTATTAACAGTATCTCTGAGCTTCTAAGCATGTCAACATACTTTTAAAAACCTACAATTCAACTCCAAAATATATATTTATTTTTAAAAAAGACAAATTGAAACAACACATTAAGATTTTAATGTTTTTTTTAAATCCTATTTTATAAAGGACTAATTCTGTTACGAATGCCAAATGGAAGACAGCTATATGTAAAAATGTGTTATCGGTTTCAAATGTTTGGACAAAGAAATACACAACACAATTCAGGCATAGGACAATCCCTTAGATATCCTTATAGTAAATAATTTTAATCTTAAATGTATTATCTCATTAAATTGTACACAGTAAAATCCTTGTACCAGTGACATTCATGGGAATGTCTTAACAATTAATCTGCATTGTAAAACAATTCAAATCATATACATCAAAGGGTGACACATTTGGGTGACTCTTCTAAAATGGTACAGCTAAAATACAAGTTTCTAAATTCTAATTTGATTCAACTTCTGTTAGATGGCAGTATGACAGTGAACACTGGGTCCTTGAGTGGTGCAGACTGCTAAGCAGTCTGTTATTAACAACAGCTGCCTGCAATTACTGCAGGTTCAAGTCCCACCAGGCCCAAGGTTGACTCAGCCTTCCATCATTTATAAGGTAGGTAAAATGAGGACCCAGATTGTTGGGGGCAATATGTTGACTTTGTATATAATATACAAATAGGATGAAGACTATTGCTTAACATAGTGTAAGCCGCCCTGAGTCTTCGGAGAAGGGCGGGGTATAAATGTAAATAAATTTTAAAAAAATTAAAACAAAACAAAACACCCTAGTCCTTTAAGGATCAGTGAAAAAGTCTCTCCCATCACCAGAAAAATTGAAATGAGAAAAAGAAAATTTAGCAAATCACATCATGCATTCTATATTAATTCTTCACTTTGGAATTTATTTTGAAATTTTGCTTGTCTCAGAATTATTTAGAAAAATATCAGGTCCTTTATCCATCAGCTGAAGCTAAAGTATAACTAGGTCATGCAGCAAAGCAGCAAGATACGCAACCAACTTCGAGAGATTTTTTTTTCAAAAAGCATTTTGCAATGGCTACATCATAATCCAGACTTGTTAAAAGAATAATGATAGTTTTATTGTGTAAGCAAAAGTATTCCTGAGTACCTGTTGAATTCCAGCAATTTTTTTTCAACTTCAAATAATGCACAATTTTGATAATTTAAAAAGGAGAAATGTTACTAATATACTTTGCAGTTCACACTATCCTTGTTTATTTCAATTTTATTTTCATTTTCATACAGAGAAAAGGAAATTTTGTATAATGGCTTCTGGACTATATAATAGATAAGGACCAATAATAGATAAGGAGTGGTGAGCAGCAACATTAGCAATTTCTCACTTTCACTCATTGTGGCTGATCATCTTTCACTTTTATTATATATAATTTATTGTCTGAATATTTTAATACTAGTTTAAGTGCTCACCTTTAGTTCTTAATGGCACTCATTACATAAGTTTTTTTTTATAGAATACCACTGATCTTAAATGCAAACTACTTAATGCAAGAAGCCTTGTAAATAAAATACCTGAATTCCTCCTCTTACTAAATATTGCTATATTCGACATTATGTCTGTGAAACTTGGCTGAATACATCTCTCTCTGACTCCATTACTACAGTAAGAGACTATCATGTTTACCAGTCAGATCGTGAAATCTGTAGAGGAGGTGGTGTTGCTATCTTCTATAAAAAGTCTCTACATCTAAAGAATATTCAAGTTACAAGGGAACTTGCTCTTCCTGAGACTATTGTCTGTGATCTGTTCTTAAATATTACATTTCGATTCTTATTTTGTTACAGAGCCCCAGATTACAACATCGAACATGCAAACGTTAACTTTACTACTAACCTGGGCAGCCTAATGCCCATACCCAATTATCTTTCTTGGTGACATTAACTTACCACTTATTAATTGGGCCCTAAATGAATGTACAACTGAACCTATACATGCAACCTGTACAATACTGTAACTAATCTAATGACTTGTTCAACTAGCAACTAACAACACTAGACTCAAAAACTGCCTTGATCACATCTTCTGCAACAGTTTAAATTCAATTTATGGACTACAAATAAAAGAACCATTCTCCAACAGCGACCACAGCATGATTGACTTTTGTCTCAACTTACACCCTCTCAAAAATCATAATGATGGGATTCCCTGTTATAACTTTAAAAAAGCCAACTATGATCTCATAGACAATGAACTCTTATATCTTGAATGGCATATTCTATTCTCTGGCTGTAATACTGCTGTCGACCATTACAACATTTTCTTGCGTGAAGTCAAAAGAATCATTAAACTTTATGTACCGCTAATATCCCACAATACCAGAAAAAATAAAGTACCAATATCGATAAGGAAATTACAATCCAGAAAAAAATACCTTTGACAAAAAAAAATAACTGTGTAGCTAACTTCAAAAACCGCTACAAAAACCTATGCCAACAAATAAAGACTGAATGTAACAATTATCACATCAAGCAAGAAGAAAATCTTCTATGCACAAAATCCACCCGTGCCTTCTATAATTTTGTAAACAACAAACTTAAAGACTTGAGATCCGTTCCACCCCTAAAAGGACCAAACAACGAAGATTGTATTGACAAAAACGTTAAAGCCAATCTCTTTAACACATTCTTCGGCTCAGTCTTTGTAAACAGCAACAACACATACCCAATATTTCCCAGCTGTAGTACAGACAATTACAATGATTACAGTGACCTTGTACATAATGATTTTACAGAAGGCAACATTGAAAAGGCACTATGCAATCTAAAACCATCTATCTATTGGACCTGATGGACTATGTGCATACTTCTTAAAAAAGCTTTCCACTGCAATTGCAGAACCTCTAAGCATAATTTTTGAAACATCTTTCAGTACCAGCACCTTGCCCTACCTATGGTAAGCCAAAGTCATACCTATCTTCAAAAAGGGGGAGCCTAGCCTAGTTGAAAATTACAGACCAATCTCTATGTTGCATCACCTGCAAAGTCATTAAAGGCACTAAGAGTTGTTAACCTAATCTTGCGTAGCTTCTTCTCTGGTAATATTGTACTACTAACTAGAGCATACAAAACATTTGCCAGACCAATCCTTGAATACTGCTCATCTGTCTGGAACCCGCACTTCATATCAGACATAAATACAATTGAGAGAGTCCAGAGATATTTCACAAGAAGAGTCCTCCACTCCTCTGCTCACAATAAAATATCTTATGCCACCAGACTCCAAATTCTGGGCTTAGACAACTTAGAACTACGCAGACTTCAATTTGACCTAAGCATAGTACATAAAATTATCTGCCACAAAGTCCTACCTGTCAATGACTACTTCAGCTTCAACCACAACAATACATGAGCAAATAATAGATACAAACTCAAGGTAAACCGCTCCAAACTCGATTGCAGAAAATATAACTTCAGTAACATAGTTGTTAATGCCTGGAATGCACTAACTGACTCTGTAGTTTCTTCCCCACACCCCAAAACTTTAAGCTTAAACTGTCTACTGTTGACCTCACCCCATTCCTAAGATCTCTTAGGAATGGGATGAGGTCAACAGTAGACAGTTTAAACTTAAAGTTTTGGGGTGGGGGGAAGAAACTATAGAGTAAGGGGCGTGCATAAGTGCACCTGCGTGCCTGTCCTAATATTCCTTTTTTTAACTTACTCTTTCCATGTATCCAAATTATGTTTATACTTTTGTCTGTTATCTTATATGTGATTGACAACTAAATAAATAAATAAAAATAAATAAATAAATCTTTTCAGATGGGGATGGCTTGGTAAGTGGAAAGAAAAAGCATAATGCATGATATAGCAAAATATTTTTTTTTATTTCACTTCATTTTGCTAACTATTGCTAACAGCTACAATTGATTTCTGCAATTAATTTTGCAATATTTAGAGCTGTATACCTCACTGAACGTTGTATACTATGATGTAAGATATTCTTGAAGATGGTAGACCTGCAATCTATTGTTTTATCTCACATTGCTTAATTCTATGTTCATCCTAAAGTAATATTCTTTCAAATTATGTCATTATAATATGTTTGACAAAGTCAACATATTTTTATGATAAAAACATTAAAAGTCATTTGATATATCTTACCATCATGTGTTTCTCTAGTCTTCAAGCCACTTCAACCTCATATTTTGGTCTTTTAATTCTTATATTCACCCAAGGTTACCTTCAAAGAAGATGATTTAAATAAGATTTCATCTTAACTTTCCATATTTTAAACACTGTACATAACAAAGTGCACCTTTCTCTTCTAGAGCCATATTTATATAAACATAAATAAATGTTTATATCTGTTATTGGCAGGATGGTTTAAAACAGTGGTGAAATCTGAACCAGTTTACTACCGGTTCGCTGGCTGCACATGCACGCCACGTATCAAAAGTGAAGTGTGCATGCGAAGTGCACGCCAAAAGGAGGCATGCGATAAGTAGAACAGCGCACGGGGGAGTGATCAGCTGTGGCGCATGATCTTTTTTTTACTTTTAAAAGCATTGCATCGCGCGGCTCAGCTGTGATCGTCAGAGGCTTTTTTTAATCTTTTAAAAGCATTTTTTACAACCTTTTTGGCCGAAGAGATTGTAGAAAAATGCTTTTAAAAGTAACAAAAAAAGCCTCTGACGATCAGGCAACTCAGCTGGGATCGTCAGAGCCTTTTTAAAAATCTTTTAAAAGCATTTTTTACAACCTATTTGGCCGAATAGGTTGTAAAAAAATGCTTTTAAAAGTAAAAAAAGAAGCTCTGAGCATGGCTCAGCTGGGCATGGGTGGGGGTGGGGGGACAAAGATTACTGTACCTATCCATGCCCTGAAGAATCATTTTATAAACTGGTGACATCAAAGAGTCAGTTTATCAGGTGGTGAGGGAAAATAGCTGACCCAGCAGCTTGATGGTGTAACTTGATTGTTATGAAACATTTTGACAGACATTGCCTAAAATCCTTCTGAAAGAAGTCCACTGAAACCTAGCAGCATAGAGTTAGACCCACAGGAAGATTGTATTGGGCAAACTGAAAACAAGCTCACTGTGCTGGCAGCAAGAAATGCCTAGGGCACTGAAGATGGGTCTTGATTGTAGGAAGAGACAGAGAAGACTAGCTTCTTGTGCATGAGACTAATATTTAAAGGGGCACTTCATGGCACAGCCTATTAACACTACATAACTTTACGGGTAGATCAAGTTAAGTCAGTATTAATGTAAATGATTTTAGTCATAGAACACCAAACAGAAATTGCTGTTTTCTCTCACAGCACATTTTCAAATCAAATTTCAGTTTCTATACCAGCCTCATATTTATATCACATCACTGTGATAGCTTGACAACTTCAAGTTTAATTCAATTTAATATTCTCCTCATTGTAATTTTTTAAGGGAGCTAATGATGATAATCCAAATGAATGAATGAATGAATGAATGAATGAATGATAATCCTTATGAAACGTAACATTGCTCCTGTGATATGGTACTATAGAAAGAACAGCCCACATTATTTTACTACCAATTCTATAGGAACATTTCTCACCAGCTGATTATCCCCTTTTTATTTAAATTTCCCAGGCACTCTAATAATTTTTGTTTGCAATATTTGTCAGATAACATTAAATAAAGACAGGAAAAGAGAATATAATGTATGTTGGAATAAAGAGGCCTAAAACAACTGGAGTGAGATAATTTATTAATCAAGTAAACAAACTTTTTTTTTTTTTTGAGAAATAGTTCATTGCCAGAATTCTTTTAGTACCATCCCTTTTCTTTCTTAATCATGCTTAGAAGAATTTGATATGCTTTGAATAGGAACTACTATTAGTTTCAAGCACAGGCCAAGAGTATGACATTCTTTTGGCAACTTTTTATTCCGTCTACACAGAAGGTAATTCCGCTTTGACTTCTTACACAGACTTTGGTAATCAACTCTTATTGATCATTGTTGAACATCTTTATTTCCAGAACAAAATCAGTAGGTAGAGCAGACAATATACAGATAATGATACCATAACTAGTAGAGAGAGACAACAACCAGTTGATGTTAGTTGCTGCTACACACCCCGCTGTTCCAGTTCCTCCAGAAAGGCTGCTCTGCTTTCCAGGCTTCAGAGGGAAGATTGATGTAATGGTTCCAGAGTCCTGAGTATTGATAGATATTCAGGACACTGTATATTAGATTGCTTTTTAGAAGCTCCTTTGTTGTCACACAATGGATACAAATTTAAGGTAAACCGCACCAAACTTGATTGCAGAACATATGATTTCAGCAACAGAGTGGTCAGTGCCTTGAATGCACTACCTGACTATGATTTCTTCCCCAAACTCCCATAGCTTTAACCTTAAACTGTCTACTGTTGACCTCACCCCATTCCTAAGAGGTCTGTAAGAAGAGTGCATAAGAGCACCAGTGTGCCTACTACCTCTGTCCTAATTTTCCCTTTAATTGTATTCATTTTATATATTCAATTCATGCTTATACTTATATATATTATCTAATAAGTACTCGACAAATAAATAAATAAATAAAAATTGAGATCTGTTAATTCCCAGAAAAGTGGTTATAAGGCAGAGGTGGGGAACTATGGCCCTTTATGACTTACGCACTTCAACTCCTAGAATTCGTGAGCCAGGAAGGGCCATAGTTCCCCATCCCTATAACAAAGGGTAATGAGGAAGAATCCTCTGTAATGAACGCTAGGACTACAATTGTTGGAAATTGGAAAATAGTTGCCAGAATTCTTATAGCCCCATCATTTCCTCTTAGTATATCTTACTACAGACATTGTGAAAAAGGAGCAAGAAGCACCAGCTGCTAGATGTTGCCATAACACCTAGGGAAATAGGGAGCATAGTTAATATAAGAAGTAATAGAAAAGTAGAACTAAAATAAAAATAAGGCAAAGTATATGCACATGGGTGAGTGTGTACACTTATACATACATCTGCAAAGTTTCATATAGAGAATAAAATTCAGTTTAGTATAGCGGTTAAGGCAGTAGGTTAGAAATTGGGAGACCATGAGTTCTAGTCGCATCTTAGGGACAAAGCTATCTGAATGATATTTAGACAGACTCTAGGAGGCAGACAATGGAAAGTACTTTGGAAATCTTACCCAAAAACCCCTGCAGTGACTTGTTCTAGGATTTTTTTTAAGAAATTCCATACAATGTGGCATAAAATAATGTTAAAGGCAGAAAGAAACT
Organism: Ahaetulla prasina; assembly: GCF_028640845.1. Lineage (NCBI taxonomy): Eukaryota > Metazoa > Chordata > Lepidosauria > Squamata > Colubridae > Ahaetulla > Ahaetulla prasina. The sequence continues at coordinate 108,345,821 of NC_080542.1, read as the reverse complement.
GAATTAGAAGACTTCTAATGCCCCTTCCAACTCTGTTCTTCTATTAAATGTATAGAACTGTAGACAAGTTCAACTAATAAGACATAAGTAGTATAAAAAGATTATATGGAGAATTTATTTATAAAGTCATATGGACTTGTGCAGCCTCTAGTAAATAAATAACTCATGACTTTATTTTGCTTTATAATTAAGAACCCCTTATTGAATATACAACATATGTCTCATAATCAATTAGTGAGCAATGTAAATCTTTCAATATCAATTACAGATAATCTCTATTTTGCACCATTCTACAGGACAGTCTTCTTCTAACCTAGCAGTTCGAAAGTACATAAAAAATGTAAGTAGAAAAATAGGGACCACCTTTGGTGGGAAGGTAACAGCGTTCTGTGCCCCTTTGGCATTCAGTCATGCAAGCCACATGACCACAGAGACATCTTTGGACATTGCTGGCTCTTTGGCTTTGAAACAGAGATGAGCACCGAACCAAATATGTGCGAGGGGAACCTTTACCTTTACCTTACAAGGACAGCTGTTAAATTTTGTACCACTTGCTTATTCTAGATACTTTTCAAATGTAATTCCAACAGAATGAGTTGTAGTAGTCAAACAAAATGAAACCAAACATTATTCTCCTTCTCTTATGAAGAGCTGAGCCTACTGATTTTGAGTAACTTTTCCCTGGAGTCACTTTTCATTTATTGAAGAGGTCTCTGAGTTAAAAAATATTTTCTAAAGACTGAAAAAATAGCTATAAGAAGGAAGAAGAAATCATTCTGCCTGAACAATATGGATTACGATGCAAGATCATATATAACTAGTGTGTTTTTATGATACTAGTTTTATTTGTTTTATTAAGCATTCCAGAATTAGAAGTTGTTGGACTAGTGAACCATAGACAGAGTTTCACTAATTTTTCCCTTTTTAGACAGAAATCCTTTTCAGGTGTACATTTTGCATTCAAAAAGAATGTTACATGTGATCTTCCTTTTAGAAAGAACATATTTAAGATTTACTAATGTAAAGAAGTTCTTATTTAAAATGCATTTTAGAATTGTTGTGACTTTTTTTTTATGTTAAGTGAACATACAGAATACTACAAAATTGTTCAATGTTACTTAGTTTCATATCATTTGGGGGCATTATATAATTATATAATCAATTTCATATCATGGAAGAAAGGACGAATTAAGACTGAAAGGAGAACTTCACTGGATGAGGAACAAATTTGAGTGAATGTGGGTTATAGCTGCTATTAATAAGCCTACCTCCTGACTGTAAGGGCAGTGAAGGATAATACTTTAAGAGAATAGCAGAGTTCAAAGGGATCTTGGGGGTCATTTAGTCCAATCCTCTGCTCAAGCAGCAGGAGACCCTGTATTATTTCAAGCAAATGGTTGTCCAGTCTCTTACAAACTTCCAGTGTGGGGGATCCACAATTTCTGGATGCAAATTGTTCTACTGATTAATTTCTCTGTCAGGAAATTTTTCCTTAGTTCTATGTTGCTTTTCTCCTTGACTAGTTTCCATCCGATGTTTGGTATCCTGCTTTCAGGTGCTTTGGCCATTAGTTGATCCCCTCTTCTTTGTGGCTTGTCATTCCTAGTCCTCCTTTTCATTAAACTAGACATACCCTATTCTTGCAACCATTCTTCATATGTTTTAACCTCCAATACCCTGAACATTTTGTTGGGCTTCCTCTGCACTGTTTGTAAAATCGCAACATCTTTTTTATATTATGGTGACAAAAACTGGATGCGGTATTCCAAGTGTGGTTTTATCAAGGCATTTAGTAAATACCAAAGTGGTACTAAAACTTCACATGCTCCTAATTTTATCCCTCTTGTTAATATAGCCTAGGACTGTGTTAGATTTTTGGGCAGCTGAAGCATACTGCTGGCTCATATGATTGTTCACTAGGATTCCAAGATCCCTCTCTGATTGAGCCAGGTGCCCTATTCTATATCTGTACATTTGGTTTTTCTTGCCTGAATATAGAACCTTACTTTTCTTACCATTGGGTTTCATTTTGGTACGTAGGGCCCAGTGTTCAAGTGTGTCAAGATGGTTCTGTATGTTGAACCTATCTTTTAGAGTGTTGGCTATCCTGCCAGCTTGGTGTCTTGTAAATTTGATCAGTTTTCACTGTTATTCCATCCACCAATAGCTATCCTGCAGTCTTGTTTGAGTAACATGTGCTCTCTTGATGGGGTCGGGAGACTGAGAAGTTCTCCTACAAGACCATGCAGAACTGTTTGCTTAGCATTTGTCAGACAAAATCACTCAGATTAGTTCTCTATTGAATGTTGACCTTGCTACAGGTAGATTGATGCCCAAGGCAGATTCTTGGTATTTTAAATGGTATCAGTTTGAACATGTTGAACCTGAAGACATGGACAGGATCATTAGACATGTAGGTTGGTCATATGCTTTTTGGATCTATGGTCTCCTAGCTAATAGCTTCCCAGAAGGTGTTTTGTGGGTAGGTTCTGGCAGTGATGAATTTGTCCTTGAGTGAGAGATTTGTTCCTCCACTGGTTCACCCATTCCTCAAACTATTTCTGGATCTCACCATACTGGACTTTCTTTGCCCAGTATCTAACCTTCCCTTGTGGAGGAAAGTGATTGAGAATGTAGTTAGGCAGCAGCATGATGGGATGGAGAAAATGATCATCTCTATTTGAGTTCCACTTGCAATTATAACAATGTTGTACTTTTCCCTGTGGTGCCAATTTTAATCTGTATCTTTGTTTTGATACACAATACACATCAAGATTATGTTTTGATACACAATACACATCTTTTTGATGCCAGGTTTTCTACCTAATATTTGTTAACTTCCAGAATGCTATATTTCTTAGGGCTAAGGTGTATGTGAGAAACTTTTTCAGGGAGAAAAGAAATTTGGGAACCTAAAATCTTTCCCAGGAAGTTTTTTTTAGTTAGCTTTCTTTCTTTTAGATATTTACAGTCTTTCAATCAACTATTTTTGTGGTGATCTAAAACTCATTAAAATAAGGCCAGATATATTTTGAGAGTAAAGACAATATTTTTCTGAAAATGCTATTGTTTAGATGTCTGTCAGTATTATTAAAAATTTTACACAGCCAAGTCAGATTAAATTAGGTGGTAGTTAAATTAGATGCAGATTGGATCAAGTTGGGGAGAAATGGAGAAGAAATTGGGTTGGCCATAAATGTTTGGAAGCTGATCCACTAGGGCTAGGCCCGGTTCATCTACTTGCTGTCAGGCCATTCATGATTTTCTATCTTTATAACTAATTCAGTTTGATATTAATTATCAGTCTTCTCCTTCATCAAGCTTTCGGTCACATATTTTTAGAATTCTTTCTGCAAAGATATATACTTTTGCTTCTTAAAGGAGAATGAAGGTCAATGCTCACCTCTGCTTGTGAAAAAGAAATGGAGCAAAAAGGACAGAGAGATTGTCTGGCTTGATCAGTAATTTTTAGTAAAAATCAAGTCTTCGCAGCAGACTTCCAGAGGCTCATATTGCTCCTATCCTCCCATCATTTAAAAAGCAGTTAAAGATATGTTCATTGCTTTACTCTTTGGGTAAGGGTGGCAAGCTGGTTCACGTAGTCTTCATAATACAACCATTCATTTTGCAACCATTTAAAATTACAATGGCATTGAAAAAGGTGACTTACACTTAGGACTGTTCACATCATCCCCGTAGTCATGTCATCACTAATTACTACCTTTCCAGCCATGCTTCTGACAAGCAAAGTCAATGGGGAAAGCCAGATTTGCTTAACAGCTGCATGGTTCATTTAATAACTGCAGTGATTTTCTTAATAGCCATGGCAAAAAAAGGTTATGAAATTGAATATAATTCGATAACTGTCTTGCTTAGCTATGGAAATTCTGGTCCCATCATAAAATCATGAACTATATGTAGTAGCTTTTATTTTTCTATTCGGTTCTGTTTTCTGTTCGGTTTAGGGTGGGTTGGTTGGTGTTTTTTTGTTTTTTGTTTTGCATTTTTATTGCTATAAGCTACTGGGTCATCATGCCCTTATAATCTTGATAATCAAGGATGTCAGTTGCTGGGAAATTTAGCATTCGACTATGATATTACATTCTGACTTATCTCATTTCTGACTACAAGATGAAGGTTTTGTACATCCTGATAATTAAGGAAAAGTTCAATGTCTCTCACAACAGTTTCTCTTTTTCCAAACATATTTTCATCTGACTAGTCAGGGAGCAGTTTTCATGAAATAACTATTTTAGTTGTTTAATAAATTTATTAAATTTTGCAATGGATACACCTAAAAATATAAATTAATATTAATTTGTGAAAAAACAGTTGCATCAGAATACATTTCTGGACTTGCTTATTTTTCATCATACCTATTGGTTTGCCCATAAAGAAGGATTTTAGTACAGCAAAAGTTACACTTTTCCTTTTTAAAAAATCCTAAATAGGTTTACTTTGAAATGACTCTTACTAGATTTCATCCATTTTTGATTCAAAAGAATGGAGGAGTTTCATTGAAAAGGAAATTAATTACTTACATAGTAAATTAAATACAATTGTATCTTAATTACCAACTTATATTATTCATATTCTTGCATAACAGAACAGACAGCTAAATGGTGCAAATTGTATTTAACAGTCAAATTGCAGTTCAGAAAACTATGTCTTTTTTTTCTGCTACTGCTGTGGTCTCACTTAAATTAGAATCTCCATTAAATTATTCAATTCTTTGTGACTTCATGGAAATATCAATGTGGGCTTTTTTGCCAATTGCAGAAGTGGTTGCCATTGCATTCTTTCAGAGTGGCAGTTCCTAGGTGGCTCAGTGGCTAAGATGCTTAGCTTGTTGATCAGAAAGGTCGGCGGTTCGAATCCCTAGTATAGGTTTCCTGTGTGAGCAGGGGGTTGGACTAGATGACCTCCAAGGTCCCTTCCAATTCTGTTAGTGTTACTGTTAGAGTGGCTTTCTGATTTCCAGTAAACCCCTTTAGCACTGATATTCTTTGGAGATCTTTAAGTATTAACCAGATTTGACTATGCTTAATTTCCTGGCCCAGACAAGGCTATCCTAATGCTGCCGTGTGCCAAGATATTGCTAAATTTCTACACAAAAAATAATAGGATTTACTTGCAGCTTTTAGGACTCACACTTTTTATTACTTACATCTTTCAAAGAAATAACTTTTTTTGCAAATCTAGATGAGACTAATTTCTAGCTGCTGCTTAATAAGAAAAATGGCGTTGAATGTTCTTTGGCTTTTTCAATACAAGTATTTTATATACACTGTCTTTCATCCTTACTGAAATTTCTTTTACTACCATTGTAATTCTAATACTATATATATTTAATAATTAAAAGATGAACTGTTGTAAAATGTAATAATATTGGAACTAATCTTTCAAAAATTCATTTTGTAATCAATTTTATTGTCTGGAAATTGCATACCACTCTGGAAAAGTTGGAAACTTTGGAAAGTGCTGCAAGATCATTATTGTAACTATCCTGCAGTGACAAATATTAGATAGCTGACAAAATTACATTGTTAGTTAGCATCATTAGTACAGGCCAAAATAGATTTTATGTTACAGTGACCAACAGAGATGTTAAATATATGAAATTAGCTTTGGGATCAGTCATTAGTAGTTGTTTTTAATCTTGCACTAGAACAGACAGGATAGATTTAATAGCTTGAAGTGGGTTGTTTGGGTGAAGCATAGGAACAATTTTAATCTATTCCAATAAGGCTATGCAAGACGGATCAAAAAAATAAGCTTTACAAAAGATACTACCAAACCAGGTTTTCTCAAAACTTTACAGTAGACACACTATTTGGAAGAAGTACAAGGCTGTTTGAAGGCTGCCCCTAGCGATGATGCACAGCTGCTTCACTTGCACTTTTAGAAAAAAAAACAATTGGGGACGGCCTTTGAAACAGACATAACATTTCTTTAAAATGTAGCTGACTTAATATTTCAGGGGCTGCTGCTTGATTGGCTTGGCATCCTTTGTAGATATCCAATCATCAAGAACTTACTTCTTTTTTTCCCCCAAAATGGAGAAGTGGGAGGATGCCTAAACCCATCAGCAAAGCAATCTGCCAATTGCAATATTGCTGTGTTGGGCAGTTGGTTCTCCATTGGCTGGTGGTTTAAAGGGAGGGTCAAGCAAAGCCAGAGAGAGGGGTTTGCTTAGTAATTCTTGCACACTTAGAATCAGAATACCACCATTTGCTGGCAAAGCAGAATAGAGATAGGTTAATTTGTGCATTTTATACCAATATAACTGTTTGCTTTTGGTGACTAGATAGATAGAATTTTTGGTGACAAGACTAGATAGAATTTTTGTGGTGTTCTATTGCTTTTATTTTCCTTTATATTTCATATTATCTACAGAGTGGTAAGTATGCATTTTATTAATATTATTTTCAGAATTATATTTTGATTGGGTACATTTATCCAATTAATTTCTGTGAAATGCTTATATTTCATTTTTTCTCCCTACAGTTACATTGAAGTCAAGGAGTTCAGCAAAGCCTGAAAGAAACAGCATGCAGGACAGCAACAGCACCGTGCAGACCATAGGGAGAATGAATATGCTAGAAGGTGAACTTTTGCTGCAGGTAATTATCATTATTTCTGTGAATATTTCAAAGAAATTTCTTACAGCAATGTACAAAGGAACTTTATATTGCAAAAATGCCTTGGGTTTGCCCAGTTATTATTATTAATACAATTTTGGGAAGTTTTCTTCTTTGTTGTTGCTTTTTTGCCTTTCCTTTGTTCTTCTACTTCAATTAAAGGAATCACTTCCCCAATTTCATGGACTTCTGAATTACTAATCTCTTAACAGAATTGCTTGCTATTTGAGGAAAAATTATGATATCATCCATCTATGGAGATTCTCAATTATCCAAGTCATGATTATCCCAAAGATGCTTTTCCAAAAAGCAACTGGGCTTTACTTTTTTTCTTTCAAAACCTTTCATTTCTTATCCAAGAGACTTCTTCAGTTCTTTAGAGTAGAAGAAACTTCTTGGATGAGAAGCGGAAATGTTTTCAAAGAAAAAAAATCCCAAGAAAGTCCAGTTGCCTTTTGGAAAAGCACCTTTGGGAATCATCATTCATTTTTCCACTGATTTAACAGGACAGCATTCTCTTTCTCAGCCCAGATTGTAGTATGAGATGATTTATAAATAAATACATTTTGTGTGGCAGTTAAACAAATGTTGGATAATAGTTTGGTTGCAATTCTTCTGGCAACAAATTGTAGTTGTTTCCCTAATAGATCAAACTAAGGGACATTGTGCTTGCTTGATTGTTATTTTGTGTATGAATCCACCCACTGTTAATTTTTATATATGAATTAGCACACTGATTTTCTGAAAATCTATGATTGAAAAATCTCATTTTAGTGCCATTTAGCCACTGTATGTCAATAGCCTAAAAACTTAGATATCCTACATTTAAGAAAAAAACAAAGCCTCAGTTTCTCTTTGTATCCTTCTGATTGCCTATCAGGTTTTGCCTTTATATTTTAACTCTTATGCCAGTGTTAAAAAAATATCTCCCAAAACATAAAGAGATTTTTTTTCAGATTTTTTTTCTATTTTATCCCCCTGGTTCCTTAAAAAACTATTAACAAAAACCAGTGTGCTTTCTAAAGTATTACTTTAAAGTAGAAGGCTAGAATAGGAAAGATAATTCTGCTGCTTTGTTGAGTGCGTTCACAAAGTGCTGTTAAGATTATTATATCACACTATTGCTATTTTGTGTACCAGTAAATTGTTCATGCATGATCATTTAAACTCATTTTAAAATCAATGCTTTTTAAAAAACCATATTGCTGTTGTTTTCAGGCATTAAATGGCTTTGTGCTAGTGGTCACATCAGATGCCCACATATTTTATGTGTCTTCAACAATCCAGGATTATTTGGGTTTCCAGCAGGTATGCATTTTAATTATAGATTTTTTTTAACAATTCATATTATTACTATGTTGTTGTTATTTAGTGCAATGCAACTTTTAAAACATCACTTCCTTGGTTCACTGAAAAAATAGTGTCGTGTACAAATAATGCAGGAAATTGTGGGACTCATTTTAAAGAAAACTATTCATTTTTCTTTCTGTTCAAATGTTTTTTTCCCCAGAGCTGTTAATTTCTCGGAGCATAGTAAATTATGGTTTGTCCTCAGTATATGTCTCTCCTTAATGTCATCTACTGCTTGCTCAGATAACAAGCATTCAAATGAATTTAGGAGGCTTTAAAATTAAGAAATGTTATTAAAAAGGCAATATGGTGGCTTAAATATATGTTAGCGTTCTTAAACTACTAAATAAATTTAAGTGGATGAATGGGTTAGATTCATTTTCATGTTCACGTCTCTTCTAAAGAAACCCACTCCAAATTTCTTTGTGTTCCACATACTTCTAGTTATCAATTGAAGAGAACATTTGGGATTCATACTTGAACTGTGGTATCCTTGGTGCTCTTTGAGCTTGGTTGTTTTGGCTACAGACATTGGTTGTTTTCTTGCAGAGAGTGAAACGTCTGCAAAAAAACAAAAACCAACCACAGAAGGCACCAAGGACCCTACACTTCTAGATTCTAGATGTTTAATCTATCCTATGCTTAGTCTATCCTTTCTTTGCTAGTAATATTTGCTAGTAATATTGTTTCAGAATGATAAAAAAAAATCTTTAACTTATTTAGTAGGGTTTTTTTTTCATGTAAATCATTTCCTGTGTAATTTTCTCAATTATACTGAAATAAACTCTGGTGCTCATTCTAGTAATCAGATTTGGTGAATAAAATGCCTGAAATATTTTTTTTTATTATTTCTTCGATGTAGTCTGACATTATACACCAGTGTGTATTTGAATTAATTCACACAGAAGATAGACCAGAATTCCAGCGTCAGATTCACTGGGCTCTTAATCCTATACAGTCCACAGATTCCGGACAGATAATTCAAGGTGAGAATCTGATACTTGCAAATAATTACATATATTTCAATGAAAGATAATCAGTTTAAAATTTATAGATAATTGAAGAGGTACTTCATAATGCATTTGCTGCTTTACATCAGAGGACTACATCTGTACAATGATTCCCTTAATTTTATGCATCTATCAATTTTAAAATAAAGGTTTAAAAACTGCAGTCTTTTCAAGGAGTATAATTTGGAGCAGATAGAAGTAATAACTACCACTATTTTTAAGTCAACTTTATAAAATATGTAGTTTACTTTGCTCATAAAGTATTTTTGAACATTAAATTTAAAGGTTTAATTTATTCAAATAATAATTGCAAATTAGGATTGATTTTTCATATGATCTGTGTGAGATGAATGGATGGATAGATGGGAAAGAGAGAGAGAGATGATAGATAGATAGATGATAGATAGATAGATAGATAGATAGATAGATAGATAGATAGATAGATAGATAGGCAGACAGACAGATAGATGATAGATAGATAATAGATAGATAGATAGATAGATAGATAGATAGATAGATAGATAGATAGATAGATAGAGGATAGATTAGAGAGAGAGAGATAGGATAGATAGATAGATAAAAGATAGATAGATAGATAGATAGATAGATAGATAGATAGATAGATAGATAGATAGATAGATAGATGTAGGATAGATTAGAGAGAGAGGATGGATGGATGGATGGATGGATGGATGGATGGATGGATGGATAGATAAATAGATAATAGGTAGGTGGATAGGTAGATAGGTAGGTAGATAGATAGATAGAGAATAGATATAGAGAGATAGATTAGATAGAGAGATAGAGATATAGATATAGATGAGATAGAGATAGATGAGATAGAGATATAGGATAGATTAGATAGATAGATGGTAGATAGATAGATAGATAGATAGATAGATAGATAGATAGATAGATAGATAGATAGATAGATAGATAGATACAATTGAAATTTAAAATATACATTAGTTAAATTTGTCTGTTTAGAAGTGAGTAAATAATGTTGAAAAAAGAAAAAGCAATGATGTTTTGTGTTATGAACAAAAAATTAACATGAGTTTTCAGGAAAGAAAAACTGAGAAGAGAAAGCCTAAGGATACATACCTCTTTCCATATGAAACAATCTCATTTTCTAAAATCTAAAATGTCACTATAGCTATGCGTATGACAGAAAATATCACAGTTAATTAATAATAAAAGTAATTGAATACAACAGTATTAATATTTCACTTAATTGTTGTTCTTCACTCACTTTTTGTTGTTTCATCCCTTTTTCCAGTGCTCTTAGCATGCCATTCTAAGTCTGGTTGGCCAGAGACTTCCTTAAATTGCAAATTTTATAATGCAAATTTTCTTCAAAGAGATTCTAAGGTTATTTTTTTTCCCTATAGGAGATAATGGCTTTCAACAAATAGCAACATATTACAACCCTGACCAGCTTCCCCCTGAGAATTCGTCCTTCATGGAGCGAAATTTCATTTGTAGATTACGCTGTCTCTTGGATAATTCATCTGGATTTTTGGTGGGTACATAATTATGCGATTTCAATGCATGGTTTAATTTCTTATGATGGCAATGCTGTATGACAAATCTTTGATTTATAACCTCTCCACCACATCTTCATTATCCTACACATATTATCCTATAAAAGCCTGTTACCACAAAACAATGTATAATATGTGTTAATTAAGTACACAAAATTGTGTTGACCACAAACAATCAGTGAAAATGGATGCCATACTGAGTCTTTAAAGTAGCTAAATTTGATAGGTCATTATGGCTCGACTATTTTGAAATTGGGTATACTATATTTTAATGTGTCATAAGAAATCTGCAGTTGTGGCATACTACTAGAAGCAACTTTAATACTACTTGCAGCAACTTGAATACTACTCAGGGGTGAAATCTAAAAATTTTCCTTACCTGTTCTGTGGGCCTGGCTTGTTGGTCAGATGACTGGGTGGCCGTGGCCAATAACAAAAATAATAAAAACAATAAACAAAGTATACACAACAATAAGAGGTACCAAAAACCAACTTTCATACTTTACACACACACAACACAACACAACTGACTCACACACAATGTAAAAGCAGCTGCACTTCACCCAAAATGGCCCCTGCAACAAGCAGAAACATCACACAGCCACAAAAAGCTCAAAAACCAACTTTCACACTTTACACACACACAGCACAACTCACTCACTCTCTCTCTCTCTCTCTCTCTCTCTCTCTCTCTCTCTCTCTCACACACACACACACACACACACACACACATACACACACACACACACACACACACACACACACACACAAAATGCCACATACAGCTTTGAGAGATTTTGTGTGTTTGTGTAGTTAGAGTGAAACACTATAGAAACACACCAAATCTCAGAAAGCTGCACAAATATTTTATTTTATTATTTTATTTTATTTATATTTTTTAGATCAGGGGTCTCCAACCTTAGTAACTTTAAGGTTTGTGGACTTCACTTCCCAGAGTTCCTCAGCCAGCAAAGCAGGCAAATTAACTTGCTGACTGAGATAGAGTTCAGGCAGGCAGCTTCAGTTGGTAGCTGATGCAATTGATGTAAAGCATGGCTTTCCCAGCCGGAGAGGAGCAGTATAAGGTAAGTGTTTCATCGCACTCCAGAATCTCTTAAAAAGAGATTTTCTACAAGCTCTTCGGCTGAAGAGCTTGTAGAAAACATGTTTTTTAAGGTTCTGGTGATGAGGAACTCAGCTATGATCGCGAGAGGAGCCTTTTAAAACCTTTTTTTTTAAACAACCTCTTCAGCCGAAAAAAAACAACTTTTAAACAGGAGTGAAATCTAAAAATTATCCCTACCGGTTCTGTGGGCATGGCTTAATTGGTGGGCCTGGCTTGGTGGTCAGATGACTGGGTAGGTAACAATAAACAATAAAAACAATAAACAAAGTATACAAAACAATAAGATGTACCAAAAACCAACTTTCACACTTTACACACACACAACACAACACAGCTGACTCACACACAATATAAAAGCAGCTGCACTTCACCCGAAATGGCCCCTGCAACAAGCAGGAACCTCACACAGCCACAAAAAGCTCAAAAAAACAACTTTTACACTTTACACACACACAACACAACACAACTGACTCACACACAATGTTAAAGCAGCTACACTTCACCCAAAAAGGCCTCTACAACATGCAGGAATCTCACGGCCACAAAAAGCTCAAAAACCAACTTTCACACTTTACATACACACAACACAACACAACTGATACACACACACACACAATGCCACATACAACTTTGTGAGATTTGTGTGTTTGTGTAATTAGAGTGAAACATACAGAAACACACCAAATCTCAGAAAGCTGCACAAATATTTTATTTTATTTATATTTTTTAGATCAGAGGTCTCCAACCTTAGTAACTTTAAGGTTTGTGGGCTTCAATTCCCAGAGTTCCTCAGCCAGCAAAGCAGGCAAATTGACTTGCTGACTGAGATGTATTGCAGCTAGACAGCTTCAGTTGCTAGCTGATGCAACTGATGTAAAGAATGGCTTTCCCAGCTGGAAAGGAGCAGTATAGGGTAAGTGATTCATCGCAGCCCAGAATCTCGTAAAAGGAGGTTTTCTACAAGCTCTTCAGCTGAAGAGCTTGTAGAAAACATGTTTTTTAAGGTTCTGGTGATGAGGAACTCAGCTGGAATTGCCAGAGGAGCCTTTTAAAACCTTTTTATTTTTACAACTTCTTCTGCCGAAAAGGTTGTTAAAAAAAAACTTTTAAAGGATTCTGACGATCTCAGATGTGCCGCGGGATTATCAAAGGCTTTTTTTTTAACTTTTAAAGGCATGTTTTCAGCTGAAGAAAAACTGCTTTTAAAAGTAAAAAAACCCAAATCTCTGATGATGGTGTGGCTCGGCAGGGGGCAGGGGCAGGGATTTTTGCTACTGGATCTCTGAACCACCCGCCGCCATCACTACCGGATCGGGCGAGCTGGTCCCAAGCAGGACTATTTCACCCCTGATACTACTGCTTAAAAGGAAAAGAAGGGTGGAGACATTATAGAGAAATATTAGAACTCATAAAAGTTCTTGTTTAATCAATTTTTCCTCATTCCCAGAAAAGTAATTGGAGATAGGGAGGGCAGGCTACCACAACAATCTACAAAAAATTTGAAAGAAGACTTTTGAAGGAATTCTAAAAATATAGTTCTAAATAGCATAGGAAATAATGAAAATCAGATATACATGTATTCTGGATGCAAGAAGGATTCCCTTGACCTTTTGCATTAATAATTTGACCTATGCTAGGAAATAAGAGCAATAATTAATTAGATTCACTTCTACACATACCACATTGAATAGCAAAGCAAAGAAAAATAGCCAAAACATTACAAAGGTTACTAAAACATTGCTAACTTCTAGAATTCACACATTGCAAACTGTGATTTATGAATCTTCAATATCTGAAAAAAATAAACAGCAGACAGACAATGCTATTAGGTTAACTCATAAATTAAACATATTTTCCATAATAAAATAGAACGTTTAGAAATAGCAATATCCTGTTTATTAGGCAGGCAAGAACGTATTTTCTTAAGTCAAAATAGTTCTTAATTACTGTTAATTTCCTATCCTGAGTTTACTTCTTTTTAAATAACTGAAGGGAATGAACATTCATAATACTCCTTCATCCTCCTATTTTCCCCACAACAACCCTATGAGCTAGGTTGGGCTGAGAGAGAATAATTGTCCCAAAGCCAGCTTTATGCTTCAGGGAGGACTGGAACTACACTTTCCTGGTTCCTCCCGGTGCCTTTAGACCACACTGGTTCTAAATATTTGGTTTTAGGATAATTAAATGGCACCCATTTTAAGTTCACGAAGCTCTTTGCTTTATGGATATTTTAACACATTCCATAAGAATATGAGGAAGACCAGAACTGCAATAAAAAAGGGTTTTTTTAAGCTAAACCTTAAGATGGCATCTTATGTTTCTCCTTCAAAGAATGCCATTTCTAATTTCAGTCTTCAATATGCATAAGGATCACAGTAGGAGATTGAAGTGCAGTCCTTTAAGTTGTCAATTGAATGCCTTCCAGTAGTTAAAAATGTTTATACATGTTCATCTTTGAGTCATTGCACATATGTGAGATTATCTTGGATTTTTAAAGGGTATTTCAATGCCATTCTCAATGAAAAAGAAAGCTTAGGATAACCACAAAACTTCCTTAGTTATTATTTTGAGGCAAACCTTCAAATGTCAGAGGACTGAAAAGTAACTCCAAGATTTTGAAGGATCTAAGTTGCTTTAAGACATTCATGTTTATTTGTCTTTTTGTCTTTACTAGAATTTCTTTCTTGATATAATAGGGGAGAGAATGGTCAGATTTTAAATTACGCTTGAGACACTGCTTTGTACCATAAAGTTGGAAAGGAAAGAACACCCCTTGAATAAAGATTTCAGCAAACTGTTGCTTTGGTTTTCATATATGACCTGCAGCCAGAAACTATCATGAAGTTGTTAAATGAATCTGGCTTCACCTATTGACTGCTTATCAGAAGCTGTCTGAGAAGGTTACAAATGGTGATCACCTGACCTTGGGACAGTGCAATTGTCATTAATACATGCCAGTTGCTAAGCGCCCAAATTTTGATCATATGATGCTACAATGGTCGTAAATGAGAGAAACAATTATAAGCCACTTTTTTCAGTGCCATTGTAACATTTAACAATGACTAAACGAAGTGTGTAAGTCCAGGACTACCAATATTAAGTGAATTGCAAATTTCTCTTTCTCTTTAACTGCAGTTGTCTTTTGCGAAAAGAGAAATATGGATTAAAACTAAAGAGTATCTTTGTTTTTTCCTCTAAAGGCTATGAATTTTCAAGGGAGATTGAAGTTTCTCCATGGTCAGAACAAGAAAGGGAAAGATGGAACTGTTATATCGCCCCAGTTGGCTTTGTTTGCAGTGGCTACTCCACTTCAGCCACCTTCTATTCTTGAAATTCGTACGAAGAATTTTATTTTCAGAACCAAACATAAACTGGATTTCACACCAATTGGATGTGATGCAAAGTAAGTTTTAAAAAAGATAAATAATGAATATTCTTGCCATGGTTGCTGAGTTGTATACCATAATTTCAACACTATTGCTAATTATTCCTAAAAATAATCATAATCTACTGATACTTTTCAATGAATAGGTTTTAGACATTTATTTAAGAAGGCAGTTACATTTGGTTAAGTCATTTTTCTATGTAACTATTGTTAGCAAAGTTGTCTAAATTATGTTATATTCAGTTTTCTGCCCCACATTGTTGTTTTGTTTATTTATTTATTTAATATTCATCTTACTTTTCCCTTACTTGTATTTCCAGACAATTTCAACTTCAATCACAACTAGTGAACAATATGCATTCTTTTCCCCTTTTTCTCATACCCACAAAACATGTAAAAATAAAAGTGGGATGCCCAGACTCCTCTTAAGGATTTTAGAACTGCGTCTTAAAAGTGACGGCAGCATTGTTTGTAACACCTCCTAACCCAAGAACCTGTTTTGCTTCTGAGAGTAGGTAAAACAGTTGTATTAATCTCTGCTTAGAGGGTGACATGCCCCAGAACATTGTTTTCTTTTCCCCCAAGGTTTGGAAAAGTCATAAATCCTGGTCAGAACAGCCCCTGCTGATTCTGTACTGTTCAAGGACTGATATCTTGAGATAGTAACTGCAGACAGCCAGACCGTGTTTCACTTTTTCCCATTATTTAAACAGATGCTCTGACATTTCCAGTCATTCTGTTGTGAAGAACAGTTGTAGTAATGTTCTTGCTTGTAGCTGATCTTTCCAATTGAATGCTGATACTGATAATGTGGTTAGTAATTTTGTTTTTCTCTTGAGTGACTGATAAAAAAATTGTGTCAAATATATCTTGCAGGGGAAGAATTGTGCTGGGTTACACTGAGGCAGAACTTTGCATGAGAGGAACAGGATACCAGTTTATCCATGCAGCCGATATGCTTTATTGTGCTGAGAACCATGTCAGAAGTAAGAGATATATCTTGATGAAGTCTTGATAAGGAGAGAAATAAGTACCAAAATAAATTTTTAAGTATATCCTAATATACGGTTTCTTTTCTTTTCAACTTTCCTTTAGACATCTCCTTTTACTAAATATAAGTTTATGTTGGAAGAGGCAGTATTTTAATATGCCCATGTGAATTTTTTTTGCTTGAATCTACATATTCTGATCACATCCCACTCTGTTTTTGCCTCTAGATCCTTTTACATAATATGTATATTAGAATATGTTTATTAAAGCATTACATAGAATGTATTGCAGTATTTTGTTGTATTTAAATATTTTTAAATCAACATTTTATGTTGATTGATTAAACTTCTACTAAAAATGTTTTATCAGAGACATTCTTTCCCTTTCCTTAATGGAAGTATTGTGATCGTGTTTCATTTGTTCTGATAAACAGCTCTTTGTTTCACCAATACAGAACAGCAAGTAAAAGATATCTTTATCTTTTTTAAATATTGCTCTTCTAATAAATGGTGGACAATATTGATAACCAAAGTATAGTGCCTGATCTATTGGATACCAGACCTATTGTAGGTAATTATTAGGATATTTTAAGAGTGTTAAGATCTTTAATTTTGTTTTCACCAAAGTTATGGTTTCTCAGCTGCATAAAAAATCGATGAAAGTATACTAATAAATATGAATGTTACATTTAATTAAATTAATTGAAATATTTCTGTATTTATTTTTAGTGATAAAAACTGGAGAGAGTGGTATGACAGTGTTTAGACTTCTTACCAAGGAAAATCGATGGGCCTGGGTTCAAGCCAATGCTCGCCTAGTTTATAAAAATGGAAGACCAGATTATATCATTGCCACACAGAGGCCCCTTACGTAAGTAGCTGCCGAGATAAGTTATAACTATCAACTAAATCAGATAAATCAGCATATACTAATATAGATCAGGGCTGGCTTCTTTTCCTTATTATTTCAGAGAGGTGTGTTTGTTGATGAAAAGTTCAAAATGTTCATAGTTCATATAATTAGTATGGTTTGTTTTAAAATCTAAAATGTGTACTGCTGAAAAATCATAGTATTGCCATTAAATTTTTATTATTGTTTGCAGACTTTTTATATTTCACATAGTTGTTTGTGGTTGCAATCATTTTTATATCTTCTAAGCAGGGGTGAAATCTAAAAATTTTTCCTACAAGTTCTGTGGGCGTGGCTTAATTGGTGGGCATGGCTTGGTGTTCAGATGACTAAGTGGGCGTGGCCAATAATAATAAATAATAAAAATAATAAATAAAGTATACAAAACAACTTTCACACTTTGCACACACACAACACAACACAACTGACTCACACACAATGTAAAAGCAGCCGCACTTCACCCAAAATGGCCCCTGCAACAAGCAGGAACCTCACACAGCCACAAAAAGCTCAAAAACCAACTTTCACAATTTACACACACACAACACAACACAACTGACTCACGCACACACACACACACACACACAAAATGCCACATACAGCTTTGAGAGATTTTGTGTGTTTGTGTAGTTAGAGTGAAACACTACAGAAACACATCAAATCTCAGAAAGTTGCAAAAATATTTTATTTTATTATTTTATTTTATTTATATTTTTTAGATCGGGGTCTCCAACCTTAGTAACTTTAAGGTTTGTGGACTTCAATTCCCAGAGTTCCTCAGCCAGCAAAGCAGGCAGATTTAATTGCTGACTGAGGAGATGCATTGCAGGCAGGCAGATTCAGTTGCTAACTGATGCAACTGATGTAAAGCATGGCTTTCCCAGCCCGAAAGGAGCAGTTAATTAGGTAAGTGCCTTATCGCAGCCCAGAATCTCTTAAAAGGAGGTTTTCTACAAGTTCTTCAGTTGAAGAGCTTGTAGAAAGCATGTTTTTTAAGGTTCTGGTGATGAGGAACTCAGCTGGGATTGCCAGAGGAACCTTTTTAAACTTTTTTTTACAACCTCTTCGGCTGAAGAGGTTGTTAAAAAAAAACTTTTAAAGGGTTCTGACAATCCCAGCTGAGCCGCAGGATCATCAAAGGCTTTTTTGTTTACTTTTAAAGGCATGTTTTTGGCTGAAGAAAAACTGCTTTTAGAAGTAAAAAAACCCAAACTTCTGATGATGGCGTGGCTCAGCAGGGGCAGGGGGCAGGGGCAGGGATTTTTGCTACCAGATCTCCGAACCACCCGCCGCCATTGCTACCGGTTTGGGCAAGCCGGTCCGAACCGGGAGCATTTTATCCCTGTTTCTAAGTAAATGAAGTAATGAAGATTTGTGACCATTTCAAATGCTTTTCCCTACTATTTTATGTTTCTAGATTTGAAACAAAAATGCCTCATAGAAGCCAAATGTTTAAGAATCAATCATTAACGGAATCCTTTTTATAAAATAAAGTAGTTGGAATAAAATTTAATAAAATTATTAATAGAAGCATCCACACAATAAATGTTGATAAAAATTGTCTCTTATGACATTAAAAAATAAATGGATACATTTCACACAGAAGTAAAATAGAAAATAGGATATGCACAAATTATAAATATGCTCAGTCATTTCCCCTTTTTGATTTAATCCACTCTTCTTGTAATGAGGTTTTTTTAAAAAAGAAATTCTCTGTGATAGTATTGGAGGAAGGGGTTTATTGTTTAAAAGCAAACAAGTAAGCAAAAAATCCCAAACATTGAGCTTGGTGGCACAGTGGTTAGAATGCAGTACTGCAGGCTACTTCTGCTGATATCTGGCTGCCTGCAGTTCGGCAGTTCAAATCTCACCAGGCTCATTGTTGACTCAGCCTTCCATCTTTCCAAGGTGGGTGAAAATGAGGACCCAAATTATTCCTGGGGACAATTTGCTGACTGTAAACGGTTTAGAGAGGGCTGTAAAGCACTGTAAAGCGGTATATAAGTCTAAGTGCTATTGCTATTGCAAGCTTGATTTTTAAAATAAAAAATAAAAAAGCAAATAAGTTTGGTTTGGAAATACAATTCTTGTATGGCCGCAAAGAATTATACAGTGATCAATTTAATGATATGTCCCCCCCTATCCTGCAAGTGTTATTTTTACTAACTTACATTTCTTATGTATTCATAATTTATGAATAAAATTATGCATAAAATCCTGTAAGCTCCTATTCTATACAATTTAGACGTGGTCAAACTCATTTTAATAATCAAGTTAATAGGTTATAATCTATTTATAATTATTAACAATTTAGATTTTCTATTAGATTATTTCTGTGCACACTAAGATATTTCACAGCACATTTCAGTACTGAAATTCAATTAATTTTACTCTCTGTGTTTTTCAATTCAGAGATGAAGAGGGGGCAGAACATTTACGAAAGCGCAATATGAAACTGCCTTTCATGTTTGCTACAGGTGAGGCTGTATTGTATGAAGTAGCATTTCCTCAGCCTGGTATAATGGATTCATCTCAGACAAAGGTTAAAAGTGGTATTGGAAAAGGAGCTGCTTCCAAGGTTGCACTGTGCAAAGAATCTGTTGATCCCAATTCACTTTTGGGAGCAATGTTGCAGCAGGATGAATCAGTTTATCTTTGCCCACCTGCTTCAAATAAAATCTCTCTTGAGAGGGACTTTTTTGCAGACACTAGAGGTGAATTGAGCAGCATGATGGCCAGAAATTGGCAGGATGCTCTTTTATCAGTAGGGAATAATAGCATCCTCAAACAAGAGCTGACTGACTGTCCTCAAGATAGTAACTTGATGGTCCCTGAAGAAAATGTAGGGCTATTTCAGGATAACAAAAACAGTGAATTGTTCAGTATCATGAATATGCTCGAGACTGACTTTGATGATATAGACTTTAATTTGCAGCAGGAAGATGGGTTTTTTAAGAATGATTTTGCTGGTGCGGATGACATTAGAGATGGTGATATAACTGATGAAATCTTGACCTATGTTCAGGAGTCTTTAAATAAGACTGATGTATTGTATTCAAGTTGCCAGCAACAGGATCCCATGTTTCAGAATACTGCTTGTTTAATGCAGCAGCAAATAGATCAACAGCAGATACCAACAATGATGGAGCAGCAGCTGCCACAGCAGCTGCCACAGCAACAGCAACTGTGCCAGAAGATGGAGCACATGCAGGTAAATGGGATGTTCACAGACTGGAACTCTCTCAACAGCACAACTCTTAACCCTTCTGAACAGCAGATACAACCATTTGATTTTTCTGACATACAAGAAATAACTCAGGAGTTCCCTTACAAATCTGAAGACAGTACACCATCATATGCCTGTAGTGAGGAATATACCACTTACAAGCAACCTGCCAGCATGATGCCACAATTCCCAGATTTTACAGAGGTAGACTTTTTCACTGAAAACTTTAATCTGTCTACTTTTCCAAGTTCCTCTGATTTAGATTTTCTCAACTGTTTTGAAGTCCCTGAAAGTCAGCCCTGTGAGCAGAACTCTCAGCAAGTTACAGAAACTCCGGAGGCATGCTATGCTGGTGCTTTGTCAATGTATCAGTGTATGTCTGAAGCCCAGGCAAACGGGTCAGAGCAAATGCAGTATGATCCTGTCTTATTGGAACAGGAGCCATCAAACAAGGTATGGAAATAACACTTTTAAAACAATCTTGTAGAGTTTTTGATTGTTACATGTGTCACTGTTATAGTCAGCCAAAACATACAAAATTCCAGTTTATCTTCTGAATTTTCTTCTTCTATTATTTGTGCAATTAAACTAGTCAGAAACTAACAGGGATAAAATAATACATTATATTCATACTAAGACTTATGAACAATCGAAGTTCTTTTCTGGTTCCTGACTATTTGGGAGTAATAGGCCAGAAATCCTGTCAGATTTCTGAAAGTCTATGCCTAACCATTCTAAATCTTAAAGGGAACAATATTGTACAAAATTAATAGATGATCCTTTAAAAAAAATTGTGCTTGGAAATTTCAATTGATTTGTTGTGTGTCTGGTTGTTTGAATGTTTAGTGGATTAGTCTGAAATAAATTTTTTTAGAAAAATTATGTATTTAATTATTTCAAATTGCTCTTGAAAACATGTTTCAAATTTACTTTATAAAATGCCTGAAAAAAGAAAGGCACCCAAATTGTAGGAGGGCCATAGGAGGCATATAAGAGAGCTCTGTTGATGTGCCTGTGAACACTTCCCTATACTACATCTGGTTAATCACTCAGGTAGGATATTCGTTCACTCATTTAGAATCTTGGCCTAGTCCAAGAAAATAGCACAGCTAATAGCACGTGAATGGAACATGAAATAGACAAAATGATGTAGAAGTATACTCCAAATGAGTTGCCTCTAATATTAAATAATAAAATATACAGGAAATATATTTTTTGGAATGTATTTGTCAGCCC
Organism: Ahaetulla prasina; assembly: GCF_028640845.1. Lineage (NCBI taxonomy): Eukaryota > Metazoa > Chordata > Lepidosauria > Squamata > Colubridae > Ahaetulla > Ahaetulla prasina. The sequence continues at coordinate 108,324,401 of NC_080542.1, read as the reverse complement.
TGAGAAAAACCTATAACAAGCTAATCTGAGATGTAACCCATGAATCATCTTTTCCTTTGTTTAAGTCAGGTAGCTGTTTTCCCCCTACAGACCAGTGAAACAGCCTATAGATGGGCCACTGGACCTAAATAACACAGCAAGTCTATTTTGTCTTCAAAGCCAGAACCAGGTAGTTCTGTGTAAGCCAGTATAAATATAATTTAGGACTGCCTCCATAGTGAGAATAAGACAAAAGCATTATCCAATAGAAAAGTGGGGCATGAGGGATTAACCACTCCTAAATTAACTCTTTTAAAATCAGGTTGACTTAACTTTTCATAATGAATAAATTCATACTGGTTTCAGTGGAAACTGGAACAATTAGTTAAGTCCAATTCTTTCTGTTAAAGCAATAAAATTATTCTGTCTGGACGTAATATCATTTTTTTACCTGGTTGTGGATTAACATAGATTAGATGATTTCTATTTATTAAAAGTTTGTCTGTTTTCCAGTTTCAGAATATTTTTGCTGAAGAAAACTTGCATGATGATTATCTACAGCAATTAGATGCTGTCAGCACTCAATCTGGAGCACATCTTCAGCCACTTCATCATTCAACAGAGACCAGATCATTCTCAGATTTAGCATCTAACGGTTTTATGTAGTTCAGCAACAAAGTCCTGCAGAGAGTTTGATCAAGACTCTAAGTGGAGAATGAAAATCAGATGTTGCACTTAATATGCATGCATATAGAATACATCATTCAAAACTTGATATTTATATGTGGAAGTTGGAGCTATTCCTATAGCCTAAAAGTGTGCACATGTCAGTGAGAGTATGCACCATTATAATATAATTGCTGCATCACATTTAGAGCATAAGATAAGGCAAATGGTTTTATTGTTTTAAAAATAAAATGGATACTCTGAGAATCTTGTTTGGAATAGCATAAAAATTTCATACATTGCTTCAAGCTTTTTTGAACCTGGTGTTCTAGTCAGAAGAGCAAGTAAAGCATATAGTTTAATTGCATACTTGCTTATGATTTTCCATTTCTTCTTTTATTTTACACTTCAGGTTCTAGCACTTTAATAGAAAGTTTGATAGAAAAAAATGAAATGCAGTTTTAGGTTTTGTACAACAAATTTCATTGCATTACTTCTTTACAGTTAGCCCAAGTGCCTCACAAAGTAGCTTCATTATCTTCAAAAGGCACTTGTAGGAAAGGAGAAGTTATTCATTATGAAAACTAGTAGTCTGCATTTTATGGCTGTTCTTTTGTTGCTGTAGTTTGTTTGAAAGCGAAGGATATTACTTTAGATTTCTATTTCTACTAAGTATAATTCTGCTTTTTTAGGGCTTCAGGTAAGGCTTCTTGTAAGAGATTAAGATTTTTTATTTTATGTTCAGCTGCTTTTTTGCATTCTTCAGGTAGAACAGGGTAAAACAGGCATCTTGTAGGAGTATTCATCTCCTAAAAATTGTTTTTGAATTTCATATATTACAGAAAAAAACATGTGCCTTATCTTGTGTTGCAATGCTTACTCAGAAGTCTTTTTTTTAAAAGCATAACCCTGTTCTATGCAAATAATTCCATTAAAATTGTTATTGAATGGTTAATTTTTTAAAAAATAGCATAAATAGCAGTAGTAAATACTATTAACTTTTACTTTAGCTAACATTTCTACACCATGTCACATATTGATCGGCTGCTTTTTCCTTCTGTTTCAGTGGGAAAAGAGTCCACTGACATTAAACATCCCTGATGATTGCACTCTGAAAGAAAAAGCTCTTTCTATTTTGCAAATTCACTTTAAATGTCTTTGTTCACCTGATAAAATTTAAAATTTATTTTAATTCAAATTTAGAAAGAAAATATCCTTGCAAGAAAAAGGATACTTTAAATTCTGTTTTAAAATGTAAAGAAGAACCCCTAGTATTAGGGATTTTTTTAACCTGAAGATTTTTTAGTAATGTAAGCACCAATGTTTGGTGTTTTGTAGTAGTTTAAGTGAGGGCAGGAAATATACATGTACAGGCAAATGAATGCCAATATATGATGTGTAGTTAACATATAATAAGTTCCATTTATAACATTATAAAATACTTTAAAGAAGTTAATTTTAAAACGTTATCAATACACATAACATATATTGCATAACTGTATATCACAAATTACAGAATAGTGTTGTTTGATTTTTTTTTTTTTTTTTAGTGAAAATACTGCCTCAGGAGTATGTTCAGATTTTTGATGAAATAACTGTTTCAGTCAAATTTAATGAAAAGAATACAAGGAATGTTTTGTAGGGGCATGACTAGGTGATTTGGTTTCAAGTGATTCAAATGCGTTACATTTTTTAAAAAATTCTTCCCAAATTTATGTAATACTGATCTTCTAGCAAAGATTGTTAAGTAATTTGTAAAACTTTGAATTTAACTAGCACAACTTTTAAAGAGCTTTAAAAAGTACTTCTTGATTGCATACTACAATCAAATAACATTCATAAATAAACATGATTTTAAAACCATATTGTCTCATAAGGCACTAGAGGCCTTGCCCATCCCTAAATTTATTAGTTCGGTAATAACTTAATTATTTCTGAAAATTTCATATGGTCTTGTTTCTAAATGATTTCTATTGCTTTTTTAAAAAAAAACAAAACCCATATATGATTACTATTACCATTATAAGGGTAATGTTAACAATCAGAAAACCTACTTTAAAAAGTCAAGGTTCAAAGGGATAGCGTACTTTTTATATAAAAAGAAAAATGTGGGGAAAGCCACAACAAAAAATTTCTGTGTATCATTTCACTGCTATGCCAAATATTATCCAATCACGTAAGTGCCAAGGTTGCAATACAAACTGTGTGCTGCCTTATTGTAAGTTAGTTTATGTTATGCATAATATCAGCTGTTTTTCTTCATTAGGTTGTGCCTATATACAACAAACCTGTGTATTGGTGTTGCACTTTTGATCTACATCGTACTCTTAAAGCAATGAAATTCTAACTTCATCCCTTGAAAACTTACCTGCCTTCCCCTCATTCCAAAGAAATTATTGCCTAGTTTTAATCAGTATTAGTGCACCCTTTTGTAGTTTATGTCTTGACTTTTTCTCTTTCCCTTCATTCCCCATTCCCCTTTTGTCTATGTTTTATGTTATACAATTAATTTCTTCTCTGTAAGGTTATAATTTTGTAGTGCTTTTAATGAGCTTCAGTAAAACTTGTAAAGCTTAATATATGGTAATAAAATATCTCCTGAATATATTGATCCATAATTTATTTTACAACACATCATACTTTGCTTATTTTATGAAAAACACATTATTAGGGAAAAATACAAACATTCAAAACTACGTCATCAAACTTTGTTTTCAGAAGTGTTTCCCCTTCAGTAATTTCTTGCATAAATCCTTCGATCACTGTAGCTACCAACACGAGAGTTACTCAGTGACTATAGGTTGTTTTTCAATAATAACATGTTTTCTGAACACATCAAATACTTGGGATACTTATCATTTTACTGACAAAAGTAATTATAATTACAAGTAAAATTAGGAGAATGGAATAAATAGAAATAAAGTCAAGATCTAAGTTTTATTTGCTGCTATTTAGATTTGTTTACTGGTCAAGTAGACAGCAGTATAAAACTATTTCTTGAGCTCTTTTCTAGCATCAACTCTCAAAGTGCTTCATAAAGTTGATTTATGTACATAAAAGTACTGTATGTGTTTAAATATTTTTAGGATGCCTTTAAGGGCAATAGCACTGATTCCATTCTAGACTGAATCTAGAAATAACTACTGAATTCCTACATCATAGAATATAAATCTGGCTGGTATTGTGGATGCAGTTACATGAGTGAAAATTCTTGGGTTGGGACCATAATATTTCAGTTCCGAAGAAATATTTTTCAGTGTATTATCCTATTACTAAAACTCCATTCTAATGAATATTTGGAATAGATAATATGTATGGTATTCCTTTCTTGCAATATCTAACCATTAATTTTAGTTTTTTAAATTATAAAATAAATAATTCAAATAGACATTTAGTCAAGTTTGCATTAAAAATACCAAAGCAATTTTTAAACAATGATCAATCGTACATAGTTTTGCTAGAATGTGTACCAGGGTTTGTTTTTTGTTTTTTGTTGTGTTTTTTGTTGTTGTTGTTGTTGTTTTGGTTCTGTACATTATTTTGAGATTTGCATTTAAAAGAACAGCCTGAAACAGAAGAATGAATTTGGGGCTCTGGGTGTGGACTTAGTTCTCAATTTCCAACCATTTATTTAGAGAGTCAAAGTTATAAGAGCACTGAAAAAAGTGATGTGACTTGTCCTTGCACTTAGACCATTGCAAGATCCTCACTGTCACCTGATTAAAATTCAGGCACATGTATTTATGATGACTGCAGTTTCCTAGAGTCATGTCATCACCATTTAGGACCTTCCCCAAAGGCTGCTAATAAGCAAAGTCAATGGGAGAAGCCAAAATCACTTTAATAAGTGCAGTGATCTGCTTAATAACCATGACAAAAATGATAGCAAAACCACACATGATTCACTCAACAATTGCCTTGCTTGGTAATGTAATTTCTGGTCATAATTGTGTTCATAAGCCACAAACTACCTGTACAAAGTTATTACAATATTTCAGAATTAAAAATAGCTGGATTCTGAGCCACAATCAAACTAAAAATTAGTTTGGAGGGAGACTCAATAAAAGAAGCAAGAAGGAAAGAGATCAAATTTGGAAAAAGACAAAAAATGGGGGATGAAAAAAACTGAACAAATAAAGCAACAGTCTCTTGTTTGAATTAGGACACCACTAGGAAACCGAGTTTGAAACAGTAAAAATCCAACATTTTTTGCCACAAAGTTATGCAAATAGGAGGAACCATTAATGTGCGATGATATGAATAGGAAAGTTATCCTATACACCTTGTAAAAAGTGAATTCTTCCTTCACTCCACCTTTTGATTGGAGAAAAATAAATTAGGAGAAAACCATTTGGATTTAAAGGAATTTGGTAAGAAACCACTGACTGGTTTCATATGGAGAGAGTTTCATCTGTAATTCAACAGAGATTAATTCAATTCTGATTAATCTGTTTAATTATTGCAATTGTAATATCTCCTGTTTGTATTTTAGTTTCTTTCGAATAAAGTTTTTTTAACTGAATCTCTTAAATGTTGTGCTTTCTAACACCTTCATTATTTACTGGCCTTCCAGAAACAGCCGAAAATATAGCTTTACCCTCTGCCTTGGGATCTGGTAGCATTGGTGTGCAACCTCCAAAACAGTGATACTATTAGTGAGATTGACTGCACTCTTCCACAAGTTATGTTGGTTATTATGTTTTTGTTATTTTTGGTTCTGTGTGTGTTTGTTTGTTTATAAGCCACCCAGACTCTCATAAATGAGGTGAGCTGTTACATGAATAAATAAATTATGCTATTTAAAATTGGTCAGGTTTAAAAATATGACTAAAAAAGATTGGCTTTAAATATGATTGGAAAAATGCTTTGCTTTAGATTTATTTCTTATTTATTAAATTTATTTACCGCTTATCTCGTCATGGGGCTACTCTAAGCATCTTACAATAATAATGATGAAAATGAAAGGAGTGTAAACAGAAGTAAAATAATAGAACGATAAAATAAACATTGAAAAAGGATCACAATTAAATAAATCAATATGATAACCCAAAAGATGAGTGGGTGGAGAGTAAAAAACAAGGATGGAAGGCGGAGTCTGCTGTCGATTTTTAATCCCCGTCCGGGGTGGAACTCCCCTGTTTGGTCCCTGAGCAAATCAGCAATTTTGTCCTCAATTTATCTTTAACATACATAACATAACATAATAACAGAGTTGGAAGGGACCTTGGAGGTCTTCTAGTCCAACCCCCTGCCGAAGCAGGAAACCTACACCATTTCAGACAAATGGCTATCCAACATTTTCTTAAAAATTTCCAGTGTTGGAGCATTCACAACTTCTGCAGGCAAGCTGTTCCACTGATTAATTGTTCTAACTGTCAGGAAATTTCTCCTTAGTTCTAAGTTGCTTCTCTCCTTGATTAGTTTCCACCCATTGCTTCTTGTTCTACCTCAGGTGCTTTGGGGAATAGTTTGACTCCCTCTTCTTTGTGGCAATCCCTGAGATATTGGAACACTGCTATCATGTCTCCCCTAGTCCTTCTTTTCATTAAACTAGACATACCGAGTTCCTGCAACCGTTCTTCATATGTTTTAGCCTCCAGTCCCTAATCATCTTTGTTGCTCTTCTCTGCACTCTTTCTAGAGTCTCAACATCTTTTTTACATCGTGGCGACCAAAACTGAATGCAATATTCCAAGTGTAGCCTTACCAAGGCATTATAAAGTGGTATTAACACTTCACGTGATCTTGATTCTATCCCTCTGTTTATGCAGCCCAGAACTGTGTTGGTCTTTTTGGCAGCTGCTGCACACTGCTGGCTCATATTTAAATGATTGTCCACTAGGAGTCCAAGATCCCTCTCACAGTTACTATTATTGAGCAAGGTACCACATATACTGTACCTGTGCATTTTGTTTTCCTAAATGTAGAACCTTACTTTTTTCACTGTTGAATTTCATTTTGTTAGTTAGCACCCAATGTTCAAGTCTGTCAAGATCCTTCTGTATCTTTAGCCTATCTTCTGGAGTGTTGGCTATTCCTGCCAGCTTGGTGTCATCTGCAAATTTGATGAGTTCCCCATCTATCCCCTCGTCCAAGTCATTGATGAAGATGTTGAAGAGTACTGGGCCTAAAACAGAGCCTTGGGGCACTCCACTGCATATTTCCCTCCATGTGGATGTAGTTCCGTTGAGGACTACACGTTGAGTGCGATTGGTCAGCCAATTACGAATCCATCTGGTGGTGGTGCTGTCTAACCCACATTTTTCTACTTTATCTAGCTGTAGGTTATGGTCTACTTAATCAAATATATAAATATATATATATATTTAAATATATCTTTATCTTCCATTTTGTTTGTGTAGGAGATTTTTGGTCATCAAATATCTTTATTATGATCTTTGATCAGTCTTCACACTGAAAAACAGGAACAGTTTGATGCCACAATTCATTTATTGGAAAAGAGAGAAAAAAACAATAGGATAAACCAACATAGGAAAGGATTGGGTTGGAGCTGAATATGTATTCACAGTGCTCACTGACCTCAGAGGTTACAATGGCTGCATATAATATTTCTTCTGATGTGAAGTATTGCACGTAAGACTCAACTGGAAACTGAACAGATAATCCAAGTCTAGGAAAATGTATAGATCAGTTCTTTTGGCAACTTACCCCCAAACCAAGTTTGGGAATGGATTGATGCAAAAAAAAAAAAAAGAATGTAGTAATTTTTTTTAAAGGCTACAGACATCAACCCCCCGCATAAAAAAGTATTGATAACTATCTGGCTCTAACCAACCCCCCTGTCCAACAGACTGACACATATCAGCAGTGAAATTGAACTGGTTGTGCTGGTGGTGGGAGGCTCCGCCAACCCACCAAGATGTCATTATGTCCCATTTTTTTACCATCTGCACATGCACAAACAGAGAAGCTATGGGAGACAGACAGCATTACCTGTTAAGTTCTTCCTAATGAACAGATGGGTACCTTAAATAGTGACACCAGATGGCACCAGTTAGCAGTCAACACAATACAGGAGGCATGCATAACATGTCACCATAGTTCTGTGCTTGATCAGGTTCACTTTTAGTCTACTCCACCAACACCCCAGGCACCATTTCTGTCACTTCATCTCCCAAAGTTCGTTAATAGATGGAATAATTAATGGTTCTGTTTCAGAAATAAAGTTATTTGCTATGGCTGCTTCATGTCAGTATCCATAAAATTGGTCCAAGGTTGCCAAATAATTCCATTAGAAATTTGCCAGATATTTCAGAAAAGATACTAAAATTTAATCCAAGGCTCTCTTAAAAGGAATAGTAAATTGGTTGCTGTAACTAAGATCTGCGCAGCAATTACTTTGTATGGTATTATTTAAAACCTCTGCGTTTATAGCCCTGAAAGTTGAATTTCATTATTGTTTTACTTCTTTTGTCTCTCATAGTTGCTGGCTGGCCCTTCTTCTTCTGTGCTCAACCTCATTTGCCTATAGGCCATTCACTTTGATTGGCTTTGACAATTCATGCAGTTTTGCTGATGATATCATAGATGTTTATGAATGCCACCGCCAATCAAATAAATGAGGTAATTGGAGAAATGATGTTAATAACGAGCAGCATTTTCTCTGTGTTCATATTCTATGAGTATTTAAATTGGGAGCCATCTTAAAATGAGAGTTTATTCACAAGGCAAAGTTTTACAGAAGAGGCAAGGCAGCATTTTTTACAATGAGTCCTGCAGCAGACAAAACACTTTTCAAAGGGAACTAGTTATATATAATTAGAGACAGATTTTGGTAAGCCAAAGAAACTTTTGATATTAAGCTCTGCTAAAAATAGTATTCAACTTCAGCTGTGTTTATTGGTGCACTTAATACATAATTGGGAATGATTTCAGTAAGAGGCATTGTTCGGATATGTTTTGATAGCTTTTTGTTGTATTTTGTACAAGAGCTTGCAGTAGACTTCAAAAACCTTTCTATAGCATAGTGCTTACTGCATACAATAGATTTAAACTGAATCAATTCTGTTTAAATCATAGATTCAATTCATAGCTGCTTGATTTATATTCCTGAATTATATTATGAAATCGAACTAAATCAGAAGGACATTTTGATTCAGAAACAATTTTCCCACACACACACACATGCTGAAGGATCATTGATTTGATAACTCTGTGAACATGAACTACCTATTTTGGAAAGTCATTTTGATTTAGGGAATCTTTAAATCAAATCTCAGTACTTAGGAGTTTTCACTCTCCTAATACACACTATTGCATTCTGCAGCAGCAATAGAATAACCACAATTGCTTTTTAAGAGTTGTTTTTGTTAAGTTCCTTTTCTGGTTTTCAGACTTTGGGGCTCAGCTCAGGGAACTATACATTGGAAGGAAAGAGAGAAAGACAAAAAATAAAGATGGATATGGATACAGACCATACAGTGTGTCCCAGGGATGTATCAGAAACAAGGTTCTGTCCATTCAACCTAGTCATTTAGAGAAAGCCTGCCAAGAATCATACCACTTCAAGAAGTCCATTGGAAGAGATGGATAATTGGGATAA